>NC_043705.1:136590640-136653713 GCF_006229205.1 Suricata suricatta | reverse complement strand
ATCAACACTCAGCACCACTGACAGGCAAGCTTCAAGGGCCTGGTCCTCCACCTCAGGCCACTGGCCCCTCCTTCCAGGACCCTGCCCCTACAACCCATGGGCTTTCTGATCCCTTCTCTCCTCTTTCATCAGCTTAGGTGAAATGCGCAATAATTGTAGTCACTTTAACCTCACTTGCAGGCAAAACCCCGGACCTTGGTTGGGTCCCAATCTCTGCCAATTTCAGCCCTCCTCACCCAGCTGCCGTGGCTGGGATCATACTGGTGAGCCTGGGGGGTTCCATTCTTGGGCCCCTTCCCTCCTCCACCCCCAACCATTCCCCGGCTCATGTCATTCCTCCTGCTCCCCAAATAGTCATAATCTTACGACTGTACCTCCAAACAATTAGGTAACCCTGCAGGATAGATAAGTGAGTTCCGTGAAAACAGTGGAGTACATAGTGAGTGTGCGTGAGTGAATGTGTGGTGGAGAGCTGGGAAGACTTCCTGGTGGTGTGTTAGGTGGAAGAGGGGACGGGATCTGCAGAGGCAGAGAGTGGGGACAGGCATCATGATCACCCACATTTTCTAGACTGGTCCTTTCGCAGTGATCAGGTCAGAGTTTGTAAGGACTCAGAGGATGGATCGGTGGCAAACGGAATCACCTTTTCAGCATCTTCTTGTGTGGTCAAAGGGTTATTTGGTTTCTACAATGTCTAGTTCTCTAGAGGCAACACGAGGCTGCAGGGTGGTGTCCTCAGGGCCCCCCTGAGCAGGAGGGCTGCCTTTTGAAACAACAGGTGAAAGGAATCGTCATCTCCATGAGCCCATGATAAGCTATGCCCTTGTTGAACCTGACCGAGGGCTGAGCATCTCCGGCCGTGAGGACCACTCACGTGCGAGAGGGGCCCTGGGGTTCTGGCGAGCAGTGTGGATCCAGCGGATGCAGGGGATGGATGTGAGGGGCCACCGCCTTGCCACCTCCCTCTGGGGGCCCGTGGGGCGCTGCCTGGGTCTCCCTACACGCGGGGAGGCTGCGTGGCCAGCTCACCTGTTTCCGATAGACGTAGCACGCTGCTATGGCGACCATGGTGGATTCTCCCACGAACCCTGCCAGGAGGGAGCCCACGCCCAGGGTGGCTCCATGCACCCTGGGGATGGGAACACAAAGGCCATCTGTCCGTTGGAGCCGTGTTGGGGCACAAATAGAGCAGAAAGCCAGCAGAAAGCCAGGAGGAGAGGTGCAGATGAGGTAGGAACTGGCTGCACTCGCCATCTGCTGGTCGGAAGGGCTGCACCTCGTGAGTGGGGAGGGCCGGGGCTCTGAGGGGAGCTGCCCCCACCTCACCGTCCCCTCCAGGTTTTGGCTTCACACCGGCTGGCTGGCCCCTTGCTCGTGAGTCCACCGTCCCCCCTGCCCTGAGGGTGTGGGGTGATGACACGCTTCCCCTCTTTTGTTAGTCCCCTTCCCCTGCCTGCCTCCACCCCCTAGCAAGTGCGCAGCGCCAGAGTGGGCCTGACCCCAGAAGTACTGAGCAGCCTTCCCCCTGCCGTCTGGGCAGAGAAAGAAGGTGTCAGTCTGCATTTCTAACTCTGGATGTGCTTGGGGAAGCCACCCGGAAATGCAGAAGTACTTGGGGGGCAGAGGGACCCCGAATCCCCCCGACAGCATACCCCAGGTAGGGCAGGACCACAAGGCTGGTGATGAGGACAATGATGCGCAGCACAGAGCTGGGGGCCAGGACAAAGGTCTTCTTCAGGGTCATCAGCCACCCGGTGAGATGGGCCCTCACAGTGACTGTGGGGACAACAGAGGACTCGTTAGTAACAGCCCGCTCCTCCTGGTCCTTGGCACTAGCCCCCAGCCCTGCGCACCCCCGTGCCCCGCTCCTGGGGCGACTGGTGAGGACCCAGGCCTCACTGCTGCCACCCTGGGCTGGCCCCACATCCCCCTGCCGGGGGTCCTGACCCCGCCTCTGGGCCTGGGCTAGCCCTGTCACCGCCTCGTTGCAGCCTAGCCTTTCTCCACTGTGCCTGCCCGCTGTCTGTAGCCGGGCCCAGCCAGCCCTGCGACCATCCTGTCCCCCCAGGCCCTTGCCCCCGCCCCCCAGCTCCACCTCAAGCCCTGATCTGATCTTTCTTCTCTAGAAAACACAGAGAAAAGTGGCAGCTTGCCGGGGACTTCTGAGAAGACAGTTCTAAGAATTCTAACACCTGCATAGATCTCTGTGGTCACTGTCCCCATCAAGGCACGGGGCAGTTCTAGGGCCCCCAAACTCCTCACGGTGTCCCTTTGGGTGTGCTTTCTATTTACTGTGTGTGCAACCTCTGACCTTGAAGGAACAAATTAGGGCCGTCTGATTCATTTCTTGAACTTTCAGCCTACTGGATACTGTGTTTCCACCTTTCTAATCCACTGTGAAATGTTATGTTCTGGGTTTTTTTCTCAGCTTTTTTTTAATGTTTATTTTTGAGAGAGAGAAAGAGAGAGAGAGCGCCAGACTGTGAGAGCAAGAGCAGGTGAGGTGCAGAAAGAGAGGGAGACAGAGAATCCCAAGCGGGCTCTGTGCTGTCAACACAGAGCCTGATGTGGGGTTCAAATTCACAAACCATGCGATCATGACCTAAGCAGAAATCAAGAGTCAGATGCTTAACTGACTGAGCCACCCAGGGGCCCCGAAATGTTACGTTCTTGTTTGAGACGTCATTGCAAACATTTCCAGAGCAAGAAGACCAAATCGGGAATCGGGGTGAACCGCACGTTTCTTTCCTCCTCCGTGTGTCTTTACCTGGGACCGGGAAGAAGGAGAAGATGCGCAAGGGGACGACACAGAGCTCTGCAAAGGCGAAGTCCACTCCGATGATGTCTATCAAAATCTTCTCGGAAACGCTGGGGGTCCAGAACATCACAAAGCAGAGCTGGGGGCAGAAAGCACAGTCAGCAAGGTTAGGAGAAGGCGCAGATGAGTGAAATGGCCTCGGGGCGGCTGTCCCCTGACCCCAAGGAGCTAGGAAAGAGGGCGAATGGCACCCCCATCCTCCAATGCTGCCGTCCTGCTTTGTTCTCACCTCCACACGTGGGCCCTGGCCCATCTGCCACATGCACCCCGGAGGGACCCCAGCAGCGGGGCAGACGTGGCGAGCATCTGAGTGGGCAGCCCGGCCAGTGGGGGAGACCCAGGCGCTCTCACGGGCGGATTATTAACTACATTGCTAAGCAGCTTGGTCAGTTCTCGGTGACTGTGCTCAGTACTGTGATTTTTATAGCTTTCAACCAAAGAGTTGGAAGTGACCTGAAAGCATCTGGAATATTGTGCAGGCACAGAGCCACACTGAATCAGCACACCTAACGCAAAAGGAAACAGTCAGACTTAATGATAGCACTGGGAGCTCTCTGGAGTCTGGTGGAGAGAATGAGACAACACCACAAAATGCGCACCTTTGGCGAGCAGACGGGCACGTAGGATACTGATTTAACAGAGCCAAGAAAATGGCTTTTAAAAAAGAAATATTAGAGAGAGAGCGAAAGTCATGGAGAGGGGCTAGAGGCAGAGAGAGAATCCCAATCCATGCTCAGCACAGAGCCCGACACAGGGCTTGATCCCGTGACCCTGGGATCCTGACTACAGCCAAAATCAAGAGTCGGATGCTCAGCTGACTGAGCCACCTAGGCGCCCCCAAAATGGCCCTATCTTAAATTAATGGGGAGAAGCGAGCTGTCTCCAGCTCTTCGCTCCCCCACCCCCGGTCAGGAAATGTGGTGACAGGCCCTTCTGGAAGTGGGGGTGAAGGCAGGGCCAACAGCAGGCTGCTGGCAAGGCCAGTCAGTAAGCACCTTGCCCACAGTTGCCCTGGCCCAGCTCGTGACTGTGTCCCCTGAACTCGGCAGGGCCTTGGACTTGGCAGAGTCCTGGATGACATGGTACATGTGGGGGAGGGGCGGGGAGGGGCTGCCCAGGAAAGAGAGGGTTGAAAGCAGGCTGACACTGGAGGTCCTGTCTTCTTCCTCCATTCAGTTCCTGGCACACAGGAAACCAGCGCATCCCTCCCAGGGAGGAGGCCCAGGGCTCCCGAAACTGGAGGCAGCCCCCCCTCCAGCCACCAGCAAGGCCCACACAGGGGACAGGCACCCCTACACACGCACGGTTACCACTGGCTTCTGAGGCCCATCCGTACAGATGAGGAGACCGCCAGGGACCACCAGACTTCAAGGAAGGCCTTAGAGCTGAAGAGGCTAAAACAAAGGGAAAAAAAGTTTGGAGGAAACACAGACAATGCAGAGAGACAGAATGATGGACAGGTGTGTGTGTGTGCGCGTGTGCTCACGCGCGCACACACAGAAAGTGGAGGGGACTTTCCCCCATTGATATTCCCAGACAGATGGGAAGAGATACTACATCCATGAAACAAGGATCAAATGGAAATGTTAGTTTAAAAAGACATTCAAAGAACAAGAAAGTACTTCTGAGAATTAAACAGATTAAGTCAGAAATAAGAAATTCACACAATGACAGTAAGAGAAAGTGGAAGAAATCTACAACAACAAAGATGGAGGCGGACAACGATACGGGAAGCACAGGAGAGTGGACTTAAAGAATATAAGTACAGGGCGAGCCTGGGACGCTGAACACTCAACCAACAGGAGTTCCAGGAAGAGCAGTGCGTCTGGGAGCTAAGACCATCCTGGGGTCCATCCCGAGGACGCAGCTTAGCGGAGGAAGAAAGACGCACTCTGGTGTACATGATGCTGGAGGCAGAGACAAGATTCTAGGACTTTCCAGCTGCAGACTCCAGACAGGTAGAGAGCCAGCCCCCAGAGTTTAAAGTCATGGGGCACCACGTGAGGAGGGAAGATGGTTTGTATCCTAGAGCTCAGAACCCAACTGTCCATCATGTGTGTGGGAAGAAACACATCTTCACATGCACAAGGCCTCAAAGAATTTCCTTCCCATGCATACTTTTTTCAGGAAGCCTTTGGGGGTTTACTCAGCCAAAGCAAGGGCGTCATGGATGAAAGAAAAGAAAGACACAGGATGGAGCTCAGAAATAAGGCCTGGGGAATCCCTGAGATGGGGGAAGGGACACCCCGGGAGGGCTGTGACAGGCCCACGGGTCAGGTGGTCTGCACCAGAGCTGGTCGGAAGAGGATACCTCACTGTCTGCACACGTGACGGGGCTTCGCGATGAAGGGAAGATGGGGGAATGAAATTGTGGCAAGTACACAGAAAACTGAGAAAAATTATAAATAGGACAGTGATGAAGTCCAGGAAAAACTACAATTTTTTTCAAGAAACAGAGGGAATTGGAGCTCAGCTGTCAGAGTTTGCCTTAGTTGGCACCCATCTAAAGAGCCGCGGGTGTGGGAGTATGAAAAGTGGGGAGTGGGCAGCCTAAGGGAATGGCTGTTGTTGGTAACAATCCTTAGAGAACTGACCTAAAAATTTTTTTTACTGTGATTTTGTGAGAGAGAGAGAGAGCGAGTGAGCACAACGGAGGGTCAGAGAGAGAGGGAGACACAGAATCCGAACCAGGCTCCAGGCTCCGAGCTGTCAGCACAGACCAGACTCGGGCTTGAACCCACAAGCTGTGAGATCATGACCTGAGCCGAAGTTGGACAATTAACTGACTGAGCCACCCAGGCGCCCCGAGAACTGACTTTTTAAACCTTGTGTGTATAATTGATTAACAAACCCTGATTTAAAAGATGTAATAATATAACCTTGGAAGGGAATGCTAAAAACTTGCCAATTCCATCAAATATTTCTCTCCCTTTCTTAAGGGGCAAGTGATTCTTCTTTAAAAGGAAAGTGAGTCCATTATAAAATGAATCACAATCATGTAAAAGCAGAATGCTGGAATGTCAGAATATAAGAGCCTTTAGGCTTTGGGTAAATTGAGTTTCATGGAATCAGGCTGGTTCCATTAACTATGTCATGTTAAAATATTTTCTCAAATACCCTGGAAGATCTAATATAAAAATGTTTCACCTTATAAATGTAATGGAGTTTTTATTTTATCATGTGTTCTTCAGCATCTGGAAAGAATATTCCATTGGTTTTAAAAAATGACAGATGTATAGTCACTTAACCCTACTGCCCGATGCCAGTACTCACACCCCATTTTTGAGATGAAAGGAAAAATGTTTCCTTAATTCTAGCGACTCAGAGCTCAGAGACTTTATTACCCAGTGGCCTGGACAACAGGCCCTGTCATCCTTTCCCAGTACAAAGCCGCCAGCCTGAAATGGTGATTCATACCTCCAGCTGGGGGATGAGCTGTGGGAAGGTGATGGGGAGCAAGTTCGTGTAATTACAAACTTCAAAACCACACCGAGCCCGGAACTGGGACCCGGTTCATTTCCCTGACGAACAGACGGGTCCTCTCTCCTCCCAAACACTTTCCAATATGGTGAAGCTGTAAAGTATTAAGATGAAGGGAACATTGCCCCACATCTGGACCTGCTTTGTGCTGTAGCACACACAGAGGGTAAGCCTTCCTGGGTTTTCCTGGGTGGTTGGAGGGTGATGGCTCCTACAGACTTAAGCTCCAGGAGGATCACTGGCATGCTGCGTTTATGTGACAGCCAGTGATTATCTGAATGTGAGATAAAGCCTCACGTTGCAATCTCTCTGTGTTTTGTAAGTCACTATAAGGTGGTCTTTAAGTTTCAACAAACCAAGGAAGAAGGAGGCGTGATCGTGTGTCAGAGAGGATGTACGAGCAAGCGTACGGTACGGTAATTCCTCTCTGTTGCTTCTCCATATGGACAATGTTCACATGGAAGGTTTTTACTGCCTTGGAGGAGATGATCAGTAACCTCTGAAGGCGGGGTCCTCTCTGGAGGACATGGCAGCAGTGAGCGTGCCCAAGTCACACGAGACACTTAGGTAAATATCAAGTACTTGGATGAGTGGCCACAGTTCTGGTCCCTTGGAAATAAAATATGGAGGTTGGGTGGATCTCTGATAGAGCCTCACTGGAGGGTAGCTTGATATCCCATTTCTAAAATTCCACAGTATTTACTTGGAACCACCGGACCACTCTGGGCTCCATCTGCTATCTGCCTGTGCTGAGCATGTCTTACACATCCCCGTCAAGGTCACCTGCCACGGAGGTGCTTCTTAAGAGTTTTCAGTCCCACATATGTAGAGCCTAGACTGGGTCTTCTAGAACAAGAATGCCACTAATCTGTTCTGGGCCTTTGGCAACCCCAGGTAACTCTTCCAAGAAAAGGAACACCACATATCTTGATGCTTACTTTTTTTGTCCCCAAAAGTTTCTAAATACGGCCCTTTGTGCCATGCTTCTGGTATGAACATGCCCCTTGCCTTCCAGCAAGTCTCTGTGCACCTGCAGTGCCCAGAAGGGAGTATGTGCCACGTAGCAGTAGGTATGGGTAAAAGATGTAATACCTACCTACCTGCCGGTCAGCTTCCCTTAAGAATACTAATCAGATCAGACTGACCAGTCTGTTTCATAAAACAAGAAGCTTCAGAAATTAACCTAACAAAGAACATTTCAGGGAAAGTATTATTCTAATGAGTTCACCCAGAGGAGTCTTCCCTTAGGAACACGCCCTCCTCGTTGACCATGGCAATGCGGTGTTCCTCAAATATTTGCAGAACCTAATGACATTGACTTTTCCAAACCAGAACACAAACCTAATAAACTACTGACAATGAACATGATTGGTTCTCCTTGGAGCAGCTGCAGGGTTGAACTTTTTTCTTCCCTTCTGCAGAGCATGCTGTCAATATTACCTCATTAGGAAGCAACCAGCAAAACAGAACAACCCGCTTGGTGCCCAGATCTTGGGTTTTCTATTTATTCCCCAGTAAAAAGGAATGAGGCTTCTTAGAGAAGTGGCTTATTCTTAGATGAGGGCAGGAAATATACGAGATGATCACCCTGGAGGAACGTGTCAAGAACAGAGGAATTCAGCAGAAAGAGCTCCCAACAGCTAATGTTGAGAACAATTTGAGCATCAAAGTAATGCAGTATCGAATCACGACCCACGGGATACCATAAACACCCACACGTCCATACTGACATAAACAAATAGGGATAAATCTCCTACACAGAAGTCCAAATAATGTACATATTTGGATAAGGCCTCAAGGAGGTGACCCATACCTACTATTCCTGATGCTGAACATAGCAAGTTCTTTCTATTTTTGATTTTTTTGAATGTTTTATTTATTTTTGACACACAGAGAGACAGAGCACGAGGGGGGAGGGGCAGAAAGAGAAGACGACACAGAACCAGAAGCAGGCTCCAGGCTCTGAGCTATTAGCACAGAGCCTGATGCAGGGCTCGAACCCACGAACGTGAGATCTGACCTGAGCCAAAGTTGGAGGCTTAGCCAACTGAGCCACCCAGGCACCCCCACTGACCATAGCAAGTTCTAGAGCAGTTTCAGAAAGTGGGGTGAAGCACCCTTACAGTGGGGACATGGCAAACACGATCTTGGCCAGGTGATTAAGGTCAACACCAATGGTGATGAAGTCATGTCAATAGCATGTGTTCTTGATACGATGTGAGGAGAATGGTGTCTCAGCTCTGCTGGCTTCCTCCTCCCAGACCCAGAAGCCTGGTCTAACAGAGAAGACCCTCAGACAAATCCAAACAGAAGGGTGTTTCACCCAGTAGCCAGTGAGCATTCCTCCTCAAAACGCTCAAGGCCACAGAAACAAAGTTTTAGGAACTCTCACAGACCGGAGGAGACTGAGTAACAGGAAGAAAATCTGTGATGTGGTCATGCAGACGGGACCCAGAACATGAAGGGAGTGGGGAAAAAGCTGGTGAAATCGGAATGAACTGTGGAATCCATGGGTGTGTCGGCTCCATGACCACGTCAAACAGGCCTTGGTAGAGTGAGACAGAGCGAGAGGTAGCTCTGTGAGCTACCTGCATGAAGCTTCTGTGAACCTAAACTAATGCTAAAGGGACATTTACAAAGAAGATTCATGACCCACTCCTCTTGTATTTGACAGACTGATTCTTCTTCTAAGGACCAGGCTATGGACTATGAAATTTCTATTTTGAACTTTGAAATACTTATTTGTGTGTCAAGATACATTCATCTCTAGTAGAGCACAGACCACACCCAGCAAACCTTCTACCTTCAGGATTGCTGGCTTTTTCTTTTCTTTAATTGTATTAGCCTCTTTAGAAATGAACCATTGGGCTGTAGCCCCCTTTAAAAAATCTTAGAGAGAGAGGAGAGGAGAGGAGGGGAGGGGAGGGGAGGGGAGGGGAGGAGAGAAGAGAGGACAGGGGAGAGGGGCAGAGAGAGAATCTTAAGCAGGCTTCATGCTCAGCGAGGAGCCTGACACAGGACTTGATTCCATGACCCAATGAACATGAGTTGAACTGAAACCAAGAGTCAGACGCTCAACTGATGGAGCCACCCACATGCCCATGGGCCACAGCCCTTTTAGTCACAATTATAACATGACATTCCTAGTCAGTATCTATGCTATGGTCATGGTTTCTAATGATGGTTTGGCTCCTTAGAGGCGTCTTCCTTAGAGACAATCTGTTAAGGCTTCACTTGTACATGGCTGTTCTGTGTTGGGGGCCGTATTTAACCTCTCATTTCTAAGTCTGTATAACAACAATCTAAGCTATGACAAAGTTCTGCCATCTATCAGACTCCTCAAACAGGATGACAGTGTGCACAGAAGATGACGGAAGCCTTACGCCTCCCAGAAATAATACCCGTGGGTCTACAATGCTACAGTCTGAGTCAGTGTGACGAGAACCACAGAAGGGGCGTCCTTCCCAAGCCCAGCCTCGCCACGCACTGAGCCGGTCCCTGCCCTGCCCTGGAACGAGTCTTTGGGATTGGGATCTGAAGAAGCCAGGGGTCTCTGTCAGCATCTGAACTCAGAGAACATACAAACCCGGCCACAGTGGGGCAGCCATGTCTACACGTCCTGAGGGGATTCCACTGCACAAAGAACACTGTGGAACTCCACTGCCAAGAGCTCTGGGTCTGACTTAATTTCCAGACGCTGTTGACCATGCTTTTGAGGAACTCGCAGAGCTGTCTGTTTCCCCGAATACTTAGGATTAGCAGTCAGTCCCAGATTCTTATCCCCCGCAGTTAGAAAAAGTAACATACATGCAGCTGTTTTTGGTTAAAATTGTCAGCCCTGGGCATTATTTTTGTTTGGAGATTTTACTTGGAAAGAAAAGTTCAATATCCTTTTAACTGGGTTTAAGTCTCCAGCGGGTAAGCCGGTGGTTAACCCTCAAGGATACCACGGACAAGGGGGCGGACATGAGCGTGGCTCTGGACCACGCGCTGGAGGAATAAGCTGATTTACAGTCCGGCGCCAGCTCCTGGCTGCACCGCAGGCGACCAGACCACCAGAACGTCTGTGGCCCCAGGCTGGGGGGCCCTGCGACGCCCACGCACTGCCCTGTCGATCGCTGGCACAGTCAATGTCATCGGTCGGCCTTAGCTATCATCATCCCGAAGAGCGTCCTGGGACCTCAATAAAATGTTACTAGTGGAGTCCTCCGAAGGTGGTTAAGATTAGAATTTATTTGATTTTCCTCTTTGTGCTTTTCCCTCTTTTCCACAAAGGACGTGTGTTCTTTTTTCTTTGTCACAAGAACGTTTTAGTATTAAAAGGACCCTGTCGCTGTCTTTACAGATCTAGTCAATGTGTGCTCATGACAGGGAAATGAGAGGTCCCGATTAAAAGGGAGGGCGACTTTCAGAAGGTGGCTGACAACTTGGTTTTCATACCCACTGTCCCGGGAAGCTCCATCCAGGGTCACCCCATTCGGAAGGCACACGGACACTTACGATTTGCTTGGGGGTAGAGAGGCACCGTCAGAAAAAGCGGGATGCTATCACGATAACACGTGCCTATCTCGCCTGAGTTTCAGTGAGAGCTGACTGGAGACCTAAGGAACACCATTTGGTCTTTTGATTCTCAGCATCCAATGGATGTTGGCTGTATGCACATGGCAGGGTGTGGGGTGGGGTGGGGAGTTCACTAAAGGTTTTGTGGGTCATGGTCAAGGCACTGGGCCATGCCCCAGGGGTGGGGGTGGGCGGTATGGTCAGACTACCGCGTCAACAGGCCCTCCGCTCTCTGATGCTGTGGGAGGACCGACTGGGGGCCGAAAGCAAGAGCAGAAGCGGGGGATGACTGTCACAGTTCAGGGGAGTCGGCCATGGGCTGGGGGAGCAGAGGAAGGATCGATTTGCAGTAAGTATTAAAGGGAAGTGCTGGGGGGCAGAGGTGAGGAAGGAAGGGGCAGGGATGCTGTGGGATGTGAATGAGGATTAGTCCACGCCAGCCTGGAGCCCGGGTGCGCTCTGCGTGCCCGTCTGGCCTGTCTGGGTAGTTTCTCACTCCCACTTGCTGGCTGCCACCTGGGCCACCAGTCATTCTAAGAGCCTTCCCAGTGCGGACCAGTTCATGACCCAGTTTTCCATCAAGATGAACCAGGGTGAGTCCGGCCCTGAGGAAAAAAAATACACCATTTTGCTAGAGTGGAAATGCCTAAAGTAAGAAATATGTGTGAAAACGGCCAAGGAGCCCGATTTCTGGACATCAGCATTCAAGAGGGTGACAGGGAGGGGAGTCTGGGTGGCTCCTATGGTTAAGTGGCTGACTTCAGCTCAAGTCATGATCTCCCGTCTGTGAGTTCAAGCCCAGAGTCAGGCTCTGTGCTGACAGCTCAGAGTCTGAAGCCTGCTTCAGATTCTGTGCCTCCTTCTCTCTGCCCCTCCCCTGCTTGCTCTCTCTCTGTTTCTCTCAAAAATAAAAAACATTAAAAAAAATTTAAAAGAGGATGACAGAGAGCAAGCCTGGAGGAATCGCCAGAGGGACTGGGTCGCCATCCTGTGGGCCGGCGCTGACCAGCCTCTGACAGAGGAGGCAGCAGAGGAGAGGGCAGAGGGAGGGGACACTTCCGTGGAGAAGACAGTCACGGGAGAGGAATGGTCATGAGCATCACAGTGAGACACAGCGAGGAGATGCAGGACCCGGTTTATAGGAGGTCGGTAGAAACAGATGGCATGCACTGCACCTGTTACACAGAGGAACACAGCTTGGTTTTCCGTGCAGCTGGGGAGCTCGGAAAAGCACATCACAGAGCATTTCTGTCATCCCTGGTATTCCCAGCGTGGCTTGCTGACAGTCCTATTTGCTCTGACACATCTTACCTGGAGCACGTTCCTAAGGGAGCAGATGCACGGCTCACTGCCGCGGGGAAAAGTTCACATTTCTCAGACGGAGGTTTTACAGTCAGTTTTTATAAGACTACGAGGACTAAATCATCACTTAGATTAAATATCACTTAGAGTGAATGAAACCGCCAAACACAGCTGGTTGGAGGGAGCATTCAGGGCGTTAGGAGCAAAGACTGTATTCTCAGCAAGGCGGAAACCATACCCACCAGCAGGGGGCGCCGTGCACCAAGCCTGCAGAGGGCGCTGCTTCTGCCTGCACGACGCGAAATGCTCTCCTGTTCTTACCCGATTCAAAGAGTATTTAAATAGTTCCAAACCGAGCTTCTGCTTAGCCTTAACTTCCCGTTGACGGTTAATAGTCAAACTGAAACTTGCTCAGGGCTGGGGACAAGGGGAGTGGGAGGGCCGTTGTTTGATGGCTGCAGAGTTTCAGTTTTGCAAGATGAAGCGATCTGGAGACGGACGGTGGGCACAGCAGCACAAGTGAGTGTACTCAACTTTGACACTGAAAACTGGAAAAATGGCTGAAAACCTTAAAACCTTAAAAGTTTGAACTTTATGAATGGTTAAGATGCTATGTTTTATAGTAGGTGCATTTTACTGCGACTGAAAAAAATTTTTTTTAATTTATTTTGATACAGAGACAGCATCAGCGGTAGGGGTGGGGGGTGGGGGGAGAGAATCCCAAGCAGGCTCTGCACTGTCAGTGCAGTGACATGGGGCTCGAACTCACAAAACCATGAGATCATGACCTGACCCGAAACTGAGAGTTGATGCTTAACTGACTGAGCCACCCAGGCATCCCTGCAAAACCTTTCTACACTGTCATTTTATTATGAGGGCTTAGGTGGAGTTTTGGGGACTAATTTTAGTCTCCTCCGAGTTCCCTCGAACAATCCAAGGAGCCCCACAAATCTGCAATGCATGATGACTTAAAAATCAGATGCACCAAGATGCTTATGACATAGCACACACTCTACGGACGCTCCGAGCGGTGCCAAGTGAGAAGGTTCTGAATTCGGTTTGTCTACCTTTGGTCCTTTTTGTCCTCCCCATGCACAAGAGGGTCATTTTCTTCTCCCAGATAATGTGAACAATGAGCAGGCAGTGGCCGGGCGCGGGGGTGGGGCGGCCGCAAACAGGCGGTCCTTGTTGGAGACACAGGGTCAGCATGGTACCGTGGCCGGAATAAGGCCTGCACTGTCCGTGCCCTGGTGGCCGAGTGGCAGACAGCCCATGGGCAAGTTCAGCAGCAGGAAGGTGAGACTGGGTCACTCGCATGAACCAAAGTCTGAAAACAGGGCCGACTGGACCAGGTCCTGCGGAATGGTGCCTTTTACTATTGACCGGCTTGGATTCTGGAACTTTCTAGAACACAGCTGAGGGCCTCAGGACTGACAGGCTCTCCTGGGAGGCAGCCCCGAGAGGGACACATTCAGAATTGGGAATTCTCGATGCTTCTGGGGTGATGCGCTAGGTCACCCCACAGAACAGCGGGGGGGGGGGGGGGGGGGGGCGCCGCCCAGAGCACGATGTCCCATCCAGTAAGCGCGGAGGAGAGGACAGGGCTCATTCTGATCCACCAGGCAAAACGGGCCCTTGAAGAATGCAAAAAGGCCCCCAGCTGGGGAAACTGAGGCCGCAGCAGGCAGTGCAGGGTGTGGGGACATTGACAATTTGCAGACGGGGAGTTCCTTCCCCGAGATGCTACTTTTTCTGCCTCAGACCCCGAGCGGGCAAGTGGCCGGGGCCAGAGTGCTGGCTGGGATTTGGGGCGCTCTAAGTACTAACGGGGTCAGCCGCCGGTCTTGCAGGGGGGCTGCGGCTGCAGGGCAGAGGACGGGTGGGGCAGAGTGCAGTTACTGTTGCTATCTTTGGGATTTGGGCTTCCTGAGGATTTATGCAGTGAGAACAGCATACAAAATTTTCTCAGGGTTATCTGAACCTCACCGAAAGGGATTACCTCGGTTCGTCCCAGAGAAAATAACCCGATTCGTGCAGTTTCTGGCTGTGTCCTTCTCTGATGCTGCTGCTTCTGGCTTTCCTTCCTTCCTGGGAGGGTCCCTCGAGGCCCGAAGCCCTTAAGCTCTAGAGTTAAAATGCTTTAAATACCAAATATCTTCACCTTACATTCTGCAGCGGCCTCCGCCCGTCGACGGCACATAGTTTCCTACTGGACTCCGGACTCCGGCTCTGGAGGCCTCTGGTGGTGTTGCAATCCCAGGCCTGATTTCTAGACTGCTCCCTTAGTCAACGTCTCCTCAGCCTCCAACCTAATCCCTCCCAGACAAGCCTTATCTCGGGAAGCTGGGGGCCAGGACGAAGAGCAGCCTCCTCGATGGGGCTCTGGCCGGTGAGGAGAAGGAGGCTGCCAGCACGGAGCAGAGTGACCGTGTCCTCTTGGAGTCACCAGGGAGATTAAAACAAAAAAGTCAACGCATTAAAGAAAGCAGATTTCAAAATTTGTGGAAGAGTGGCAGTCAGATCGAATAGTACTAGAAATTTGTCCCCAAAAATCCGAAAAGGGGAGGGAAACAGAAAGCACTTGCCTACGTGTAAATGCGCTCCCTTGGAGGGGGGGCTCCCTGATGACTGGTCCAATGTGGCGTCTCCTTCGCCCTCTTTCCTTTTATTTCCCCCCAAGCACCTGTGAGCAGCTGCAGCGGGCTGCAGAATGGCCACCCAAAGATCTAGTCCCTCCCAAATCCCTAAGACACGGAAGTACCATCACTTTATATAGTAACCAGTAGGATTAAATTAAGGGTGGTGAGACACGATTATCTGGGGATGGCCTGGTGGGCCCCGAATGCCATCGAAGTGTTCTCGTGATGCGAGAGCCACGCAAAGGGGGATCCCACAGGGCACAGAGAGGACGTGGTGCTATGAAGAGAGACAGAGACGGGGGTGCGGTGGCCAGGGCTGTGGCGGCCACCAGCAGCTGTAAGAGGCAAGGGCCGGGTTCTCTAAGCCATGCGAGGGGGCGAGGCCTGCAAACACAGCAGCTGCAGCCCAGTCCCTGAACTGTGACCTCTGGCCTCCGGAACTCGGAAAGAACACATTTCTGTTGTTCTCAGGCCATCAGCTCCGTGGCAATTTCTTACAGCCACCCCAGGAAACGAACACGCTGCCCAACACCACAGCGCAAGTTTATTGCCTGTCTTCTCTAGGGGACGATAAATCCGCAGAAAAAAGAGACTGTGTGTGTTCGTCTCCCTGTGGTGGCCTTCGAGCCCGCTATGCAGCATCTGTTGAAGGGCTGCCTGAGCAAACACGCGTGTGCTCACCATCTGCAGAGCTGTGCCCACCAGCTAAGCCTCATCCTGAAGCTCAGGCTTTAGAGAGTTTTTGTGGCACACACACACATGTGGCTTAAAAATCTTTCCCTACTGGCGCTTCTAACATTTGGTCGGCATCTACAAATACACAGGACTTTCTGGGCCAGGAGACGAAAAGCACGGATTTCTCTTCCTGCGCTCAGGGCGGAGTGTGGGTAACTGACGTTTCTGAGTTAGCAAGACCGGTTGGAGCGGGCACAGTCTGCGTCTGGCATGGAGGCTACAGACAGAAAGGTGTGACAGGACATCCGAAAGGCTTGCCCGAGGCTCGGGGAGAAAAATGGTGCACGTGTCATACGGCTCGTGTATGCGTCAGGTCCTCCCGGAGAAGAGATGTATACATCTATCATGACGCCGATTTTTTCAAAACACCAAAAAAAAAAAAAAAAAAAACCCACCCCAACAACACCCCACAGAACTTTGGAAGGAGGTATATATACAAGTAGAAAAATTCACTGGCATCCAAAGTACTGATAGCCATTTGTTTACATACACAGCCGTGTTATCTTCGCTTGGAATCCGTGTGGTTGGGGGACTCCTGATCATGAGAACTGGTGTTCTTCGCCTACAGCGTGCCTGGCGCTACGCTTACAAGTCTTAGAAGGAGGGTATTCTTAGCATGCCCGTCTGGCAGCTGGGAAGGAGGCTTGGTTTGAGATGACCTTTCCAAAGCTGGTACACGGAGGAGCCGGGACTGGACTCCAGGCCCCAGGACCTCAGGGTCACATCCGTGAACATGGTGCTCTGGGACACTGACTTCACGCTTGAGGGTAAATCCCTCTCTTTTGGCCCCAGGGTCATTCAGTGTGAGGACGAGGATGTGTGGCCCTGCCTCTTAGCCCCTTTCCAGTTCAGAGGTGCTGGCTGTCTTGTTTTTGTTTTGTTTTGGCCCAATCCGTTCTTCAAGCCACATCAGTTAAGAGCCGTCTCTCAGGAAGGATCAAAGACATGCCCTTGAAAACCGTCGGGTACCTGATTCACGGTGAGCAGCTTTAAAACACGACCGCCTGCTGAACGTGTCTTTTCTCCGCATCCCACTGCGGTTCTCTTGAGTGGTGCCCTGGGCGCGGAAGGTAAGTATGAAAAGATCCCAAGAATAATCTCGTGGCGCAATTCAGTCATGATTACCTCACCATGTTGGACCCAAAGTGGGAAACACAGTAACAACCCCTTTAAGAGAAAATAACGTTTTGAGCCAAGGTCATATATCATTAGCTAAAAGTGACTTTGCATTCCAGGTCACTTTCTAGAAAAGCCCACCTATAGGTGCAGGAGCCACCTAAGAGTTGGGAGAGGTCAATATGTCTGTGACCTGAGTGGGTTTTGACTGTTCTCTTTTGTTCCTGCGTCCAATGGTCCTGGCTTCATTAAACACACAAAATGACCACTGAACGTGGCAACTGGTGTTTACTGTCCTTGCTGCCCTCATTTCACACACTGCCTGATGGTGGTGCTCTTTGAGCTCACAGAGGTATTTTACGTGGGCTTTCCTGACCCCTACCTCTCGTATCTGTGTAAATCCTACAGGACACCAAGAGTCTCAGGCCACCCCGGGAGTGGGTGAGCACGGGCTGAAATCAGAAAACCAACAAGCCATGGATATCAGCCTTGTTCTGTCCACACACCTTACCATGAACTGCTGTCAGGAGGTTCCTGCCTATGCATGTGATCAAGCAATGTCTCGGTCCTACATAATATAATGTGCCTGCCACATAAGGAGAAAAGTGCCCCCACACTGGTCCTGTCTTTAAGCAGAGAGACTAATAAAAACAGCTAAGAAAAGAGGCTCAGGCATCAAATCGAATTCCTGGAAGTCTGTGAGTCCATCCCTGCCGGCTTCCTTTGCCATTGCTGGAACAACACTGTCCCCTCACTCTGATAAATATGCTCTTGCAGAAAAGCCTTGGGGAGCCTGGGAGCCGCGCCTGAGACGTGGAGGTCGGCCGGCAGAACTGCGCACTGCGGGATCCTCGGGCCAATCGGGACTCTCCGGCGGCCCCAGGGAGAATCCGGTGTCCCCTCCTGCTCTTCCCTTTGTAGAACAGGGTGTGTACAGACACGTTCAACTGAAACTAGTTATCTTTACAACTTTGTGCCAAATCAGATACCATTTATGAGGTTCAAGTGAGAAGAGGCAGAAGTATCGAGGTTCCGAGACAATTTGGAGGAGTAAATACAACTGGATAAAACACTAGCAACTTGATTCCTTCTCTGAACATTGGGAATGTGTTTAGGCTTTTCAGTGTTGGTGACAGTGGCTTGTTCAAGGGCCTGGCAGATGCACTAGATTACTCGATTAGTGGACAGCAGTGCAAAGCCAAAATGCAAAGTAACCAAAGTCTAACACTGCTGACGCCATGATGTCAACACCAGTCCCTAAAAAAGCCCCCAAAACCACGTCCGCAAAGATATAATTAATCACAGAAACCTGGGGAGAGTGCTGCCCCCATGAAAAGTATTTCTAAGCAAATCCTCTACTCTGATTCATACATGGAGAATCTGGACATAATAGAGATGCTTACACAAACAGGAAATGGAGACTTTGAAAACAGGTTGTTGAATCGTTATGTTTGGCTAATCATTCCACATGGCCCTCAATGACCACATCAGTGTAGAAGTTCTAGGGCTGCCATGGCCATGACAAAGTACCCCAACTGGGTTGCTTAGCACAACCCAAGATTCCCACCCCATGGTCCTGGAGTCCAGCATCAGGGTGTGGACAGGGCAGCGCCCCCTTGCAAGCTCTGGGGAAGGTCCCCTCCAGGCCCTGCCTGGCTTCTGGCAGGCTCCTGGGTTTGTCTGTGTCCAGATTCGTCCTTGTCAGAGCAGCGATCATATGGGATTAGGGGTGCACCTCACTCGCCCAGCAGGGCCTCATGGTCACCCTGTTTCCCAACAAGACCAGATTCGGGGATCCTGGAGGTTAGGGCTTCAATACAGGAATTTCTGGTGGACACAGTTGAAGCCACAGCACTCAGAAAGGAAAATTCGGGGTTGAGTACAGATTCACACCCTCCTTTTACCACCCACTGGCATCAGAAAGTAAAGCTGGGAGGATTCAGAGTAAAAACTTCTTTCAACTTTTTGAAAAAGAACCAGATGCTTTAGTAGTAATGGCTACAGGCCTCAGACACACTTGGTACACTATGGTGAGCGGTGGGGTGGTCAGCTGGCACACTGGTGGCTCTCTCATCTCTCTGCCTTAGATGACAGCAACACACGCACACACACGCACACGCACACCACCATCTCCACCATCACCACCACCACCTCTACCACCACCACCACCATCTCCACCACCTCCACTACCACCATCACCATCACCACCATCACCATTGCCACCTCCTCCACCACCATCACCACCATCACCATTGCCACCTCCTCCACCACCATCACCACCATCACCATCACCACCACCACCATCGCCACCTCCTCCACTGCCACCATCATCACCACAATCACCATCTCCACCATCGCCACCTCCTCCAGCCTCCATCTACTCAAAGTGAGGGAGGTCAGTGGGATACACTCAGGAGACCCTGTCACAGTCCCATGAGTTTGGCAATCTGAATCTGGGGCCACAAAGCCAAGTCTGGAGAAGCCTGGTGAGAATCTCACTCCATACTTGCCTTCCTGAAATAGGCTAGTTCACCAAAGACCACCCAGTGGAATAGCCCATTTGGCCAATGGACAATTTGTCAAATTCACTGATTTCTTAAAAACTTGTCTCTTTTTAACTCCCCTAAAATTTATAGCAATTTTCACTGGAAGAACTGGCAGGGCCCTGGAGGGTTGTGAGGGCTCCGGGGTCTCTCTACCTGCGTCCCCACCTCTGCCTCTGCTCCATTTTCCTGGACTGTCAACCTCTCCATTCTTTTCCTGACCCATCATCTCTCCCCCTTCTTCTGAGCTGCACTCCCCCATCTTCCCCTCCTGTCTCTGGGTTCAGCAACCAGGGGATGCTGGGTATGACTGCGAAGGTTGTTCACTGCACAAAAGTGCCCGGCTAGTTCTGCCTGCCAAGATCCATCTGGATGGACGCCCATTTCCATTTTGTACAAGGGGGGATGGGAGGCCTTGGCAGTGGCCAAGCCCGTGCTCCGCATGGATTCCTCTCCAGTTCCCTTGCAGCAGAGCGGCCGCCCTCTTGGCACCAGCCTCCCAGAACCAGAGCAGAAAGGAGCTCAAGAAAGTACCGAGTGTTCTTAAAATGCTACTGTAAAGTCAACATAGAAACCGGTCTTCGGGACACCTCTTCCTTCTCACAAGGACTGATGGGAAGACACATCGTCCCCTGGCTAGTGGTTTCTATTTTACCCCCAAATCTAGAATCCAGGAAGGAATCATGATAAACCCAGAAGGCCGAGTGTCTGCACGTTTAACATCACCAGTGCCTTTCCCCAGGAGGAAGGGGTGCTGTTGCCGCTCCCTGACTGTGAGCTCCTCGCCACCACCCTCGGCCCGTGTCCCCCATGGTTGTCTGCTAGACAAACACAACCTGTCGGGACGCAGTAACTCCCACCGTGCGCCACACTCACTCGGGGCTCATGGCTCCACCACAAGGTTCAGGTCACACCGGCCCGTGTGCTTCTGACCCCGGCACTAGCAGTGGGCTCACTGTTCATGGTCCTGCCTCCTGCATCGCTCCAATCACTGGTGTGTCGGGTCCCCTCTCCTGCGGGACCCCCACAATGCACACTGCACGCCATTCGAAGCTGGGCTTCCAAATCGATTTACACAATGTATGTTTTCGAGCCGTGTGATCCTTTATCCCAAACACCAGCTTGTTAGTCCAAACACCACCTTGTGGACCAACCACCAACGCTGATCGGCATTATGTCTGTCCCCTTTGCTGCTATTACGGGGGTCGCTCTTCATCTGACAGTTCTACCATTTTGAAGCTAAGCTTTTGGATGGACTCAAGCTCCCCGTTCCCTCACCCTGACTCCCCGCAAATGACACTGCTCAGTACCACTTCCCCAAGGCAACTCTGAAGGAGGAAAAGGAAGATGCTAACGGAAGAATATTTCCACTTTTCGACTCGACTCACCTCCCCAGTCCATCTTCATGGGGACTCTCTCCCTCTCTCCGCCCCTCCCCCAATTGTGCTCTCTTTCTCTCTCAAAATAAATATTAAAAAAAAGTTGGATGAATGTGTATAAACAAGGAGACTGTCGCTCACCACAGATGAGTGCCATCGGTACCTTTCTGACTCACGGTTAAGTCTTAACCAATAGATGTATTTATGAAGCGTTCATGGTGCACCTTCTGTGTCAGACACGAAACTTGGTCCCGAGGATAGAAGGTGGCCATGTCACAGACCCTGACTGGGGCACTGCACAGCCAACAAGGAGCAACTGATATAAAGACTGAATATGGAATGTGCTACAGAAAGGAATGTATATGTTAAAGTGACAGTTTAACATCTGAGAAAGGAAAACCAGAAACAAAACCCTACAACTGAAACTAACACAACATGGTGTGTCAATTACACTTTGATTTAAAAAAATTGCTTACTTGTTTGCCATGTCTTTTAAAGACAATTCCTGTGGCCGAGATGCTGGACCGACGGAATCGTTGTAATGATAATGAATGAGACGCTTCATTAGCTGCAGACTCAGATACTACTGTTTTTAGTGTTGAAGACACCACTGTTTTAAGCATGGCACCCACGTTGGAGCCTCTGGGCCAGACAGCTGTTTTGAATCCCTGGATGTGGCAGGATTTGGAGAGTGGGCCTGGAAGGCTGGCTTCTAGCTGGTTCTATTACACGTGCTTGGGTGAGTCACTTATCCTCATGGAGTCATTCCCTTTTCTAAGAAGTTAAGGGTTTTGACTAGCTTATCTCCCAAGTTTCTTCCCAAAGAAGGGCTCTGAATTTCCGTGAAAATCTATCCTGAGATACTTCCAGTTACAGAGGATAGGGTTGGAGTAATTAAATTGAAAAAAAAAAAAACCCTTTACATGGGAAATCAAAGCATTTTTCTAGATCATTACCATGTCAAAATAAACAAGTTGCACTTGACTTAGCGGTACATATTAACGCTCATGCACTGAAGGAGAGAAGGACCAGCCTAACGTCTAGTTTGGCAAAGTTCTCTGTCAGACTCCGTTGTAGCTGGGGGAAGAGGTTTAAATGGAGTGACAGGAGAGAGAGGAGAGCGGACTCTGGACTGCAGAGCCGGTGACAACCCAACGCTTCTAAGCTTTCAGGGAGGGATGAGGTCCAAGTCACAGAACCTGGCATCTGATTCGACTCAACTTTTGACTTCCAATCATTTCACATAGTCTCCAAGAGCTGAGGTCTGTTCCTGGAATAGAAACCTTCCCTCTGCTTTTTCTAAATACTCTTTTAAACAGTTTCAAGGTTGCTCACTGTTTTCCTAACATTTTAGGGAACTATGGAAAAACCTGCACACCACAGAGAAGTCACGCACATAGGGAGCAGGGTTGCCTGGGGTAACCTGTCCTGACGAGACAGGCGTGCTATCAGAAATTCCTCCTTGGTGAGGTGGCCCTGGAAAGTGTTTCCAACGCCCTGGCTCCCCGCTCCCCCCACTTTCATGCAGGATGGACTGGCAGGAGGGGCCGACTGGGGTGAAGGGGCGGCCGAGGACACAAGGTCATGATGCACGATGGGACAGGCTATTTGTCTCATGTTGTCCTTGTTACGATTTATTCAAGTGTTGGATCGATGGATCAAATATTAAGCTGTGGGCTTTGGAAAAATATCCATAAAGGTTTTTCTTAAAGAATCTTTTTTTGAAGTTTACTTATTTTGAGAGAAAGAGAGACAGAGAGAGGGAGAGGAGAATTCCAAGCAGGCTCTGCACTTCAGCTCAGAGCCCAGTGCAGAACTTGAACTCGAGAACCTTGAGATCATGATGTGAGCTGAAATCAAGGTGGGGACACTTAGCTGACTGAGCCACCCAGGTGCCCCTCCAGTGAAGGTTAAAATTTTTTTTAATGTTTATTAATTTTTGAGAGAGAGAAGGAGAAAGAGAGAGAGAGACAGAGCATGAGCAGGGGAGGGGCACAGAGGGGGAGATAGAATCCAAAGCTGGTTCCACGCTCTGAGATGTCAGCACAGAGCCTAATGCAGGGCTCAACCTAACGAGCTGTGAGATCATGACCTGAGCTGAAGTCGGATGCTTAACTGACTGAGCCCCCCAGGGGCCCCTCCACTGAAGGTTTAAAACACGTATAGGGCTTGATTTTAAGTGTTCATCAAGCCAAATAATCCCTCCGATAACAGAAGTGCTAAAGTTACCGTGTACCTCCCATCAGGGTAACCAACGTTTCTGCCTTAGGTCCTCATCACCAGTCATTGACGCTGAGAGCTGCACACCCCTGGCGTTTCTGGAACATACTTACATTGTACTTTATAAATGGAGAATTCCTACAGGACTTAATAGGAAATGTGTTGTCACAACAACAAATAAGGAAAACTGAACTGAGTTCAAAAGCTCCGCACTTCTTTTCACCTCCTTCTCATCACCCTCTTTGGAACTCAAAGAGCATAGTCTACAATGGATGTTTGGCTATAAATGTTATTTGTTTTTGCTACTACAAACAATCTTAAATTATATGCCCTGTGCTTTGGGTGAGAGAGCACGTATGTCCATGTTTTTTGGACAGTATCATCTACACTTAAATTATGCATGGCGATGGATAAAGGAAGGATGTGTGTTGCTAATTTAGGCTGTGCATGGTGCGCAGTGGTATTCACGCTTGTCCACAGCTGGATCCTCGAAAATGGCACTGGGCTTGGGACTCCATAGGTGCTTGGTACATACGTGTCTAATGATGAATAAATAGGTAGGACCCAGCAGCAGTGCAAGTGTAATTAGGAAAGGAACTTTTACTGCGGTGACTGAAATTACACCAATTAGATTTGAAAGGGGGACAGGGATATTTATACAGTCAGCTCTGGATGTTTAAAAATGGGCCTGAAGTTATTCAGTAAGACAAGAGTATGATTCAAACGCAAGGCAAAGTTTGCCCTTCTTCAGCATGTTTAGAAGTGTCTGGAAATGCCAGAAGTCTACCCTTCCCTCCTATATTCAATAACCTTCCTAAATAACTGCTGCTCATGTTTTGGAACAAAAATATTTTAAAGAGGTTGTTCATTAGTTCCGTATGACAGCACATTATGGAATCCAAGACATCTCCCTTTAAAACGGCCATTTCCCCTTTCCACAAACAGCACCGGAGGGGTGGCGTCAGTCTCCTTACCGTGAGCGATAAGGCCATGCAGACGAACGTGAACTTCTTGATGTGCGCGGCTGTCACCGTGTTGCTGGTGCTTACCAGTTTGTTGCTGGGATTGTTCTAGGGCGGAAGGGAGGGACAGTGGTTAACCTTGGTGACCACATGCGCATCTTGAGGAGCATCGTGTTTTGGCTTTGTTGGCTGCATCTCAAGTGCAGATGTCACTTGACAGCTGGGAAGACAGCTGTCACTTTCTCTTTTCAACAGCTGTCAGGTTTCTAGACGTGAACACGAACCAGAGGGGTTTCCGGACGGAACTCTGGGCAGTGTCTCCCGAATCTGGGCACCACCCAGCCTAGTCCGGGTGGCCCCTCCGCGAGCCACAGGGCCCCGTGCTCCCCACCAGAGGACTAGAAGCTCCCGTGGAGGCTGTCGGCCCTGCCTGCCCGGACCCCGACTCCTCTACCTGTACCCCAGACACAGCCTCTTCCTCTCCCCTAACACACTTAGGGTTTGCACGTTTCTCTGCTTCCGTTCCTCCTTGTCTCTTTGGATCTTGTGATGTTCAGAAACACCCTCCTCAGGGCACGTCCCTGGCACAGCCCATCTGTTTCTTGAAGCCTCTCTGATCTGTTACTCCAAACTGCCCTGGGACCCCACTTCCTGGAATGCTGGGAGACCCGAGAGCTCTCCGGAGGTCGGTACTTGTGCAGGGGGCGCGTGTGAGGTATGCACTGGCTGAGATGAAGAACTGTGCCCCTTGCCCGTCTCCTTAACTCCTGACGCTCAGCACAGTCTTTCTTTTTCTTTTTTTTTACATTTTTATTTCTTTGAGAGACAGAAAGAGACAGAGTGTGAGCAGGGGAGGGGCAGAGAGAGGGAGACACAGAATCTGAAGCAAGCTCCAGGCTCCGAGCCGTCAGCACAGAGCCCAACGCGGGGGTTGAACCCAGAACCATGAGATCATGACCAGAGCCGAAGTCAGACGCTCAACCGGCTGAGCCACCCAGGTGCCCCAGCACAGTCTCTCTTGAGGAGAGAAGGTGCTCACTGTCGTTAAACTGAATTTTAAGCAGAGTGTGCACAGCTCAAATGTCCTCTTGCACACCCCGAGGCCTGCTCAAACCATCCCGGTGCTTCTGCGAAGCAGGCCTAACACCTGATCAAACCGGCGCCTGGCTCCTCATCATGAAAACCAGCGGAGAGAAATGTGCCCCTGCCTCCGTATGGATCCTTAGTCCTGGGGCGACCGACAGAAGCAAACGGGAGCACCCGGCTTGCGTCCAGCCGGAAGGAAGACACGGAAGCAGAGCGACTACAGGTTCTGCTCGAAAAAGAGCTTCTGAAGGTTCCTTGACTTTGGAAGCTCAGGCCATCCCTCCAGTGCCTCCCGCTGCACACGCTGCCCCCATGGACCTCTGCTTGAGCCCCTGTGTTCTTCATTCCAGCCTCGAAAGTGTATCTGCTTTTCTGAACAAGAGATCTTGCTGCCACAGCCAAGTGCAAGTCTCAGTGGGTCGGTCTCTCCACCTCTCCCATCCTGGGGCTTTGCGAGAGAGAGGGTCCTGGGTGGGTGCCCCATAGAGAGTTGGGGAGCCTGGAAGCACTGTGTCACCCATGGTGGGACAGCAGTGTGCCACCGTGCCTTGGGGTGCGCCTTCTTTTCCACACTCGCATTTCTTTCTTCCGGCATCACTGGGATACGCTAGCACATGTCAACAGATTGGCGTCTGTGTTTCATCTTGTTTGCCTGATCTGTTTAGAAACCTAGTCTTTCCCGGACGAGAACCGATCATCGGAGAGGTTCTGCATGAGTGGAAAATGCTCCCTGTCACTATTTGGTGAGAGCCATCAGAAGTTATGCAAGAAATGTTAAATCGCTTAGGCTGGAGCCCACAAAGAGGCTAAGGATCTCAAGTGTCAATGCAGCAAATTCTGTGAGTCCACACAGAGGTGTCTCAGATTTGGGTGAATAGACGGCATTCCCACGAGGGGCGTGGAGGAGCTCCCTGGAATGCCTGCAAGCAATGAGCGATGTTCCACCAGGCTTCTGCGTAGCTCCAGGTGCTGGCCGGAGGTGCACGCGCGCTAAAGGGAGTTTTTTCATAGCACCTAGCCTCTTTGATCACAAGTGAAACCAAGTTTTTCTTGGAGGCTCCTAGTGAAACTGTATCACGTTATACTGTTAAGCTTTATTATTTCAAGGGAGCCAAAAACATTCCAGATGGACCTTTCCCCAGCCCAGAGGTTCTACCTCTTCATCGTTTCCTGTTCCATCACGTGTTCTTGTATAATCTTATTCTCCAAGAGCTAGAAATTTAGCAAGAAGACTCCTATCCATTTTGGTTTTTTAGGATTTACTTATTTTTTTTTAAGTTTTTGTTTTTTAAGTTTATTTATTTATTTTGAGAGGGACAGAGATGGTACAACTGGGGAAGAAGCAGAGAGAGGGAGCGCGAGAGGAAGAGAGAGAGAAAGACAGAGAGAGAGTATCCCAAGCAGGCTCCTTATTGTCAGCACAGAGCCTGACACAGGGGCTTGAACTCATGAAACTGTGAGATCATGACCTGAGCCAAAACGAAGAGTCGGATGCTTAATTGACTGAGCCACCCAGGGTCTTCTGTATGCACATCCTTACATGAAAATGATGATTTCTATCAATAGATTGGATTAAACCGGATTACAAGGAGAAACATCTCCCGTGAGCCACTCGTGCTCCTCAAGTTTGCGCTCGGAGCATTTTTTAGGGGAAACTCTGCTTCCTGATGTTGCAAGATGTTGATGTGTGAGACAGGGAGTGGGTCAGATAATAGTCTACTGGGGAGGCTCTGCACCCAGTGAGGAGCTCTGGGCAGCACCTCTGCCCTGTCCCACGTTCCGCTGTGTGGTGGGGACCCCTGAGGTGAGCCGCCGCTCACAGGTAAGTGTGGGCTGGGAACAGAGGCCGGTGACAGCGTGGGGGCTGTGCAGTGCGGGAGGATACCAGGGATGGGGGGATGTGTGACAGAGGTGCGTGCGTGCGTGCGTGCGTGTGTGTGTGTGTGTGTTTGCACAAGTTGGCTGATAGACCACGAAAAGGAGGTGGATCCATATGGACGCCATCTTTCTAGACTTGAGCCTCCACGCCTGCCTCGTGCCTACCCAGAGATGCCGGGGGGGGGGGGGGGGGGGGGGGGGGGGGGGGGGGGGGGGTCGGGGAGAGTGCCCTGGGGCAGGCGTGCAAGCTGGACAGGAAACCTCTCTGGGGCTCCACTCCACAAGGCTTGCTCTTCCAGAAGCCCACAGACAGCTCAACATTTGAGAAGCTGGAAGCTATGTGAAAGAAAGAGCTAAGCTCACAGCCTATGGCCGGGCCTTGCTTGTGTGGCCTCCCAGGATTTCCGATGCCCATGTGAGTCTGGGAGTGGGGGTGGGGTGAGGGGAGGAGGGGGGCCAGCTTAGCCAGTCAGAGCCCAAACTGCCTCGTGGGGCCCCTCGCAAAGAGGCCCCCTCTCCTCACATCCCAGGACTCTTGCTGGGGTCAGATAATGGCTCTGGGCTCGTCCTAGAGAAAACTTGAGTCAAAACAGCTGCTATTAAAAGTACTGGTGGCAGGCTGTGCGCGTCTGTTCCCATTTTTCATTTTAACACATTATATACTCTCTTTGGGGGGTTATGCTTTGCTATAAAAGTCTACAGGTTCAAATAGTTAAGCTTTAAGGAAATAGGCTTGAATCTAATGATGGGTAGGACAGTCCCCACCCAGCCACGGGCTACAAGTCTGAAGGGCTATGTGGCTTCCGAGGGCGTGGCTGCAGCTGCTAGAGGGCAGAGCTGCTGTTAACAGAGGCTTTCAGCAGGAAGAACAGAGCTGTGTCCAAACCAACCTGGACCCGGATGGCCGTGTGGACGGTTTCGGCGTGCCTCTTCCCAACACACCGAGAGAGGGCCGTAAGCCTAGGAGCCCAAGCTCGCCATCCTGTTGTGCCTTCACGTCTGCTCTGAGGTCCGTGAAGAATCAGGTTTATTTACCAAACAAACCACAGTCAGGGCACCTGGATGGCTCAGTCCGTTAAGGGTCTGACTTCAGCTCAGGTCATGATCTCACAGTTTGTGGGTTTGAGTCCTGCATTGGGCTCTGTGTTGAGCTCTTGCTCAGAGCCTGGAGCATGTTTCAGATTCTGTGTCTCTTTCTCTCTCTGCCCCTCCCCGACTCGAGCTCTGTTTCAGGTTGTCTCTCAAAAATAAATAAATGTAAAAAAACACTAAAAACATAAAAGTAAATAAAAAACAAACCACAGAAGCAAAATCCAATGTATTAAATTTTTTTGAGAGTCTATTTTCCCTTTGCAAAAGATATTAATGATTTCTCAATAGGAGTAACCTAAAGTGAATGTAGCTTGGAGGGCATTAGAGCATCAGCATCCAGATAAGCTCGATTGTCTCCGTTATTTTCTGAAGGAACTATTCTACAGGTCACATTCGACACCCCCGATACCACCTGAACCTTACAGAGGGAGGTGAGGCGGGGAAGTATCAAAGTGCTCCCCATCCGAGACGCTTGTCCATCAGAAGCTAGTCTTAAAGAGCGTGTCTCAGACATCACGCCGCACAGGTTCTCACCTTGTCAAAAGCAGGGTAGACAGCACGGATTTCCGTCAGCCAGCCATATGGCATGTGACCCACAGGGTAGGTGGCTGTCAAAATTGCCACTGCCTACAAAAGGAAAAGCCAGCAGGGTTAGTGTCTGTGTCCCCAGGAGCATTTCCAGGAGCTGCTGTTTGCCACAGGGCAGAGTGACCCATCTCTGGTGTGGCCACCACAGACAGATCATTCCATGCTGGGTGACAAGCACTGGCCAGGCGCAGGATGGCTCTGGGGGGAAGTGGGGAATGGGTAGGTGGTCCACTGTGACCATAGATGGGAGTGGGAAGCATGAGCCCAGGCAGTGCATGGAGACCAGGAGGATGCACCTTCTTGACACAAACCCAAAGACAAACAGCTCTGGGTTGTTGGCTGGAGAAGCCACAATTTGAACCCAGACCAAGAATCTTTGCTCTTTCCATTGAGCCTAATGGAACCTTCCCACCTAGCTCAAGTCTGGAGTCTCAACATGTGATTTAGAGCCTGCTCCGCTCTCCGGACAGTCTTTGCTCGGGATCTACCTCTACGCCTCCATCTTGTTCTTGCGGGTGGCTGGCGGAATGCGCTTGGTGGCTCTACAGCTCTCTCCTTCCAACTCAACTCACTTTAAATCTTTTCAGCCAGGGTAGCCCAATTTTGAGGTTTAAGAAAACTGAATAAATATTCCTTACAGGAAACCAAACATGTCCTTCTATGAAAATGAGACTTTCTCTTCTTATGTGAAGGAAAAGGAAGGGGTATGAAAACAAAGCCTCGAACCCCACATGTGGCAGAGTCCAGCTCCTGCTGGCTAGTGAAAGAGAAGTACAGCCTTCATCTACCTTTATGAACATGACCGTGATGCCTGGGGCATGAAGTGAGTCCCCGACTGGGTGAAGAAACCGCTGTGAGGGGAGAGTGGTAGACCCAAGTCAAGCCTCCACTTGGTTACCTGCCAGCTGTGTGAAGCATGGACCCTCTCAGACCCCCCCCCCCACCTTTCTGTTCCTCCAGCAGAGCCACGAGAATCACAGTATCCATCACACAGGGCCCTTGGGAGTCAACGAAATGTGTATAAAATGGCCGACCCATAGCAGATGGTCAGTCAGTGTAGGTCACGTACCTTCAGTGCCGCCAGGTCATGGAGGTCACTTTAGAAATGGTTCCAATACATCAGCTGCCTTATTTTATTTTTTTTAAAGGGGAAGATGGAGTTCTGGCCCAGAGGTGATAGGGCTCATCTACTTTTTCTTTCTGTGCCACCTACATTGTAGTAGTTAACTGAAAAAGCTGCTGGGTGATAGGAATCACCCATGATGACCTTCATGACCCAAAACATAAAACCCAGGAACAAACTGAGGTAGGAGAAGGTGTCCTGCTTGGGATTTACATGCCTCTCTTTCTAAGCCAACATAAGCTGCTTCCCAGGACATGGAAACGGGCACGAGACCCTGAGCTGGAGACCTGCCGACGGCACAGTCAAGGGCAATGTGTAAAACCAGAGGGCCCTCGGGGGCAGCCGCCAGCCTTCCCAAAGGACCAGCACTTTCAGAGACGGAATCAATCCTCCAGAAGGTGGCAGAGGAGGTAACAAACGAAGTAATGATTTGGTCATCCCATCCTTGAAAGATGGAAAAAATGATTCAACAATTTTTTTGGGAGCAGCTGCCAGTTTCCAGATAAATTTCCTGAGTTGTGAGTGAGTAGGCAACAGAGATCTTCATCTGGGGGAGCGCAGAGCACACGCAGGGCCGGGATGGGAGGGCCGTGTGTGCAGGAAGGTGGAGCAAGAAGAGGCAAGAGCGGCCCGGGTCACAACAGAGGCTCTGGCCCTCAGTGTGGGCGTCTTCACTCCCGTTGGGGCCTGGCATGGTCTCTGCTCTCTGGCGACCACCGTGAAGCAGCGTCATGCCGACTCCATGGAAAAATGGAAAGGTCACTGGGCAGGAGTCAGAAAATCTGGATTCTAATGCCAACCCAGCTTCTTGCTGGTTTTGTGTCCCTGCCTCTGTTTTTGCAAATGGCCAATGAGAACAATGAAGGAGCTGTCTCCTTCCATACGCACAAAAGGAAACAATGATATGATTATAAGACCCTCAAGGCTTCTGAGTGTGAATGTGTCACATCATATAATATCACAGGATTACTTAAGCTCTCAACAGGGATCAGAAACCAGCTTGCATCCACCTTCCGGCCCCCATTCTTCACCAGGCGACTACGAGGCCATCCCTCCCCTTGTCCCCAGAAACTGCCCTACCTCTGTCGCTGCAGAACTGCCACCAAGGTCCCGGGAAACAAAGAGGTTGACAATCGGCCTACTGATTCTCTGTGTAGCTAAGATGAGAGCCAGGGGCCACCAGAAGCTCAGCATCTTCCTCACTGTTGCGTCCCCCTGCGTTGAGAAATGGAGAGACAGGGTCACTGAGCTGTAGGAGCAGAGCAGAAAAAACAATCCAGAGCCAAAGCTTTTCCTTCTGATGCCAATAATGCGTCAGTTCATTGTACTTAAAAAAATGACATAAGGAAAAGCCTTTGTAGCCAAGCCGATCTGAATTAAAACAAAATGTACAGTCTTATTAGAAATTAACTCAGACAGCCAGCAAGCTACTGTGAAATCAAAACACACAGTTAAGTCTAATGGATCCAAATCACTGTTTTCCAAAGAGGGAACTCTAAACCCAGGCAGAACCCGCTTCCAGGTTTGGAGGACAAGGCTGGAGATTAGTTTTTGTTTAAGTCGTTAAACGGACTGGCTAGAAGCCATGTCTGTAAGAGGTAACTCTCAGAAGTCAAAAATTATTGTAATTTATTTTGTAACCCATCGGGTCACAAATGTGCCTAGTCATTTGGGTGCTGTACAAATCGACTACAAAGATTCTTATTCTCAAAGCTCTAACAGAAGTATGTAAATGCTCAAAAGCATAGAAATAACAACATGGTCAGAAAAATGGGATTTATTAAGAAGTCCACAAAGCAAAGATGTATGCAGTCTTTAAAGCCGGGCTTTTATGATTTAACCTCGGTTTTGATTCTTCAGAGGTGGGTTATGTCATGCAACATGTCAGTTGCTTTGGTTTCCCTTTGTTGGTGTCTCAGTGTTATAAGATGGATTGTTACCATTAAGACCAATTTGATGCGGTTGTCCTAGTGATGGAAACAACTAGATCAGATTTTATTGACGGCCTGCTCTCAGACGGAGGTAAGCGGTCAATGTAATGACTGTTCTGACATGACAAGGGTAACCTATGGTCAAAGGCGGGGTCAGTGGCTTATTCCGGGCTCTATAGCATCAAGCATATCTGCTTACAGTTGGATGGAAACGCAGCCCAGTGATGCCTGATACTGAAGGTAGAACAGATGAGCATATAAGGAAATCAGATACTGTTTCCACTTGTGATGAAAAAGTGCTTGGGCTGCTGGCGTAAGATGATACCCTGCTTCTATCTGACTCAACGGAGAGACGCAGGCCAAGCTCTGCCTCCATCCGGGGCTTCTCAGATCTTCTCACCATCTCCTTTCTCTCAGCTTCAGGGGCCTTTGTTCTGCCTGCAGGCCTACATGCTGTGCTGGGTTCCTGTCCAAGTGTTGCTTCTGTGTTGGTCTCCTCTACCGAGTGAGGTGTAACACACTTGCTTGAGGATACAGACCTTCTTTACAGTGTTTCTGTGCTGCCCCACGGTACCTACAGGCTCTGCTCACCCCACAGAAGGTACCAGAATGCACGATTGTGTTTGGCCAGTACAGAAAGTATAAACAAAAGCCCAGGGTCCTGCTGTGAAATGAAAAATAACCCAAAGATGAGTTTAAAGGTACGGTGGGTCCTAAAATACTTGTTGATTAATAGATGGAATGACTGGCTTTTGACACTAGAGGGTAAGAAGACCCAAAATTGCTATACATACTCAGCTCTGACCAGACTCACTGTGCCTCAGTCTCCCTGATATGCAAATAGCGAGGCTGCACAGTGACCTCTAAGACCTCGTCTATCTCCAGGGGCCATTCATCCTCCAACCGTCTCCCCTGTGGACACGACCTAGCACTTGACATCTTAGAGCACGGGCTTATCGTATGGACACCCCCGATTCAGAGGGCGGGGGCGGCCCTCGGTGGCCCTCGGAGGCACAGACAGGCCGTCGGCGAGCTCTAAGGACGTACCCCCAGCTCAGGTCCGCTCCTGTCGGGGATGATGTCGTGGATGTTCTTGTAGTAGCCCAGGCACAGGGTGGTGCAGCGCACGAGGGCGCCCATGTACAAGGACAGGATGGGGATGAGCAGAGGCTCTCTGCATTCCAGATGGCTGTGAAGCAAAATGGCTACAAAAACGACCTGAGAGATGAGAAAACAAAAGTCAGAGGGGAGAAGACAGTCCTACCTCCTGCACCCCGATGAGACAGGTTCCTGAGGGGCGGACAGAAACTGGGGCTGGGGCTCAATGCTGCTCTCCTAGAACTCAGGGCCAGGGGCCGGCCGTTTGCTACATTCCCCACGAAGATTCTTTGAAGGCAACTGAATGTCTGCTTAAGGTTATCGCTAAAATATATCTAGAAACGTTGGGCTCCTAGTTCCCCAAAGGGTGTGGTCGAGGTTTGCTTTCTTGAGACTGGATCCCGACACGTACGTGTAATCCGTACGGGAGCCCTAAGTCCACAAGGCAAGAGTAGTGGTGACCAGTGATATGTACAGAAAATACATATTAACGTTTCTAAGACGTAATTCACTAAAAATGCTGCAAAAGGCGCCAATGTTAATTATTGTTAAACAAGCGAAATTAAAATCTAAAATACTAACTTATAGAAGTGGAAGAAGTCAAAAAATAGTCACAAGGGATTGAAAAAGTAATAAAGTATTGATCTCTACTGACAGCACTGTCTCCACAACAAATTCAACAATGTGTGTAACCTTCCTGTCTGCAAAACTCAGACAAGCAGCCTAATCTCTGTCCAGAGCCGTCTGGGGATTCACACATTCAGAAGAGCACGGAACACACTGAGTGCAAAAATAAAGTAATGGGGGAGGGGAACAATTCCTGAGCTACATTGACTTTTTAAAAAAATGTTTATTTATTTATTTTTGAGAGAGAGAAAAAAAACACAAGTGGAGGAGGGGCAGAGAGAGAGGGAGACACAGAATCTGAAATAGGCTCCAGGCTCTGAGCTGTCAGCACAGTGCCCAATGTGGGGTTTGAACCCATGAACCATGAGGTCATGAACTGAACCAAAGTTGGGACACTTAACCAACTGAGCCACCTAGGCCCCCTTGACTTTTTTTTTTCCAAAGATTTTATTTTTAAGCAATCTCTATACCTAATGTGGGGCTCAAACTTACAACCCTGAGATCAAGAGTCACATACGTGCTCTACTGACTGAGCCAGCCAGGCCTCCCGGAGCCACAGCGACTTTGATGGCCAAATCTCTGGGCAACAATAGGCGTGCAAAATACACCGCCGCTGAGCGATCCGGACCAGAGGAGGCTTATCCTGATCCCTTCACTGCCAAGAACTCAATGATGACAGAAAGTTAAAAGGAAGTTGGGGACTGAATGTGATTAACTGGATGAGTGGATTCAAGTGCTGTAGGGAACACATACGGAAAAGCTGGGTAACAGAGAGACACTTCTGCATGCAGTGAAAGTGTCAGATGCTAGAGGTGCTCTGTTTATAGCATCGGTGAATCTTGTGCCCAGCTGTCATTCTCAAACCCAGTACGTGAGGCCGACTGCGACTGGGAGCCTCAGGGGACGCAGAAGACAGAGGCACTGCCTGGCCACGTGGACACCCCAGGCTGCCCACAGCACGGACGGTGTGAATGGGCACAAGTCGGACCAGGCGCACACTCACTCTCTCACTCTCTGAGGATACAGCAGAGCCCAGTGATAGAAGTCAAGATGCCCGGAGCTGGCCCCATGCCTGCTCCTTCCGAGTGGAACAACTATCAAGTGTCAGCCGAAAACGCGAACGCCAGCTGGGGAAGCCTTGCTCAGGACACACTGTGTCTGGAACAGAAGACTGGGGCCTTGTGATGGGGCCGGGATGCGCCGTGATGTCTCTAATGCATCAGATGCCTCTGAGGGGCCACCACGCAAGCACAGTGGGACGTGCGCAGCAAGCTGAACGTCCGGTATACAGAAAACGTAAAGTGGATAAACCTACATGACCGTGGGTAGAGCCTGGAAACTTGTTGTCTGAGCAATGAACACACAAGGACCAAATCCCCCGCTGCCAAGTCCAGGAAGACCCCCGGGGCCGTCAGGATGGCCATGTGAGATGGAGGCCTGCTGAGCAGAGCTGTGGAGGAGGATGAGGACGTGAAGGAAAAAGAGGGACGTGGGTAAAAGCGGAAGTGCGGTGATGACAGGAAAACAGCCAGCGAGTCGGGGCAGGCTACTGGGGACCCAGGGAAGGTGGGACGCACTGGGCCAGTGGCTTTCACAGCCTCCCTGCACGTTTGATAGTGCGAAGCCGTGTGGCCCAGAACCTGTCACAGAGCTGACACCATCACTGCCGACTGTACTGTTTGCCGATTTAAAATAACACAGGGCCGGGGCGCCCAGGTGGCTCACTCAGTTAAGTGTCTGACTTCTGATTTAGGCTCGGGTCATGATCTCACAGTTCATGAGTTCAAGCCCCACACTGGGCTCTGCACTGGCAACTGAGAACCTGCTTGGGATTCCCTCTCCCTCTCTCTCTGCCCCTCCCCTGTGTGCACTCTCTCACTCAAAATAAAATAAAATAAAATAAAATAAAATAAAATAAAATAAAATAAACACAGGACCTTCTGCATTTAAGTTCAGAATTACGATTTTGAATCTGATACGGCCATCAAAAACACTGGATTATTTTCTGAGGGTGAACCCAATGCCTCACTGGTGAGGATTTTCCCAGCGAGAGCCTGCTCTGGGCTAGCCCTGAACTGGGTGCCGGGATTCAGCGATCAATGAGATGGTCCCCAGTCTGTCCTGGAGAAGCAGGAACATGGGCGGAAGGCGGTGTTGGGAGCACCCCTGACATGGCGAGGGAGGAGTGGCTTAGCCAGGACCACCGGGCTGCGGGGAGGGAGGGCGCCTGGCTGGGGTGCTCTCTGAGCCGAGACCGGCAGGCTCTGCAAGAGGTAGCCGGGAATGGCAGGCATCTGTGGCAGGTGGGGAGAACTGAGGCAGAGAAGGGGGCTCTGCCCTACCGAGGCCCTGAGCAGAGTACCCGCGGCTGGAGTGCAGAAAGCAAGGAACAAGAGGAAACTGCCAGGCAGGAGAGGAAGTGAGGCCAAGGGTCTTCAGTACCTTGTCGGCCATGACCAGGATTTTGAGTTTTTTATCTCAAGAACACCACGAAGCAATTTTTTTTAAAGTTTTTAAAAAAATGTTTGTTTATTTATTTATTGTGTGTGTGTGAGAGACTGAGAGAGAGAGAAGAAGACAGAGAATCCCAAGCAGCCTTCTTACTCAGCATGGAGCCTGACACGGGGCTCAATCCCATGACCTGAGCTAAAATCAAGAGCTGGAGGCTTAACTGTCTGATCCACGCAGGCGACCCCATCAGGAGTGGCTTCTAAGCAGGGGATGAGGTGATCAGAATTTAGAAAAGAACAGATCACGGGGGCTGCGGGGGAAGGAAGGAGGAGCATGAGGGCAGAGGCAAAGGCAAGAGAGGAGACTTCCCGGTGAGAGGGGAGGTTCTTCGGACCTGGGAGAGGGCGGCAGAGGTGGGCGGAGAGGAGGGCGGATAAAAGAAAGATCTATGATGGGGACGCCCGCTCAGTTGGTTAAGTGTCTGACCCTGGATCTCAGCTCAGGTCGCGGTCTCACAGTTTGTGGGTTCAAGTCCCGTGTCAGGCTCTTCACTGACCATGTGGAGCCTCTTGGGATTCTCTCTCTGCCCCTCCCCTGCTCATGTTCTCTCTCAAAATTAATAAACTTTTTTTTTTTAAATTAAAGAAATATCTAGGATTAAAATAAAAAAGGCTTGATGGTGAGCAGGGCGCTTGTAGGACCGTTCCCAGGGTTTCTGACCGGATGACAGTGCCACTGATTTGCATAAAACTGGCACCTCTGATAGAGAAGAGATGAATTCAAGCTTGTGGTGGCTTTGAAGGAGCTGAGTGGAGCAATTACAGGGACGTTTAGATACAACATCTGGAGGGGTGCCTGGGTGGCTCAGTCGGTTAAGCGTCCGGCTTCAGCTCAGGTCATGATCTCATGGTTCGTGGGTTCGAGCCCCACGTCAGGCTCTGTGCTGACAACTAGCTCAGAGCCCAGAGTCTGTCTTCAGATTCTGTATCTCCCTCTCTCTCTGACCCACCCCTGCTCGTGCTGTCTCTCTCTCTCTCTCCAAAATAAATAAAAACAGTAAAAAGAAAAAATTTGGATACAACATCTGGAACTCGGAGGAGAGGGCCTGGCTACAGATATTTGGGAACAAATGAACATGAATTAGAGTTTTCTCCAACAGAACAGAAGACAGAGTGAGGAGAGAGAAAGGTCCCGAGAAAGGTCCATGCATTCACAGCAGCAGAGGAGGCGGCCTTCAGGAGGAGGAGACCAGGACTGCGGTGCTGAGTACTCGTGGGAAGGAACGTTTTGTGCAGGAAGGTGCAGTCAACAGAGTGAAGAGACGTCTGAGAATGTCCACTGGGTTAGGTGACATGAAGGTTATTAGCAAGAGCTATTTGGGTTGGACTGATGGGGTGGAAGTTCACCTGGAGTAAGTAAAAGAATAAAAGAGAAGTAAAAACAAAAGAAAACAGCGGGTAAAAACCACTCTTCCAGAGAGTCTGGCTCTGACGTAATGGAGAGAGGGGACTGTAGCTAGAGCTGTACACGGAACCAGAAAACTCTTCCTATTGTTCTTCTGTTAAAATGTTACATGTTAGGAGAAATGACTCAGGGGAGAGAGAATGGGTCACTGATAAACTGAATAAAGTTCTTGAGAAAGCACAGGACCCAAGGCCCGGGTGGCAGAGGTGGTGCTGGACCATGGAGAAGGGATACCTCGTCTGAAATGGAGTATGCAGGGTGTGATCACAGGCTTGTAGGTTGGGTGGCCAGGAGTTGAAGAATTTGGTTGCTTCCGTTCTCAGACAAGTGGGGAGGAAGCTCGTCTACAGGGAAGAGTGAGGAGGGTCAAGAGACTCTGACTTAGTTACCTAGTTACCTAGTTACTTAGTTACGTGACTTAGTCGCTGAGGTGAGTGATGAAACTAGGGGTTCCTGGTTTGATCAATCGGTCCCACCATGGAACTTTCTTCTGTTACTTATTTTTATTTTTTTAACGTTTATCTATTTTTGAGAGCAAGAGCAAGAGTGAGAGTGAGAGAGAGTGAGAGTGAGGGAGGGGCAGAGAGAGAGGGAGACACGGAATCTGAAGCAGGCTCCAGGCTCTGAGCTGTCAGCACAGAACTCAATGCAGGGCTTGAACCCACGAACTGTGAGATCATGACCTGAGCTGAAGTCGGACGCTAACTGACTGAGCCACCCAGGCGCCCCATCCGCTGTGAAACTTTCTGCAGGAGCACCTGCTACTTGGGCACAGGTGGTGGCAGGTGCATTGCCAGGTGGTTCAGGGGTGTGATCCTGCTAGACGGCTGACATGAAAAGGCAGGAGGCAGGGGATTTACAGTAGGGCAGGATCATTACTGAGCTGGGATCTTGGCACCCCCACTCCTGCAGCCCTCAGCCAACTTCAGAAGGCAAGGGCTAGGCCAGGAGGTCCCAGGAAGGCCCAACGACCCCAGGAGAATTCTCATTTTGATACTGAGCAAATATTGACCAGGTGACTGTGAAATATAACAGAGACGGCGATATTTTTCATAACCCCCTTGGCGATTGTTAGAACATAATAGCACCACTGACAGTAATGGTGGTGCAGAAAATCACTGCCTGCATGAACCAGACCAAGAGCTTTCTTGTACTACAATGAGGCACCAATTAGCTCGTCAAATTTTTAAAAATAGGAGTTACCACTGAAATTCAAGACATTACAAACTGTTGTCATTTTACCGTTGGCGATGGCTTGCTTTCTCTCTAAGCTAACGTGGTTTTTCAAAGGACTTTGTCTAAGATCTGTCCACTCATCATGAAATTCAGTAATTAACAAATGCTTTCAAGGAACAAGAGTGCAGGGCAGGGGGGGGGGTCCTAAAAGACTAGAAAACAAAAATTGCATTTATTCCCCCAGGTTTTTAAACTACAAGGTTTAAAATAACTGCTTCCCAATAAAATATTGAAAAAAAAATACTAAAAAAAAAATAAATAAAATAACTGCTTCCCCAGGAATCCAGCTCCCATCTCTCTTAGGAACCAGATCTGTTTATTCTGCATCTGCCTCCCAGCAGGCACTGACCTGGACCAGGTTTCAGACGGAGAAGGAAACCGGCCGTGGGCGGACCGGCAAAGCATTTTTCAGGGATATGCTGTTCTCTTCCACCCTTAGCAGCCTACTATATTTATCGTAGGCAGAGTCCAGCTTTTCTGTTTGTTTGTTTGTCCTTAAGAAAACACGCATCTCTAAATACTCAGGGAGTTGCTGCTGTCTGTGAGAAGGGTTTCCTTTCTTTCAAATTAAGTGATTAGAGTGAATAAGGGAGTTCAGTTCATGTCTCAGAGGATGAATTAAAAGTAAGCTCAGGACAGAAGCGTCTGATACCTCACAAAGAAAATGAACAAAGACCCATCGAGGAGCGACGTGAGCCAGTGTTCAGGCGTGCACATGCGCGTGCAAACACACAGTGTTAATAGGAATAACTTAAATTACTTTTAATAGTGATCCACGGGGTAAATGCAATTAATCTGGAAATGGAATCGTTGGTCTTCAGGGCGGTGCTAAGAGTCTGACAGTAGATTATCTCACAAAGGTGGCTAAAGACTAGCATGTACGAAGGGAAGAAACCAGGCAGAAATGTCTAGAAACGTTCCCAGAATGGCACTGGGAATTGGGAAAAGAGCTTAAGGAAATCAGCCCCTCCCCCCTCCTCTGTGAAGGCCTGGTTCTCCCAAACCCCGGACTGGAGGGACTAGGCCTGATTTACAGATTATAGGAATTACACCTAATTTTCTGCTGAAATGTTTCGGGCAGTATCCCCTGTGGCACAGGAAAGGAAGGAAAATGGAAAATCAGGGTTGGCACCAGACCCCAGGGACCTGGACTCAACCGGAAGTGTAGCGCGGACGGGTCCAACGTCCTGGCTCTTTTTATTTATTTATTTATTTTCCAAAATTTTTTCTTATTTTACCCCACTTTTTTTGTAATTTATTATCGAATTGGTTTCCACAAAACCCCCAGTACTCATCCCCACAATTGCCCTCTTCCATGCCCATTACCTCCTTCCCCTCTCCCCCTCCCCCTTCAGCCCTCAGTTTGTTTTCAGTATTCAAGAGTCTCCCATGATTTGCCTCCCTCCCTCTCCCCAATTATCCCCCACCTTCCTCTATGACATGTGAATGGCAGCCAGGGGTGTCGAAAAAGCAATTCCTAAGAGCTCCCTCTGGACCCCAGGGACGGACCCTATACTGTGGGGCCACACCAAGGGCCAAGTGTGCCCCCAGCCAAGTACCCAGCGACCCTCTGACCACCAAGCATGTGCTAGCTGGGGCCTGGCAGCCTTGCCACATGCAGGCTCTGCAGAACTGAAGCCCCAGCCTCTGCCACTGAATGTCAATGCCTACCACGCTCTGGCCAGCAGGATTATACAGAGTTCTATTGCAAGTGGTTTCGATTTCTGACTAGTTTGACCAATCTTTGCGGAAGTCCACATTTGATAGAACGTAGAACGCTCGGCAGAGTGAACAAACGAACGTAAGTGAGGCATGGCGGGTTCTGCGACTCGCCAGGGAGAGCCTCTGAGTGGCGCGGAGTGACACACAGACCACACTTACCTGAGCTATGACATCTGAGATTGAGGCACATCCCACCAGGAAACTGTATTTGTGTTTCAGGAGAATGCCAGCATGGGTCCATGCCTGCCGGAAAGACAAGCACCGGGCATGAGAGACGCCGTTAGCATTGGATTACTTCTGGTTGGTAGGATTTCCTGGGCCTTCCTGAAATTGACTTCATACCCCCCAAAACCTTAGGAGCACAGGACAAATCTTCAGTTGGTCACATGACTGTAACTTGACCTGGGGGCTAGATGCACATATTTTTTTTAAGTGGAATCTGTGACTGTACAGTATTTATTTAGGACCAATTATACGCAGGTCAGTGCACTCATTGGGTCCATGTGCTGGGCAGGAAAGCTGGGTGGGTACCAGGAACAGAGGAAACACCGTCTCTCTCTCTCTCTCTCTCTCTCTCTCTGGGGCGGTGGGAATGCCAAGGCCGAAGCATTCTCCTTGGGCAAAGCATGTTATAATGAGGGCCCCAGGGTGGTTCTGAGTTATTACAGTCATTACAGGTTCTCGTCAGCTGATGAGGGCTCTACCTCTTCCTCCTCTTCAAGTCGGGGCAGGATCTGCTCTGACACTTTGCCTGTGAGCGCGATTATGAGGAAGGTCCTCTGAGGGGGAGGAGGATGGAAAGCCCAGGGAATGGTGAGCTTGGAGGTTGGGAGTTCAAGACAGGATCTGTTTAAAGATCATCCCCCTAACCTGTAAAGGCCTATGCGGACTGACATAGAAATAACGTTTCATGTGAACTAAACGCAATCAGACAAATTCGATTTGTTCCCCGAGGTCTGTGTCAGGGCTGCACAGAGCAGCTGCTGCGTCTCCTCCTTCCACAGCTCACAGGTCCCAAGGTGCCAGACGTGGAAAGAAATGCAAACTGCCGATAACGTTTGCAAATAAATAGAGGCTTGTGGGCTATCTCTGTTGACCAAAGCCATCTGAATGATAAACTTTGTGGCTTTCAAATATTATCTCTCCAATCAGTATACCAGGGCCGTGGGGCAGGTGTGGGTGTGCAGGGGGAGGAGCTTCGGAAGACACCATCTGACCCTTCCGAAGGGCTCACTGTTTTGTTTATTAGCCGTCTCCTACTGCTGGGTCTCTGGGGCAGCTGATAAATGAAACATAGAAGTAAAGGGTGTTGATCACCAATGTTTGGGTGTCATACTGAGTTTTAGAAACCCTCTCACTGCAAATAAATACAACCAAAGGAAAATGGAACATGGGGCACGTAGAAGTCTGTGATTCACTTTTAGCCCCGAGTCCCCGAATTCACTGTATAGCCATAATTCTTCTACGTGTTTACAGAGTCCCCTTACAGATGGGGGTGGGCATTAGAGCAACATCACAGATTCTGTCTGGGAAGCTGGGCTTTTACTCGTTTCGGATGTGACAAAGGTCACTCCATTCAGTTCTCTGACTGAAAGCACCGTTGTACCCCTGTCGGCCTGCGTGAGCACCGTGGGGAATCTAGTTCTAGGAAATCCAGCCCCTTTGCCTTCTTTCTTTTTTTTTTTTTTGACTATGTGTCAACTACCAGAGTAAATACAGAATAAATTTCTTACTTAGAACAAGTGAGAAAAAATCCAGGTGCCAGTGCTCCAATGGCCAGATCCTCCCACTTAAACTGATGTCACACTGATTGGGAATCAGAGCCTTTGTGTGAGAACCAGGAGTTTAGTATTTAAGGTGACCGTGCAAGCCGGTGGAAAGTGGCCAGCGACTCAGTGAGGCTGCATCAATAACCTAACTACAGGTGGTTTAACACCCTGCTAACATCCGAGAAGAACGGCCACGTGCATCCTACTTTGTGTCTCTTTGCCAAGGCCGTGGCCTACCCTCAAGGCAGAAGATGTCCACTCAACTCACATGTCTACAGTACATAAAACTTGGGGTGTAGGGTGGTGAAAAACTGTACAGACTAACATATATATATCACTTCAGAGAAAGAAAGAGAATCCCAAGCAGGCTCCATGCTGAGCATGACCTCGGGATCATGACCTGAGCTAAAATCAAGAATGTGACGCTCAAATCCTTGAGCCACCCAGGCGCCCCAACACGAACATACTTTTAAGTTTCCTTCTAAAAGTAACTTAAAATGGAGCCCCCCCAAAGGGGGTTATTTTCTAGCATTGGACATTATTGGAGATTTTTTTTTTTTTGGCCAAGTGTCTTTTATACCTATAACACAGAGGAACAGGGAGAAAAAAGCATTCTCTCAGAATTCTTTAGTGTCGTGACAAAGGATTTAATCTATGGAAGTGAGCTGCCCTTAGGAATGTCGTAAAGCTGGTTTTATTCAGGTAATAAAATCCTACCGATATATTCAAGAGATTCTTATTCTAAAAAGATTTGGGTGCTTAACCCACACAAATGGTAAGTTAATCAGAAAGCTGTCCTGATCCCTTCATCCTGAATATACCAGAAAAGAACTTCACATTTAAGTCAAATTTTCAAATAGGCTCTCTTGGCCTCCTGCCAGAACTTGTGGCAAATACAGACAATTCTCATAATGAAACAAATGGACAGGATGGGCTGGTTAGAAGTCAATGCCCCATTGGAACCCTTGACCTTGTAAAATGGTACAGCTGATACGGAAATCAGTATGAAGGTCTCTCAAAAATTAAAAACAGAATTACTAATAATCCGGCAATTTTACTTCTCACTATATACCCAGAAGGATTAACGCCGAAAACTCAAAGAGGTGCTTGTACGTTACGGTCATCACAGATTATCAAAATAGCAACCCAGGTGTCACCGATGGGTGGATGGACGAACAAAATGTGGTCCTTGTAAAGGACATTCTGACATGTGCTACGACATGGGGGAACCTTGAAGACACGCGAAGTTAGAGGGACTCGGCAGCCGTAAAAACACACGGTGCTGTCCCATTCCGCTCGTATGGAGCCCTGCACGGGTCCCATCCACATAGACAGCAGGACAGTGGTGCTAGGGGCCGAGGGGACCGGAGAATGGGAAGCTAGTGTCTAACGGGCACAGAGTCCTTCATGAGATGACGGGAGCTCTAGAGATTCATGGCAAAGTGAAGATACGTCATGCCGTCAACTGTATACACAAAAATGGCTAAAACGGTATATTTTATGTTATGTCCACCATAGTTATTTCTGAAGAAGTGCCGACGATTACTCACCATTGCATCCATAAAAGGGAAGGCAGCAAGATACAGGAAGGCCCTTCTCGTCTTGTTCCCCACGGACTCGTCCACATGGTGCAGCTTGTTGATAATGTAGTAACCTAAGTCACTGTAAGCTGCGAGGGGCCAAAAGAGACACAGGGCAATGTCAGAAAAAGTCACCTTTGCAAGCTTTTCATCTTGAAGATGCCAAACAATGTTAAATGGAACATTTGTGTTTTTTGTAGAAAAATTAGAAAACACAGATGAGCAAATAGAAACAAAAATCATCTACAGTCTCATCCCTTTACCCAGCAGGAGTCACGGTTAAGGCTCTGGGTTCCAACTGTCCAGTTCTTTTGTGGGTGTGCATGGTGGGCATGCGCGTGGGCTACGCATGTGTGTTTTAACATAAAAATGAGATCATGCTATATATATATATATATATATATATATATATATATATACACACATACTCTTTTGTAAACCATGAGCAGCTTCCCATGATACGCTTCCACACTCTGATGGTTGCAATGAGTCCCTTTTCACAGGTTTACTTAGCATCAACCTGCTCAGTCTCTATTATTACACATTTCAGGTTGTTTCCATTATTTTAATACTAGGAAAGGACGTGTGACGGGCTGCTCATGGGTTGCTTGGAGGCTAAAGGTTTATACAGAGGGTTAGTTATTAACTAAGGGAAAATGCCCAGATGTGAACATGCCTCTTCAGTACAAAATGTAAACCAAGTTCTTCACGGCTTGCCATTCTTTCCATTTCATCTTTTGGGAGGAGCACGTGGGCACTGAACCAGGACAGGCTGAGTGGATTCACAGCTGCCAAATGATATAAAGGAAGAAGGAGAAAGGTCTTTCAAATGTATTAGCTAGGCATTCTGAAAGGGGCTGTTAGCAAAGATTAAATAAATCAGTAAGCTATTTTTACCTCATTGATCCATGTTTAGACTATAGAGAAAATACTAGTTGTTGTTGGGTTTTTCATTGTGTTTTACATGTGCTTTAATAGCAGTGTTCCTGCCATTTTCATTAAAAAAATATGAACATTAACGCAGTGGACAACTACAGAAGCTGCTCTGAAATCAGAAAGGAGAAGGAATGCAGACAGAGTCTCATTTTACGGGAAATAAGAAGATCCCTCCCCCCATCTCAAAGTCTGGGGGATGACTTATAAACAGATTAACTGATAAGAAGAAGAAACCAATAGTAAACAACCCTCCATCCTTTTTCAGGATTAGTCTTTTTAAACATTTTTTTAAAAATCTTTATTTAATTTTGAGAAAGAAAGAGACAGAGTTCAAGCAGGGGAGGGGCACACAGAGAGGCAGACACAGAATCTGAAGCAGGCTCCAGGCTCCAAACTGTCAGGACACAGCCTGCCGCAGGGCTCAAACTCACCAAACGGGAGTTCATGACCTGAGCCGAAGTTGGACGCTTAACTGACTGAGCCACCCGGGCGCCCGGGGATTAGTCTTGAATCACGGGAATTTCAAAGTCAGGTCTTCGGATGGTATCAAAGATATTCCGATGCACAAATGGAATCCCAGAGGGGGAAGAAGTACACGTATTTTAAGGGGTAGGGGGCTGGGATGGTTAAGACATCCGGAGCACAAGGTGGGATGGGGGAAGCTAATGCAGGAGGAGAGGTCGAAGCCCTGGGCGGGGGGAGGGGAGAAGCGAAAAACAAATGGCAAGCTGCCAGGTGAGCAAAGACACATGTGTGGAGCGTGGTGGGGCCAGCAGAGACAGCAGGCAGCAAGAAGAGAGATCTAAGAGGGAGGTGTCCCAGGGCAGGAAGAGAAAAGACCGGGGAAGGTGGGACAAGGAGGGAAGGAGGCAGCTGTCTGTCCAAGTCTGGATCAGAAGACACACAGATTAGACTCGCAGATTAGAGAGGGCTTGATCTGACCCAGGAAGGCTCAGGGGAGAGTTGGGGGGGGGGGCAGCCTTCCAGCCTGACTTTGCGGCAGTGTGGGGGTGTGCTCAGACCTAGGACAATAAGACAGACGGAAACCCAAGGCTAGGATGAAGCTGTTTTGTACTCCTGTGAATGAATGACTTACTTGGGGTGCTGAAACTTACAAGTTTCCTCTCAGAGTTCACTGTTGCTGCTGTTTATTTGCATGTTTGTTTCATTCGGTCGGGACTCGGCCACTGTGTAGGGACCTACTAGGAGGTGACCCAGCCCTTCCCCGCAGTGTGCCCACCCCGGCAGGTAAGGACAGCTGAGGTGGCTGAGCATGGTATGCCCTTGCCGCCGGCTAGGAACAGCTCATGGGCTGACGTTCTGGGAAAGGTCAGAGCCCATGAAAAATGCCAAGCGTGCACTTGACTGGACTCTGAAACTGAGGGAGGCTGAGATCCAGAGCGGGAGGGTCCCCTCGAATTCATAGGTGCAGTCCTCTCCCCAGGACCGCAGAATGTGACCTGATTGGCAACAGGGTCACTGTAGAAATAATTAGGTAAGAGGGGGTCACACCGGAGTCGGGAGAGCTCCCAATGCAGGATCCTTGGGTGCTTCTAAAAAGGGGAAATTTGGACCCAGAGGTGGACACGCACAGGGAGAACGCCAGGCAGACGTGAAGGTGGAGAGAGGGGTGATGTCCCTGCAGGCCAAGGAAGCCCCAGGTTGCCCTCAAACCACAGATGCTTGGAGAGAAGGAAGCAGTCATACCACCGGCTTGAGTGTGCAGCCTCGTAAACTGGGAGACAGTGCATTTCTGTTGTGTTAGCCTCCCAGTCTGGGCTGCATTGTTAGACAGCCCTGGCAAAGGCACCCGGGCGGCCTGGAGGAAAACGGGAGAGAGAATTCTTTTCCTCACTGGGACCCGTGAGTTTGAGGAGTTGGGAGGAGGCCCTGGGGGGTATAGGGATCAATATATATATTTTAAATGTTTTTATTTATTTTTGAGAGAGAGAGAGCAAGGGAGGGACAGAGAGGGAGAGAGGGGATCCCAAGCAGACTCCATGCTGTCAGCACGGAGTCTGATGTGAGGCTTGAACCCACAAACCATGAGATTATGACCTGAGCTGAAGTTGAACCCTCCACCACTGAGCCACCCAGGCGCCCCCCCTATTAGACTACATTAGGAAAATGTCAAAAACAGTGCCTTGATGCAGGATGGTGGAGAGTGATCAAAGGGACGGCTGGGTGGCTTGTGCAGTTGCCAGGCGTTCTGCCTTGGCCGGCACCACTGCGCTCTGCCCCTCCCGCCCCCTTGCTTTTCTCAGCCCCCCTCCAAGCCTCCAGGTTTCCAGGGACCTGCTTCTTTTGACTTCTCCTCTTTCAGCTACTTCTTCCCTCTCCTCCTCCGCCCCTCCTCCCTGACGCAGAGAAGAGTCTGTAACTACAAAGGTTGCTGTTTCCACCCTGTGAGCCGGGACTGTAAAATCCCAGCAGCTGTTTTTCACCCAACTCCCCCCGCATCTCCCCACCCCTTGCCTTGCCCCATTCCGGTGCCCCTGAGCTGTTTCTGGCTGGAGCTGTCGGCTGGGGGTAATTTGTTTAAAGTGCTTTGCATAGAGTCCATAATTACCAGGCTGGCTGCCTTCACATGTCCTGCCCCTCAGCTTCTATAAACTGCCCTACCTGGATTGTTCTGGAACAGCTCATATTCCTGATGAAGAGCAGAACATGAAAAGGAGAAATGAAACAAGGTTTCTGAAGAGATGTAAACAGATTTCACGGGTGGCTGCAGCAGGAGGTCGTGGACTTGACCCTGTCATATGTAGACAGCTTTGGACCCCACCCCAAACAAGAAGAAACCAGAAGGGCCATTCAGATCCCTGGCTCTTCCGCCCTCAGTCCACTAGCATGATGAACCCTTTCCTAGAGTCAGTGCGTCTCAAGCTGACTCATCGGGACTTACTAGCACTTGTTGCCAGATGCCACGAAATAGTAATAGTAATCAAAACAAGTCTAGATACCTATATTTTCCCATGGGAACTGAGGAGAAAGCCCTTCTCCCAATCAAGTAACAGGACAATCTGTGTATTTCCAAGAGGTAAATTTGGGAACCCTTATTCTCATTCAAATTCCCAAGTTCCCATGCTTCAAAGTCTTACCCGGTCTACTGATTAGGCCACTAGGTTCGCTGTTTACTAGGCTTTTCCTGGAGCGGGTAACTTGACTCCCGTGCTTCTAATGAATCATTTCAAAGGGCATGCTTGCATGCCCGCTATGGAAATCACCTCAGCGCATCGGCTGAGTGACTTGTACACATCAGGCACCAACTACGCCAGCTAACCCAGCTGTGAAGAAGCTGGTTCCTACATGGGGGCTGGGACAGCGACACAGGACACACCCTCTGTTGCGCTGTGCAACATTTATCTGAAAGATATGGCCGTGGAGGTACCAACACTGCCCAGGCCTTAGAGGTACATCATAGACCCATGCACAAAGTTAGTAGAGTAAATGCGAAATCTTAACACAAGAACATAAATTCTATCTCACTGGTATCAAGACTCAGCGGAGTGGAATTTCTAATAACGTACTACTATATGAAACTCTTGCTTCTCTCTAAAGAACATGCCTTATTCATATCTGAATGCCCAGGATCTAGCCCACTGTAGGTGTTCATTACATGTTGATTGAAGAAATGCATGAATCCATCATCTCCCAAAGAAGTGACTTGGGTAGACTGATAGCAAAATATCCCTGATTCTTCTCTCCTTCTTAAATGTCTCATCCGTGATAGACTTGGCAGTTCCTCTGGTGAAAAGCTGGGGTCTATTTTCCCTACCCCCTTGAACACGGGCACCGAGGCCAAAAGAAGCGCCCCGCTGGCCCCTGGTCTGGTGAGCAAGATTAAGTGCTGTGTTTTGAGTCACTGAGTATTGGGGTGGCTTGTTACATAGTGATACATTTCCCAACTGTGCTGAAACTGTCCATTTCTAGCACCCTTGTTAGTTTCAATTCTATCAAGTTGTACCCTTTTGCCTGTACAGGGCTGGTCTATAACCCACGAATAATGGAGAAGCCTGCCGAGAAGGGAAGACGGACAAATGGAACCACTCTAGAAGTTACTTCAATTGCTCCCTGTTGGAGCACAGGAACTTGTTCCCCTGAGCTCTGCGGACTCCCTAGGCTGGAACGCGGAAGACGCCTTCCAGCTCGCTGTTGAGAATAAATGTGCAAAGAAAGAAAGCGTCCACAGTGGTGGTTTCTCCATCTGTGTGAATTAGGAGGCCAGGCAATACTAACTTCATGCAGGTGAAATTAACCGGACTCCGATGAACCCAAGTACATGGTCAGCAAGTTTTCTTCTCTTTTACAGATTAATTAAGGGGGGGGAGGTGGAAAAACACCTACACCCTGACCACTGGCCTAAATTAAGGTTTGGTGGTGGCATATCCCGTGCCCTGCAATTTAAGAAAGTGGTATCTTCATGAGCCCACGGCAACAGTGGTGGCTACAATTTAGCTAAAATGAGACATTTATTGGCAGCTTCCAACAAAGATCAAGTACCAAAAAAGCTAGAAATACTCCCACGGCTGCTGCAATGGAGATCTAGAGCCAGGCTCTGGTTCCCACAGAGAAGACTCAAAGTCCTGGGCTGGTGGAGTCTTCTAGACTTCGAAGTCTGTCAGTCCAACAGAATTCCAAGCATCTACTCAAAACTATCATTAAATATACCTGGCATGTGGACATTCTGATTCAAAGCTAAGATTTTTATCAATTTTAAAATTGAAAATTAAAAAATTATTTTTTAATGTTTTTTATTTATTTTTGAGAGATAGAGACAGTGTGAGCAGGGGAGGGTCAGGGAGAGAGGGAGACACAGAATCCAAAGTAGGCTCCAACCTTTGAGCTGTCAGCACAGAGCCTGACGTGGGGCTTGAACCCACGAACCGTGAGATCATGACCTGAGATGAAGCCGGGCGCTTAACCTACTGAGCCACCCAGGCGGCCGTAAAATTAAAAATTTTAGATTTAACTTGAAAAACGGTGCTGATTTTTGTCAATGACCACTTGTTCCTCATCACAGTTTCCATAACACAGAACATTCAGCTTTTTTCTTCCATGACTGCTAATGGCTAGTAATTAGCTATTAGTCCCAAAGTCTATTCAGCTGTGACAAAAATAGGGAATGTTAGGGTTATTCAGAAATCCAAATAAAGACTGGTAGCAAAAGGGAACTGATTTACCCATCTAGACAAAAATTTATCTAGACCTATTCATTTCTCCCTCTCTTGTTTGTTTTTATTTTAGAAACGGGAGTGGGGCAGAGAGAAAGGGAAAGAGAATCCCAAGCAGGCTCTGCACTGTCAGCACAGAGCCTGACTTGGGGCTTGAACTCATGAACTGTGAGATCATGGCCTGAACTGAAGAAATCAAGAGTCGAATGCTCAGCCGACCCAGGTGTCCCTAGACCTATTTATTTCCTATATGGAATTTTTTCAAAGGCATACACCATCTCTGAAAATGGCCCAGATCGAGTCTAGCTGCAGAAGTTTTCTTCAAAGCCCAGCCCACAAGCTAATATTCAGGGCACGAGCTGAAGCAAGAGGAGGATTTCCTCCTCTCAACCCCAGGCCCTGAAGCCCCGAGTCCAAATTAAACGCTCAGTGTCAACACTTTGGCTGAATATCCGGCCCTTAGCATCACCTTCTCATTGTCTCCCACTGCTCTCAGCACAAGACTCTGTGCTACATTCAAAAGGAAAACCAAAAAGGCCTCACCCCCTTTACTTTCATAGTCATGTAAGTCACCATGAGCTGCCATCTAAATACAGCGTGAATGGTTTGGGTTAATCTTCTGGCCCCTTTATTCACCACTGACATTCATGATTCTCATACAGCCAGGGCTGTTTTGAAGGCACACAATGGATTTACGAGGTGTTATTCACGGGGTTTATGCAACGGGGCTCAATACGTGTGCCACTCAATTGTTCTGTCTCGTAAGCTGAGCTGTTTTAAAAGCCAAGGAACTCGGAAGTCATGCTCTTAGAATTTTATCACCACCAAGAAGGCAAAAGTGGGACTCAGGCTCTGAAGCAAGTGCATTTCCAAGGTCTCGGTGAAATTGTGCCCTAGTCTCTATATGTATGATACAGCTTTTCTTTCCTGGAAAGAATGTTTACGCCACAGTACTTAGTCTTATCTTTGAATATGATAGAATAATAAGGTCCTCAAATAAGTTCATTTTAATACATAAAACAACCTGTCATTTGTTCTCACCGCTGATAAGCATTCGTCCTACATAACAACCATTCTATTTTTCTGTTTAAGATTGAGTCTGTGTAGGGGCGCCTGGGTGGCTCAGTTGGTTAAGTGTCCAACTTCGGCTCAGGTCATGATCTCATAGTTCTTGAGTTCAAGCCCCACATCAGGCCTTGTGCTGACAGCTCAGAGCCTGGGGCCTGATCAGTGTCTTCCTCTCTCTCTGCCCCTCTCCCACTTGCGCTCTATTTCTCTCTCTCTCAAAAATAAATAAACATTAAAAAAAAAAGATTGAGTCTGCTCAGCAATGGGTGTCTCTCGGGAGCCACGGGGCCATTTTGTTGAACTGATGGAATTGACTTGCTCTCTGACACAGGGTTTGGGGGTCAAAGAACTAAAACGAGGCTTCCCAAAGAAAACACATTTTCTTTTCTTGAGCTAGGAACGCAAACTCCATTCCTTCCATCCCTTGACATTTTTCATGAAAATGTTTGATGACTGCCAAAGAACTCACTTCTTACAATACATACACTGGAACAGACGAACAGGAACAAGAAATGACCCACGGCGGGCGGGAGCCTTACCTATGAGCGTGTGAAAGACAGCAGCAATGGCGCCGGCCACCACCATGCACAGCACAGCCTTGGTCCTGTCTCGCTTGCTGTTCACAAACACCAGGCCCACGTTTTTAAAGTCACTCATGGGGCCCGTGAAGAACTTCATTAGTGAGTACGCCAGCCCGTAGCTGGCCAGCATTTCGACGGCATCCTCCTTGACAGCAGCGATGCCCCGGTTCAAGGCCTGTAGAGGGGGAAAGACAACCCACAGATGGCATTAGAAACGCGGTCCCATCTCCTAGGAAGCGCACTTCCGGGACGAAACGGGGCAGCGATGTTTCTATAGAAACGCTAAGCAGCTTACAGGGTAAATCCCACTGTAATTTGATGAAGGTTATTAGTTTTCATTTTCATCCATATTAGCTTTGGTTTAAAATACCTTCTTGGAGGGGAGATGCCTGCCCGTTGGGGTTAAAGTCATAGAGGAAAAAACCCAATAAGCATTTTATGTTAATATCAGAAAATAATTCTAAGAAGTTTGGGTTAAAACCTTATTATGTTACATTTTATTTGTAAGCTGAATCTCTGTACAGCAACAGGCATTCTGGAAATGAGTCGGCCACTTTGTAGGGAGTGGGTGATGGTTTTTTTCTTTAAGGAAGGGGTGTGCGTGCGTGGGCACGTGGGCGTGCCCAGGAGTGCGCATGCGTGTGCCCGTAACCTGAAAAACCGTATGCGTGTTATGGAGACATCCTTCCCTGCATAGAGCGAATTCTATGCTGTGAACAAAAGTGCTGAAGGAATAGATTATATCCTCAATGGATGCTATTTACTCGATTCTTATTGTATTTGAACTTGGAATGTGTTCCTGAGCTCTGTGCAAACAAATATGATAAGAAAACTTTTAAGCCAAATACCCTGTTTTTGGAAAATGCTTGCTCAAGAAGTCGTGGTCACAGAATGTTCTGATCATGTTACCCAACCTCCGTGACAGACCCTCTGAGGTCCCAGCGGCCCTGTCACCATGGCATTTCCAAACTCACTTTCCCTCCTGCCGGCCAGATTACACTGGAGATGCTGGGAATGGACAGATGCTTGGAGGGGAGAATTTTGTATTTATTTATTTATTTATTACTTATATTTACCTCTTTATTTTTGAGGGAGAGAAGAGTGAGAGAGAGAGAGAGAGATTGCATGCACACAAATGGGAACGGAGCAGACAGCGAGGGAGACAGAATCTGAAGAAGGTTCCAGGCCCTGAGCTGTCAGCGCAGAGCCCAGTGTGGGGCACAAACTCACGATCTGTGAGATCATGACCTGAGCCTGAGCCTAAGTCCGACACTCAACTGACTGAACCACCCAGGAGCCCCTAGGTGGAGTGGAAATTTTTACAAAATGTCACCAGGACGTCACCTGCTCTTTAGGAACAGGAAACTGTTAGGCAGGAGAGTCGGCTTTCTCGATAGTTCCATACTTACAGGAACATATGTAGAAAAAGCACGGACAGTAAGCTTCCATTGCCCAGGCAGCTCTTTGCAAGAGACATCTTCCACTTCCGGGAAATCTATCTTGAATACACACATTGCCAGCCACAGGGACAGATAAAGAGCCAGACTACCTTCCCCACCATGAAGGCTCCTCTGTTTCAGAGATCTTGGTTGATTTCATAACTGACCATTTGGGCCACTTGTCATTTCTCTTCCCCATGCTTTACATTCCTGCTCTTATGTCTTACATTCGCCAGTAAAGAATAAGCCCGGGAAACCCCGGATCTCTGCGCTTGACTCCAATAAAAGCAGAACCCCAGGCCCGTGGGCGTGCGCACTCTCCACCCCGCCTGCGTCTACCTCGCTGCAGTGCCCCCTGTGCGCTGTGCAATTTCCGGGTCTTATAAGTAATAAACCTTTACTTTTCCAAGGTTTCCTATTGTTTGTTGCTCAAGGGCGTCTTGCAATCATAATGAGATCCTCAGGGATGGGCCCAGCGGTAACACTGATTTTGAAAGGGGGAGACGTCTGTGGGAGACTGACGGGGACCCAGGTGAGTGCCCTCCAGCCTTTCTAGCCCCTACTATTATGATCAATAGGCTGAGATCAGCACAAAACAATAGGCTTCATCTTTTAGAGCAGTTTTAAGTGCATGGGAAAATGGAGCAGAACGCACTGCAGCCCCTCTGCCCCAGCACGCACAGCACCCCACTATCAGCGTCCTGAGCCGGCGGGGCACGTTTTTACCGGCCATGAACATCTGACGGTGCAGAATTATCACTCAAAGCCCAGAGTTTCCATTAGGGTTCACTCGTGGGCTGTACATTCTAGGGGTTTTCACAAACAACACATATATTTGTCAAATATTATATACACACACACATATATATAATGACATGTGTCCATCATCATATAGTTGAACAGTCTATGCAAAGCACTGTTAGCAAAAAAGATTATTTATAGGAAAATTGCAATGTGTAAAATAGAAAAATCTAGAAGAAAATTATCTATTTGTGGTAGGAATTCAGTGTCATTCTTCTGACGAGGCGGGTATATGAGAAAGTTTTGAGCAAGTTTGTTTCCAATTATATGTCTAATCCTATTCTCCTTCCCCCCCCCCAATTATACCTTCAAGTTTTCCATAAGAACCTTCTTAGCCTTTGTGGAATGCATCAGCCATGACGCCTTCCTTAGAAAAAATTTCCCTTCTAGCAAAGTTGATGTAATACTTGAACACCCTAAAGCAAAATAAAAATCAGGAAGCTCCTTGATAATAAATCCTGTGTTTAACAGGCACATGTAGTCAGAGGGTCCTGTTATTGTCACAACCTATCACTTGTTTGGTGATCTTCCAAATTAATATTTTTGAATTTCTATAGTGATGCTCTTGGGGGTCCCGCTCAGACCCTTTACTAAGTAGTGCACCTGTTCCTAGCCACTAATGGCTCACAGCTGCCTCCCCCTTAGGAAAAAGTGGCCCCAGCCACTTTGGCTTAGTTAGGCCACACCTGATCCCCAGGTGGCACGGGGACAATGGCTGGCTGACCCAGGGGTATGAAAAGATCAGGTCCCCTGGCTCAGGGTGGGGTTGCTCGGGATATAGTTCACAAACTCCAGAGCTCCCTGCGGGATCCGGAGGCAGCTGGTCTCTAGTGGAGAACACCTCCTTGCTTAACTTTACTCCCTCCACCCACAGCCCCCCTCCCCCCTCTCCCTGAGAGAGCCCGTCTGTCCAACAAGTCACTGGCACAAGAATTCCCCAATACAGGTTCCGCCTCCAGAGACCCCAGCTTAGGAGAGCATCTCACTGTGTTTCGCTCAGACTCTGAGACCAGTGTGCTGTTTATTCTGTTTCCTTCCCGTCCTTCCCAAAATCTATGGCTGCGAATTGTTCATTTTTTTTATTGCTAAAACCGTTAGTTGACATTTAAATGATCTATATTATTTAGCACAAGTTTAAAAAGCATACATAAGGGCACCTAAATAATGGAGGATTAGACTTTTTTTAAAGGTATCTTGTTGGCAAAACTTTATTTTTTTTCCTTTTTAATGTTTGTTTATTTTTGAGAGAGAGAAACAGAGGATGCAAAGGAACAGAGGAAGACACAGAATCCGAAGCAGGCGTCAGGGTCTGAGCTGTCAGCATAGAGCCCGACGCGGGGCTCAAACTCACGAACTGTGAGACCATGATCTGAGCCAAAGTTGGACACTTAACACACTGAGCCCCCCAGGAGCGCAGGCAAAACCTTACTCTTTGCTAAAAAGACATTGGCCCTGGCTGGAGCGCCCACTGACATGCTTTCTATTTCCACCAGCAGTTCCTTGATGGAGTCATCAGTCCAGGGCTGAGGAGGAGAGAGGCAGGGAGGGCACAGGGGATGACAGACAGCTCTGTCAGCAAGACTGAACACTCCACTTAGCTCAACGAACACGGTAAACTGAGGAAGCACACAGGGTTCAGAGCCACACGGACCGAGTGGAATGCGCAGTGATCACTTAATGACCAAGCGGCACTGGCCAAGGTACTTTTCACTCTCGCCAAAACAACCGGCTGATCTTCGACTGGATGTGACACACGGGGCACCAGGCAGTGACTGGCCTAGAGAAGGCACTTACAAGCAAGGATTTCCGTGTATTTTGTTTACCGCTCTATACCTACCCCCTCACTACATCATAAACTCTCAAATGGTTGTTTAATGAATGAAGCATTTTCTACTAGAAACATTAATGTTCCTATGAATTTTTATGAACTTTAAAAAATTGCATTTTGATGAAGGGATGTTATGACTTGTAAGATATGCCACTGATTCAACATTTTTCAGGACTACATTAAACGCACATGGAGAATGAAGAACATTCTAATTTCAAGAAACATTAAAACACAAGGAAAAGAGAACTTTACAGTTGAAGGTATGTGCTCTATCCATATTATTAGCCTTTTCATGGTTCCCATTTATCACCAAGTATTTCCCTCAATTTGTTCACTTCCATATCCCAAATAATGAGTTATGTGTAGTCCACTACTCATTTCATGGAGTTTTTTCCCCCACTTTTGGACTTGGCCATTCTTACCCATCCAGAGGTAAGGGAATGTTATTCTAGTTGATGGTTTCATTTATACACTCACCTTCTAATCCTCCCAGAATTTAGGCCATGAGATATAGCTCAAAATTCACTTTCTTAAAACTAGTTTATTTCTTCAACACCGATTTGAATAAAATACCCACTGCCCATTTATTTGTGACGCTTTCTTTCCAGTAATTCCTCCTTCCCTGTTCTTCCACTGTCTGCTGTTGGCTTCACCTGTCTCAATTTGCTCACCCTGTTGTCTTCATAGCACGTTCCTGACCTGACATGAGATAGTTTATTTGCTTTTTATCTGCTTTACTGTCTATCTCCTCCATTTGAATGTGAGCTCCAGGACACTGAGAACTTTCTCTGGCTCGTGATACATTCCCCAGACATGAAACATGAAGGGATCACACAGTAGGTAATCTTGGTAACTGTTTGAAAGAATGAAGTAAAATAAGGGGCACCTGGGTGGCTCAGTCGGTTAAGCGTCTGACTCTTGGTTTCTGCTCAGATCATGATCTCACGATTCATGAGTTCAAGCCCTGCGTGGGGCTCTGCGCTGACAGCATGGAGCCTGCTTGGGATTCTCTCTCTCTCTGCCCCTCACCTCCCTTTTCTTTAAGTTTAAATAAACTTAAAAAAAAAAAAAGAATGAAGTAAAACATATATAAGTGGTCCAAACATTTACTGGGATAGGTACTGAAGAAACAAAGTGTGCTAATGAACCAGGACTCCTATGAGAAGCTTATTCAGAAGGACTAGACAAGGAAACTCCTCTAAGGAGGTGACAAATGAGGTGACAATGGAGCTGAGGCCTGGTGTTTTACCAAATAGACGGGAGGCCAGTAAGAGTGGTGGGGCGGGGGATAAAGGGAGTTTGGGAAAGTAGGCAATGCTGACATCATTCCAGGTCATGGTGAGGAATACGTGCTTTGCTCTAAGGGCAGTGGGAAGTCATTCCAGGGGTCTGAGCAGAGGCGGGACAGAGGCTCATGCTGACTATGGGGATGAGGGTGGACTGGAGAGGGAAGGGCAGAAGCTTGAAGTCAAGAGTCTGTGGTCATCCAAATAAGAGTCGGCGATGGCTCAGACCAGGGTGGGTTAGTGGAGCTGGGGAGAAGTAGATTGATTTGAGAGCTTTTTGGAGCAAATGGATCTCGTGAAGGACGACTTGGCCAGCATGACGACAAGGGAGAAATCAAAGTTGACCACTGAGTTTTTTGGTTTGACCCACTGGTCAGATGGTGCACCTGTTTCCCTGAGATGAAGAGACTGGGGAGGCAGGAAGGTTGGGGAAGAAAAAGCAAGAGCTCCATCTGGGGGTCCCCCGTGGGGTCTGAGATGCCCATTAGAATTCCAAATGGACAAATCAGGTACGAACGTTGGCTAGGTGAGTCTGGAGTCTACGGCAGACATCTGGGCTGCAGACATACATTTGGAGGCCGTGAGTGTATGGACAGTATTTAAAGGCAGGACCCTGAACAAGATAATCCAGATAGGCTCTAGACAGAAAGGGGTCAGTCCTGTGGCACTCGAGAAATACATTTAAACACATTCAGAAGACAGCAAGCTTCCCATGTGATACAGGGGCTGTGCCTATACTCTAGTTCAGCCCTACTTAGCTTGCGGGGACTGCTCTGTCCGGGTCATTCTCGAGCACTGCTCTACCTCCAGCCAAGACCAGGAAGAGCATCGAGCTGCCACAGCTGATAACTAGACTTCAAGATGGTCTTGGGGTTCAGCTGAAGTGGTGTCTGAGTTGTCTTTGGAATGAATTAGACCTTGAGTCAGAATTCTGTCGTAACGACAGAGGTTCACCCGCTGTTTAAAGGCAACTTCCTAAACGTTCGTGAGCTTTCCACAGTACAGACACTTTACTTTAGATTAGGGCCACATCTAACAGGACTCCAGCCATCGTAAATACAAAGCTGCCTTTCAGTGACAGCCTGGTCCTGGTCCCACGTGGCATGGCCGAGGACCTTCCTCACACTCCCGATCAGGGCTCTCTATCCTGTGGATGTTCAGCAACATGGAATGTCTGACTCAAAAATGTGTCTGGGTCCAAAAAGGCCTTCAGTGGCTCCTTCATGTCTTAGTATCTTCCCAGTGTCTGCCAGGTTCATGGCGTTCCACTGCCTGATTTTTTTTATCCTCCCAGAAAGTTATCAAAACTACAGGATATTAAAAAGCAAAAAACAAAAACGAAACAACCCCCAGGGAAATGGCTAACAAATCCCACATGTGATCTCCCTGATACCAACAGCCTTAGATCCTTAAACCCTGAAAGAGAGGCTGACATTTTAAACTCAAGCTTTAGACACCAGACACATCTCTATACTGCAGACTGAGATTCTCAGACTGAGAGTCACCAACTCACCCTGATCCTGCAGTCCTGGACGGCAATCTAACAGCGCGCATTCCTTGCTAAGCATATCTGTGCTGCCTCATTCCCGCTTACTCAGCAGATAACCTCACCTCTTGCTGCAGCTGGAACACAGAATCCACCAGAAACGAAATCTTGCCGCTTCTCTCCCTGAAACAAACCTCAACAAAACATATCCACCCAATCAATCCCTTCCTCACCATCTCTGTCCTGTTACAACACAACGGCCAGTCTGTAGGACGACTGTAGGACTATCGACCTGGGCTCTGCATCTGTGTCCCCTCTGACCTTGACAGGTGCCCCCATCTTCCTCTGGGCTTGTCTGATCCTTTGCTACATGACTGGCTCTTTCCCAACAACGGTTACACATGCGTACGTGTCTTCCATCTTAAAAATAAACCTCTCAACTCCTCGCTTTCTTGAGTTACCACCTTCTCACTTTGCCTTCCTTTCCAGATAACTTCTAAAAAGTGATAGCTGCTTTCATCATGTCCATGTTTGTTCCTTCCGTTTACTCCTCGGCCTGTTAGAACAGCAGCCACAAAAGGGCAGGAATCTTATCTGCATCCCAGAACCACAGTTATAAAGTGGTCTGGTCATGTTACAAGTGGGCAACCAGCGATGGTGAGCTGACTGCACCCGCTGAGTCCCGGTTTCTGTCTTCCGCCCCCTTCTCTGCACATGCCCTTCCTGCCAAACCAAATGGGCACTTCTCTGTCCTGACCCATCAGGCCCCTCAGCAGATCTGACCCTGTTGGCCACTCCCTCTTTGAAATGTCTCCCCCTCTTCCCCACCACTTGGCTTCAATGACACTCTGGTTTCCAGGGTTTTCTTCCTATCTCTTCTGCTTCAGCTCTTCTCCTTAGTGCTTTTTCATCTGTGGTCTCTTAAATACTGGTGTCCCAGGGGTCTGTCTGCACCCCCCCCCCGCCTCTTCCCGCTCTTGCTCAGTGATTCCCACCCCCTCCAGTCCCAGATACTTTCTGTCTGCTCAGAATCCTTAGATCCATCGCTCCAGACTCCTTAGTCTTCTCTTTAGCTCCAAACCCGCTGAACGTCCCACTGGCACCTCACGCTCTAGACTTCCAAAACTTGAGTTCAGCATCTAAGGACCAGTAAGATGGATACTTCATTCACTTGCCTCATCCTGGATTAGAAAAACAAATGGGACACGGGGCTAGCTCATACTTCTGTCTTGCTAGACTAATCTTTTTCATCAAAGACTACTCCTCCGTCTACAGCTCCCATGATTCTGTGACACCTTTTACGACATGAAGCAAGCTCACAATTGTCACAACAGGTACAGTTTAAAAATCTTTCTCAAACCCAGGATTCTCAGAAAATGTGTTTGTGAAACCATGGAAAATTCAGACATACATGTATAGGCAAAGCTACCACTGGGAACAGGGGCATGGATGATCAGCATCCTTGGATTTCAATCCTCTCCAGGAGTCTAGGTTCCTGTAATTTTCCACTATTATTGTTCTGTTCATCTGTATTTTAAAAAGTGGTTTGGGTTAAATTAGATCATTTGTCTTCCCGGTAATTTTCCAGCCATGTTTTATTTTCTCAAGGATCTATATACCACTCTAAACGAGACACCCTCGCTCTGTTTGGCTGGCACTCCAGCCAAGAACCTGACACCCACACATGAGGTTGTGGTTTAAAGGGAGCTGCAGGAAAATGAAGCCTGGTCTGGTCTCATTAGCAGTCAAAGTCATTGCTCTGTGCGTGCCCTCCATATTTAGTGCTTCCTGAAAACACGGAGACAAGATGGGGCAAGTCTAAAATATGACACAGGCTTTTTCTGTCACTCCCTGCACCAGCAGAAGAGGTTCTGTAAAGAACAGAGACAAACTACCAAGCAGGTATGAAGTGTGGCGAGCTCAGTGCTCTCTTGTTGCTGTCTTCAATATTTCACGTAAAATTTTTTTTTTACTTTTTGGCCTCTAACTAGAAATCTGTTAGCTCACGAAAAGATATACTGTCGGGGCGCCTGGGTGACTCAGTGAAGCGTCTGACTTCAGTTCAGGTCATGATCCCGCGGCTCATGAGTTCGAGCCCCACATCAGGCTCTGTGCTGACGCTCCGAGCCTGGAGGTTGCTTCCGATTCTGTGTCTCCCTCTCTCTCTGCCCCTGGCCCACTCACACTCTGTCTGTCCGTCTCTCTCTCAAAACTAAATAAACATTAAATAAAATTTAAAAAAGATATACTTTAGTATAACCTCAAATCATCTTGATCCTCCATTTAAACACGAAGCTTCTTCACTTGGCTCAACTTAACTTCCATTCAAGATGGCGGGAGGCTGACCAAGGAAGAAATATTACCCCAGAATGCTAGTGTACTTTAAATACCAAAGCCTCCTGTGCCATTTAGTCACTTGTTCCCCAACTTGACCTCATATCTTTACTATGAGTGAAAGTCCCATATTTCCTACACTTTTTAATACCTATCAAGTTACATATGGTCCCCAAATGATGATATTTCTTGATTAATATCTCAAGATTATATCCATTCCATTTCAGAGCTGAGTTTAAAATGCTTTTATATTTAAAAAACCCACAACAACTCCACGAACAACAAGCTGGAATAGAAGGTCAACCCCGGGTTCTGGAAAGTCTTTTTGCCAACCTCCGTGATTTCTGCCTGCCACACACATACCCTGCTACCGTGACTTACTCTGTCCCTGCTGCATACACACCCTCTTCCTGCTTGATGACAGACTATTCCCTTGGTCATTCTAGGACCTGAAACCTGTCTGAGGACCTTTGGGCAGCTCAGAAGCTCCATTCCTTTTTCTGTCTCAGCAGCAACATTCAGAAGTGTTACCCATTGTCTTCCATTCCCATCCAGTTTTTTTTTTAATGTTTTATTTATTTTTGAGAGAGAGAGAGAGAGAGAGAAAGAGAAAGAGAAGCAGAGAGAGTGAGGGAGACACAGAATCAGAAGCAGGCTCCAGGCTCTGAGCTGTCAGCACAGAGCCCAACTTAGGGCTCGAACTCACAAACTGTGAGACCATGACCTGAGCTGAAGTCGGACACCTAAGTGACTGAGCCACCCAGGCACCTCCATTCCCGTCCAGCTTTAAATGCATTTATAATAACAGAATGGAGAATGAATGCCTATTTGCATTTGGACCTTATAAAACCCATGGGGCGCCTGGGTGGCTCAGTAGGTTGAGCGTCTGATTTCGGCTCAGGTCATGATCTCACAGTTTGTGAGTTCAAGCCCCGTGTCGGGCTCTGTGCTAGCAGCTCAGAACCTGGAGCCTGCTTCCGATACTGTGTGTGTGTGTGTGTGTGTGTGTGTGCCTCCCCTGCTCATGATCTGTCTCTTTCTGTCTCTCAAAAATAAATTTTAAAAAATGTCAAAAAATAAAAAAACTCCCAACGGACACAATAATGATGCTGATGTTAATACCCATTTACGAAGTGCTTGCTTTGTGGCACCTACTACTCCAAGGTCATTACTTCTCCCCACAACTCGGTGAGAGAGATACTACTACTTCCCAGCTTACTGGTGATGAGCCTGGCGCATGGAGAGGCTAAGTCACTTATCCTGGGTGACACAGGGCTGGGAGAAGATTCCAGACAGCTTACGCTCAGGGCTATGATCCTGACCATCACTCCATCTTATTGACACTGGCCCTTCTTTCACTCTGAATTAGATGTTGCAGTTGGTGCCAAATGCTTACTTGAAACAGGATTAGCTGGTCTGATCAGGGAGAACATTTGGATAAAGACTATTCTTTTGAAAAATTCCAAAGATCCTCAGGTAATGATTAATTTTTACGCAGCAACATGTGGCAAACACAGTAAGTAGACAGATGGAGGGTGAACAGAGTGACGCTGAAGTCACCATATATCTGGGCCACGCCAGCAACATGAGGGTAAAGGGAATCAGGCCACTTATGCCTGGGCAGCAGCACCGCACAGCATGGCAGAGGGGACAGAGGAAACCTCCAAGGACAGCACCACGCGTGCCCAATTACGAAACCCTGGCACCAGCCCCACCTCGCCAGGGTGGTAGAAATGCCAGGAGGCTCTCAACGGCGGCCTTCTACAGATTTGGGCGAAGATGTTTATGGCTTCTTTTATACATAGGGTAATGCATCAGCCCAGTATCTTCAACCTGTCCAAGTTCTCACTCGCTTCTCAGCTGTGGGATTAATTTATTTCTGCATAAGGGTTCAGCTATGACTCACCGCCGGTATTTATAGAGTGGCACATGCCAAGTTTTGTGAAAGATTTCTAAGGTTCTGGGCTTCTGAACTGATTGTTCTTGGGAGGTGAGTGAGAGAGTAAAAACTGGTCATTAAACACGCTAGTCCATCCAGCCCATGGATGTTCTACACCGGTGTCTACACCCGGGCACCTGTGCACACACTGAGAATAGAATCCCAACAAAGAGGCACTATTTAATTGTGACAAAGCTGTCTTCTGTGTTTGCTTTCTGTGGGCAAGCCGGCTTGCCATTACCTCCCTGTGCCCCTGCTGCTAGCATTAGTTTCTTTTTTTTTTTGGAAATTTTATTTATTTTTGAGAGACAGAAAGAGAGAGAGAGAGAGCGAGAGCGAGCGAGAGCACAAGCATAAGCAGGGGAGGGCAGAGAGAGGGAGAGAGAGAATGCCAAGCAGGCTCTGTGCTCTGAGCACAGAGCCTGAGGCACCGCTCGAACCCACAAACTGTGAGATCATGACTGAGTCGAAATCAAGAGTTGGATGCTTAACCGACTGAGCCACCTGGGCACCCCTGCTGTTATCAGTTGAAATTACTGGCCTGATTTCTGGTATTTCCCATGCAGAGTCATCGTCTCACTGAGTAAAGTGTTCAGAGCACAATGCAAGACAGGGCAAAGGGTATCGCTGCAGCACAAGCAAATCAGGAAAGAGTCAAACGGTGTCGTCAGTGGTAGTGATTACAGAATTAGACACTACCCTGCATTTATTTTGTCTTCGCAACCATAACCACTCTTTATGCCTAACACTTTTCACCTAATACGATAAACTAAGAAGCTATAGAACATATGGGGGAAATTACAGT
>NC_043705.1:136527655-136590540 GCF_006229205.1 Suricata suricatta | reverse complement strand
AAAATAGAGAATCTGAAGCAGGCTCCAGGCTCTGAGCTGACAGCACAGAGTCTGATGCAGGGCTCGAACTCACAGACCGCGAATCATGATCCGAGCCAAAGTTGGACGCTTAACTAACTTAGCCACCCAGGCGCCCTGTTCATCTTTCTGATGATGAAAGGCTAATGTAACTGTCTAGGTATAAACTGAGGACAGAGAGTGAAGGTTCCCCCAAAAATGTGCTGCCCAAAAGGGCTTATTTAAGCCTTTGAAAATCCTCTGAGAGTTCTACTCAGAGCAGGGATTCCAAAACCAGAAGTACTAGTATATAATACAAGTACTAAACCTTAGCAGTTGAAAATGAAAATTGCGGTTTTATTTTATTAAAAAAGTTTTAATGTTTATTTATTTTTGAAGGAGAGAGAGAGAGAGAGACAGAGAGAGAGACCATGAGCAGTGGAGGGGCAGAGAGAGAGAGGGAGACACAGAATGTGAAGCAGGCTCCAGGCTCTGAGCTGTCAGCACAGAGCCTGATGCGGGGCTTGAACCCATGAACCATGAGATCATGACCTGAGCCGAAGTCTGACGCTTAACTGACTGAGCCACTCAGGCACCCCTGAAATTGTTGTTTTAAACCATCATTTAGGAAAATATGAACATAAATAGATAAAAGAGTAAAACTGCTTACTATATACTTATTTAAAAGTACAGTGTTAGGGGAACAAAAATGATATAAGTATATAATGCCACACAGACAAAGGTGTTCATGAAAGCATTCTTTGTGATGACTGACAAGTGACAACAGTCTGTCAATATAGGAAAGACCAAAGTACGGCACATGCATGTCGGGGAACATGACCCAGCAATCATAAAGTATGAACTGGCAGTAGATCTAGATCTGATGAACTAGAAAGAAGCCAACAAGCAGTGTGAAGTGGAGACAGACTGCACCTTAAGCAACAAAAGGTATCTTTATTCCATTAAAAAATAAAAAAGAGGGGCGCCTGGGTGGCTCAGTCAGTTAATCGTCCGACTTCACGATCTCACAGTTAGTGGGTTCAAGACCTGCATTGGGCTCTGTGCTGACAGCTCAGAGCCTGGAGCCTGCTTTGGATTCTGTGTCTCCCTTTCTCTCTGCCCATCCCCCACTCATGCTTTGTCTCTCTCTGTCTCAAAAGTAAATAAACATTAAAAGAATTTTTTAAAATAAAATTTAAAAAAGGCCCTCAAAAATGTATAAATACGTTTGTGTGAGCAGAGAGAAAGTTGGAGAGTGACATCTACCCAACTGTCAATACTGGGGATTTCAGAAGAGAAAGGATTAAGGGGCAGGGGCGTGATGGGGAACATTTTTAACTTTACACACACATCTGTACTGTTCTACTTATGAACAAGAGCATCTGCACAGTTTGAAATGGAAAAAAAAAAGCAACTCCATTTATTCACACAAAATAAACAAAATGCCAGTTCTTTAGGGCGCAGAGCTGACAGTCACCCTGCAGATCCTGACATGTTTTTGTCACGCTCTTTGGGGTCACCTGAGACAACACCACCTAGAAGAATCTCCCTTGTTCCTTCTGCTTGGCAAGGCCACGATTTCTGACAGTCTCAAACAGAAGGCTCAGTGCTAGAAGCTGTGTGCTGGGTACTGCTGCTGATACCCAAGATCTAGACCTTTGAGCAGGAGGAAAGAGGAATCTTCTCTCTGCTTAACTCACCCTCCTGCCCCCGCTCCTTTCACCTCTTTGTGGCTCTACTTCCCCTTTCGGGAAGGTGAAACAACAATTAGAACCCAGTGCGAGGAGAGCAAAAGGTATTAAACCCAGTCTGCAGGGTGTGAAAAGGCTTCTTGGGGTCCGACAGACTCAAAAGGCTACACAGTGCTCCCCTGGTAAGACCCCACCCTGGATGTCCTTGCTGTGCTCTCTCCGAACGCCAGCTGAAATGCCAACTCTGCCTCCTACCTTCTGTCCATTCTCTGAGGTCAAGGTCGCTGCTTCTTCCCCGGGGACCCTCTGTAATTATTTTCAGCCACATAGCAGCTCCTGGAACGGGCGTATCTTCCACCAACTATTTATTCACAGAACGATTTCACTCATTCAAATATACTTAGTGAGCGGGTGTATTTGCCTGACACCCTGCTCTTTACCGACCGATGTACCTGATCCAGTGGTCAGACCAACTGAGCTGTCAGGGCCCCCATGTCACGAACACTGACCCAGAAGGGCACCGTGCCAGGAAAACGCACTCTGCTCACACTCGGATATTCAGGTACCTGAATCTTTAACTTTTAAAAATTTTTTAATGTTTCATTTATTTTTGAGAGAGAGAGAAAGAGAGAGACAGCATGAGCAGGGGAGGGTCAGAGAGAGAGGGAGACACAGAATCTAAAGACAGGCTCCAGGCTCTGAGCTAGCTGTCCACACAGAGCCCGACGCCAAGCCTGAACCCACCAACCGTGAGATCATGACCTGAGCCAAAGTCGGACGCTTAACCAACTGAGCCATCTAGGTGCCCCCTGAATCTTTCATTATATCCCTCAAAAACCTTAGAACTGGGGGCTTATAAGCATACTTACTCGCTGATTAACTGTTGTAAGGATTTGGGTACTTTTGTATGGCAGGGAGGAGGACAGACTCCAGGAGCTAAAGCCGAAATGAATGCCAAGGGGAAAGATAGTAAAAAGGCCGTGACAGAGAAACACTAAAGGACAATCACGGAACAGGTGCACAGGTATAAAAACGGCAGCACAGCCATACGAGCGGCATGGAGGGGAGAAGAATTCTAACCGACCAAAATGAGTTAGAAAGAGAACTTTGGAACAAAGGTAATACAGAATGTGCCCTAAACAGCTGTGCAAAAAGAGAAAAAAAGTAGATGGAACTTGGACTCTGGGTATAACTCCATCAAACTCACCGGCATAATACAAGACAGCTTTCTGCAGGGCTTTAAGAATTGCTCCAGCTTCTGGGGCACCCAGGTGGCTCAGTCGGTTAAGCATCTGACTTTGGCTCAGGTCATGATCTCAGGGTTTGTGGGCTTAAATCCTGCATTGGGATCTGTGCTAATGGCTCAGAGCCTGGAGCCTGCTTCAGATTCAGAGTCTCCCTCTCTGCCTCTCCCCCATTTATGCACGCTCTCTCTCTCTCAAAAATAAACATTAAAAAATTAAAAAAGGATTGTTTCAACTTCAATGACAGAACTGACTTACCATTCTTGAGCTTCCTTATGGCTTCAATGCATTCTTTGAAGAGCAGATTTAATATTCTCACAGTGCATTAAACCCCCAGTTAAATTACTCTAAACTCATGTTGTGCTCCCACAGCTATGTTCCCCATCTAGAAAAGTTTTGAAGTGCTCAGTATTCTGGCTTCATAACCTCTACTTAATACTAAGGAATAAACCAAAGTAAATATTTCTTCTTATTTTACTGAGAGTAAAAGGGCCTCTCCCAAGGTGATTTGTTAAGTTTCTAAATGACAAAGTGCAGATTTTAACAATTGTGCTTCAAGGATAACAACAATGACTTGGAATAGTAATAGATTTTCTCATTTTGTAAAATTAATTATGCCATATATTTTAATCTGTTTCAAAGTAAGCTTTACGATGCCTTTCAATGGCTCAATACAGAATATGCTGTTTCTTCACAAGTTCAAATGCACTAAGATTTCCTCCTCGATCTTTCTAAAAGACTATTTCCACAGAAGAAAAACCATATTTCTTCATAATTGCTTCCTTTTATGCAAAGATGAGCATATACTATGTAGATAAAATAGGACATAAACTATGATATCACCTAATTTCTAACTCTCTCAAACACATATGGAACTTAAGACTAATCCCATATGACTGCATTACATGTTTTCTTGGCTGATGCAAAAAAAATGAAGAATTAAGAGAAAAACACTGATCAGGGAAAAACAGGAAGTCCCAACTTTGAAAAACACTCCATCCACCTTCTATGCAAACCACAAAAAGATTTGACAAACTAAGTATTTGTTGACACTGGCTGCAGATTTTGAAAAGGAATACAGCCTTAAAATATATTTGGAATGAGACGCAAATCTGTTTTCACGGGTTCTTTTCTTTTCCTTCCTTTTTGCAAAATACATTTTAAAGGAACTGCTAGGTAGAAATCCAAAAATCATTTTCATATCCATCCTGTATAGATCAGCAGAGTCATATGACGCTCTAGCTGTGGGTACAGGGGTCTGTGCTGCCATTTCCCTTGAGTTACTATGCTTCAGTTAAGCCTCCTGAAAATCCAGCAAGGTAGGGAGTTTTGGCTCGTGTAAAAGATGGGGAGACTGAGGCTCATGGGGAAAAATACTTTCCCTGAGCTCATAAAGTGATCAGTCATGGACCTGAGACTCTGGCTTCTCCATCCAGCAGAGTCAGCTGGGAGGCATGGGGACCAGCACTTCAGACCTGGGTTAGTGCTGTGTTATCTTGGGCATGACCTCAGCTCTCGGAGATTCAGTATCTTAAGTCAAATAGGAATGCACACCCAAATCTGTCTCCTGCACATCAGATTTAAGGGATTAAGAGATTGTGTGTGTGGAAGTAGCTGGTATCAAAGGAGACAAATCACCAACCCTCTTGTCTTCTCCCAAATAAGAACACCAGGCAAGACAGCGGTTTGGATGTCTGCCCTGATCTAAACCCCAGGACCTGGCTCATCAGGACCTCCGAGGGCTCTGAGGGACCTCTGGACGCTGTTTTGATTCAGGGCAGACTAAAAATGGTCCTAGAGACCTGTGGCAGGTCTAAATATCTTCTGGAATTTATTTGCTTCTTACAATAGCCACAGGTCCGTGGACAGAGTCAGGCCAACAACTCACATCCTGGATCACTAGCACACACCCACATGGCCCCTCAGTGTGGTCCGGTGGGGTTTGGGGAGGACCTGAGCTCTGGGTGGGTAGATGAGCCACTCTTCTAGAAGCAACCACGCTGACCCAAGCTGCCTGTGATCTCGGGACTCTCCAGCTGGTGGGGAAGGGGGGCAGCAAGAAGGGTAATGGAGGTAGTTGCCTCATGATCTGACGGGAAATGCAAAGACACACACCCAGTAAAACCGTTCCCAAAGTGCTTTCTACACGATGCCCCCGCGTTGCCCAGCCAGGTCCCCCTGGTTCTCATGACCCATTCTGCCTCTCAACTTCTTTTTATCAACATGGTTCCCTGGCTTAAGAAAACGGGCAGAAGGGCCACCTGGGCAGCTCAGTCAGTTAAGTGTCTGATTTCAGCTCAGGTCTGTGCATTCGAAGCCCACCTCGAGCTCTGTGCGGACAGCTCAGAGCCTGGAGTCTGCTTCTGATTCTGTGTCTCCCTCTTTCTGTCCCTGCTCTGCTCATGCTCTGTCTCTCTCTCTCTCTCTCTCAAAAAATAAACATTAAAAATTTTTTTTAAATAAAAAAATGAGCGGAAATTAGTTTTGAAGAAACTCAGCCACACTGTCAAAAGCAGCAGTAACTATGCAAAATCCGCCAAACTTCTCGTTACTCAGCATTTCTCTTCATTAATCTGACAGTCTCCGAAGGCAATGTACACAAGGTATGCGAGGAGACACTGGCTTTACAGGTTCACAAGCAGCTTTCAGTGATGCCTTGTTAGAAAAATCTACCCAGGGCTCAAGCTGGGCCCTCGGAACTCTTCCGATCTGGTAAATCTGTGCAGCGGGTACCGTGTGGGGCTGGCCCGTTTGGCCATCTCTTGATTCACACATAGTTGTCCATCAGCTGTCATGTGCCTGGTGCCACGAAGTGTACCAAAAGGATTCCCCATGAGGTCCCAAGGAGACCTCCAAGCCTCCCATGGAGGTTACAATGACAATCCAGAGCAAGTAAAGAGGGATTAAAGTATTCAAAGGTGGTGCAGCACAGACTGGCCAAGAGATAGACTTGAACTGCGGGAGAGAGCCTCATGTGTGCCTGAGAAGACAGGGGAGGAAGGGAGGCAGTTCCTAGCCGAGGAGCAGCAGGTGTCACTTTCTGGGGACTGGAGAGCACAAGCTGAACACTCTGCCTTGGACCATCAGTGATCCAAGTCATGTAAAATAAAACAAGACTTAGTTACAACGGAGCCCCCAAACAAAAGAGAAGTCTAAAGAGGGGTATAGCCCTGGGGCGCCTGGGTGGCTCAGTCATTTAAGTGTCTGACTCTTGATTTTGGCTCAGGCCATGATTTCATGGTTCGTGAGTTTGAGCCCTGCATTGGGCTCTGAGCTGACAATGTGGAGCCTTCTTGGGATTCTCTCTCTCCCTCTCTCACTGCCCCTACTCTTCCTGCTGTCTCTCTTTCTCAAAAATAAATAAGCATTGAAAAAAAAACAACAAAAGATAAGAAAAGACACGTGGTCAGAGCCTGGATCCCTTAGACTCTCTCAGCCTTGGGCCCAACATCTAAGGATCCGGGATCCTAACCCCTGAGGGGGCCGTTTCTGTGCCGGCCTGCTAAGGACTGTAGGGAATCAGGGCGAGGGGGACCCCTGGGCACCCGGCAGCATGGTTCCCTGAAGGTAAGGCAGGCTAAGTGGTGAGCTGCACAGGGCGTGAGGAGGCAGGGTCACCTGGAGGCCAGGAGGCCAGACCAGATTTGCAAGATGGCGGAACAAGTGACGTGCAAGAAGGGACCCCAGAGCCGCTCTCCACCTTCCCTGCCTCAGCTCCTCACTTGAGAAACCAAATCTGGACGGAGTTTCCCCTGGAAGTTTGCAGGGGATACCTGGTGACCCAGCTAGCTGGGTGGCCTTGGGCCACCAGCAAGGCACTGGTAGGGACAGTTTCCTGCACGTTCACTCTTGCGTGGGACAGTGAGTGCTGTCCCCTTGATTTGCTATCACTGCTTTTCTTTGTCACCGACTGTTAAACAATAAGGGGGGTGACTGCCCACAGGGGGAAAAATGTGTTTCTGTAAGTGGGAGAAGGCTTGCGAACCAGGGATGCATTCGGCTCCGCAAAACAAACGTGTTTGCTTAGCTAACACTTATCTGTTGGCAAACCTCTGTAGGAATAACAGAAATAGCGCCAGGATCTGTTTACACTGGTGAGAACCAAATCCCGTGGGAGGTAGATGGAGGCCTTGCGCCTGCACAGCTCTATTCTCTCCCGCAAAGGGTAAGTGGTGCGTGCACTCTGGGAAGTTTTAACGGTTTGGGGAGGGTCCTGGGACAGCCAGCCTGTCCTGGGCAGCAAAATCCATTCTCAAAGGACATTTATTTTACCCTCGATAGAGACCTGGACAAAAGCAGAACTGCTCAGGCTGGACCTGTAACCTGCAGTTTCCCGTGGGTCCAGCCCTGACCGTGAACGAAAGTAGCCGCAGCGGGGGAGGCACAGAAAAGCGGAAGTGAAGCCGCAGAGAGAACCAGCCAGGAATTGCAGGACGCTGGCCGGCCTCAGGAGGGCGCTCACGGGGCTCTGAGGGTGCTCCAATTAAAGGGCTTTTCTCTTCCTCTCCTTTCTCACCCTAATTACTCAGTAGTTCTCCTTCCACAGAAAATCCTGTCGCTTACTGTGCTACATCAGTTTCAAGATCAATTTCCCCAGGCTTACTACCTGCTGTAATCTGTAAATGTGCTGTGGTTAAAAGCCGACCCCCCATTGGCAGATCACTTCTTAGGGTATGGTTTAATTGTTTTTCCCATGAAGGTGATGAACGTAACAGACTTGTAGAGCTTGTAACAAATCCTACAATAAACTTTGTAAACTTAAACAGACATGGCCTTAAGGTTTGGATACTGGGGCGTGAAACTGAGCAGTCTTCTTTTCTTGGAATTGGGTTAAGGTTGCATTTAGCTTACACTGTCCTAGGACTTCGAAGAAACACGCATTGCATTGGCTCGAGCATAAGGTGAGGCAAGAGAAACGGACAGAATCCCCTTTGTGCTTCGGGAGGTGTGCTCTTGTGTTTTCTTTGCTGTGCTTATATTTTCTGAGGTAATGGAACCAGAGACAAAGTGTGCTCTGTGCTATTTGGCTGAGTGACATCTTTGTGTGCCTGGACTCGGGTCTGGCCCAAAGCATGTCCACCGGGCCTCACTCATCACACGCTGCTGCAGGAACACTTTTCTGAAGCTGGAGTCTTCATGTTACGCCCAGAAACATCGACCAGTTCCCTGCGGCATGCTAATGGCAACAGGAAGTCTGGTCACTGATTTGGAGCTCCTCCCACCAAATAGCAAAATGCAGTGGGCAACCAGAGGGCAGAAAAAACTGGTCCTCAATGACACTAAAATCTGATCACGACCTACTCAACACTGTTGTTCACTATTTGAATAGGCAGCCCTTTCTGTATTGGGAAGATTTTCTTCTACACTAGAAGAATTCCCTTAACACTTACCACTTTGTGGTTCTTAAACTCCTTTTAAGTGAAACTAACTCCTTTTAATGGGAAATTGATTAATGGGATATGAAAAAACCAAGAAGGAAAGTGATGGATTCTTTAAGCAAACCCTCCCCCCTTTCAAATGAGAACTGTACCAGGGGTGTTGCAAAAGCATATTGGAGCACAAATATATAAAAGCAAGTACCCACAGATGAACGCAGAGACCGTTGGGGTTGGTTAATTATTCCTTTCGCCACGTGACATCTTATTAGTGTTCTGTTCCTTGGAGCCTTAGATAAAATTCTACTGGACACATTTTCCTTTTGGATTGTCAAGGTAGGTTGCAACTGAAAAACTTTCCGGGGTGTCTGAGGGGCCAAGTCAGTTAAGCATCTGACTTTGGCTCAGGTCACGATCTCACAGTTTTTGAGTCCGAGCTCTCCATGGGGATCTGCACTGGTGGTGAGAAGTCTGCTTGGGATTCTCTCTCTCCCTCCCTCTCTCTCTCTGTCCCTTCCCACTGGTGCTCGCTCTCTCTCCCTAAATACATAAGCTTTAAAAAATATCAATTCTTCCTGTTGTGATATTTTTATTAAAAATTCGTGTCTTTTGAGTATAATTTACTGCACATATCTTTGATGATTTAACAGAATCACTAGACTAAAAGTTTTTTAAAAACATTTTTAATGTTTATTTTTGAGAGAGAGTGAGTGTGTGTTAGGTGGGGAGGGGCAGGGAGAGAGAGAGAGAGAGACAGAGGATCTGAAGTGGGCTCTGTGCTGACAGCAGAGGGGCTAGAACTCATGAACCACGAGATCATGACCTGAGCTTCAGTCACTTACCTGACTGAGCCACCCAGGAACCCCCTAAAAGTCTTTTTTTCAAAGCCATGTTCTTTCATTTACTTCCTACCTTTCGGAGCCTATTAAATAGGGTTTTATTTAATAGGCCCCTATTAAATGCATTCTTTCCTTTAAGTCTTTAAATGCTCTATGACCCCCCTGAAAACACGCTCTCCCTAATTCCTAACCTGGTGATTACCAACACTTACACTGAAATACCTAGGTTTGGGAATCGAGGAACTCATGCAGTGTTTCTATGTTCCAGGAAAACGGCTTCTTCCAGATGTTGACAGGTGCTATACATAAAAAAGCACCAGGCATGCAAATACCTTTAGGATTCAAAGTTAAACATTTTTTGTTCAAACGACACACATTCTCAAAGACTTTAAATGCCGATGTGTCTTGTAAATCTCCAAGGGGAAAATGGTATTAGAGACCTTCCCATATGTTTTTACCTACAGAATCTGGTTTTGAAGGGACGGGTCACACTGCTGACTTTCATAAATAAGACACCCTTGTGCTAGGTGTGCAGGCACAGTGGGGGAGCTGAATCCTTAGCAGAACAAAGACTCAGGATCGATGCTCACTGACGGTTCAAACAAGGTGATCCTATGAGGAGCAGGAGATGCAGAATCAGCAGGCTTTTTAGGCTCTAGTTTCTTCCTTGACACAACTGGCTTGGGGATGCTGGAGAGGGGACCTGGCCTCCTCGTGGGATCTGGTGGCCTCTGAGGTCCTCTGACTGTGATTCTCAATATATCTGTATAAGAGCCTGAAACAGTGGAGATGATCAGGGTTTGGCTCTTTTGAACGTGAGTTTAGTGTTTCTTGCTTCAGGAAGCATTTATTCTGAAGTATCTAGTTTGCGTGGAATCTTCTCAACCTTTCTTAATGATGTATCTTCTTTGTATAGATGTAATCCACACATTCCTATTCTGTAGTAGAGAGTAGCTCACACTGATTAATTGACATACTTGATCAAGCCTGGCTGTGTTAACGACTTTGTAGATGCAAAAATATCCCCCTTCTCTTCCCACACGAAGTTACGACAACATCATCATGGACAGCACGTGTTTACCGAGGTAAACCCAAGCTCCCTACCGAACCAGGGAATCAGTCATTTGGACAGTCTTCCAGCTCCAAAGTTCTGTGCCTCCAAGTATTTTGATGTTTACTTATGAGAGAGAGAGAGAGAGAGAGAGAGAGACAGTGCAACTAGGGGAGGGGCAGACACACACACACACACACACACACACACACGCACGCAGAATCTGAAGCAGGATCCAGGATCTGAGCTGTCAGTACAGAGCCCGAAGCAGAGACTGAACCCACAGACCGCGAGATCATAACCTGAGCCAAAGTCGCTCAACCGACGGAGCCACCCAGGTGCCCCACGTGCCTCTAAGTATTTTGATTAGCACTGAGCTAGGTGTTTTAAGAAGATGCATATAATCTTAATAGCTAATTTCTGACTTAGTCTAGGCAGGGAGATTAGGTAAACGTATAAACGAGTCTATGCAACTTGGATGCAACTTTGTAACCATAATTTTCAAATATTCCACGTTTTTGCCTTTTTCATGGATCTATTTTGAAAATACTAAAGGTACTAGCTACCTAATTCAACAGCTGCTGAATAAAATAGAAATATTAATCATGGGTGCCTGGGTGGCTCAGTCAGGTAAGCGCCTGACTCTTGATTTCAGCTCAGGTCATGATCTCAAGGTGTGAGTTTGAGACCTGAGTCGGGATCTGCACTGATAGTGCTGAGTCGGCTTCAGATTCTCTCTCTCACTCTCTTTTTGCCCTTCCTCCACTCTTCTTTCTCTTTCTCTAAGTAAATAAATAAACATTTAAAAAAGTAATCAGGTAAAGAGACTAATCCCTCATGTAACACCTCTTCCATTTTAACCGCCCCCCTTAAAAAACAACAACCACCACAACCAAACTCTAAGCATCCCTTTATAAACTATATTTGGGTGGGGAAAAACCCATTACATAAGTTTATTGCTTGACCAAGGTTAAAACAAGAAATTTAAAAAAATTTTTAATGTTTATTCATTTTTGAGAGAGAGAGAGACAGAGAGAGAGAGCGCGCGCGAGAGTGAGCATAAGTGGGGGAGGGGCAGAGAGAGATGGAGACACAGAATCCAAAGAAGGATCCAGGCTCTGAGCTGCCAGCACAGAGCCCGATATGGGGCTCGAACCCATGAGCCGTGATTTTGTGACCTGAGCTGAAGTTGGACGCTTAACTGATGGAGGCCCCCAGACTCTTCAACACAAGAAACTTGAATGTTTTAAATGGAGTGCTCGTGACAATTTTAATAATGCCCACTTACTGGTTATCTTGGAGACCAGCAGAACACCCCCCTTCCAGCAGCGTCTGAAGAACGCTGCTATCCTGTCGTATTTCAGCTAGGATCCCCGTCAGGAGGTCAGGGCGGTGCCTGCCATGCCTGCCGGGGAAGGCCAGCCCCCCAGCCAGGAGGACAGAGGGGACTCTGCAGACCGTCAGGAACAGCAGGGTCAGTTCCTGTGTGTGTTGCTCTTGGAGAACCTTCTAACGGTAATGGGCCATGGCTGTTCCTCTATCAGATGTGGTCTATCTTTGGGATCATCAGTTTTAACTGTCCTCTTGTGACCTCTTGCAAGTAGAAATGTGGAAGGACAGTGGATCCCTGAACTCACATTCCATAAAGTAACAGAAGAAAGAAACGTGACACGAGGTACCATTGCACCACAGAATTCTTCGCTTCAGGGAGCCTGTGTAATATTCTAAACAATATTGGTTACCAGAAAATCCGAAAATGTAGTTCTACTTAAAAAAAACACCTCATCTTTTAGGGGTGCTTGGGTGGCTGAGTCAGTTGAGACTCTGACTCTTGGTTTCAGCTCAGGTCGTGATCTCACAGTTTGTGGGTTCGAGCCCTGTGTCGGGCTCTGTGCTGACCACTTGAAGCCTGGAGCCTGCTTCGGATTCTGTGACTCCTTCTTTCTTTGCCCCTCCCCCACGTAAGCACGCGCCCCTGCTCTCTCTCTCTCTCTCTCTCTCTCTCTCTCTCAAAAATAGATGAGCATTAAAAATTAAAAAAAAAACACCTCATCTTTTATTTTCTGATTTGATGTGATGAAATGTTTCTTGAGCCTCCTTCTTACTAGCCCAGCATTAAAAGAACTACCCCACAGTGGTGTGTCTGGGGTTGCCATGATATTCCACAATATTCCTTCCTATGTTACTCCATCAACACACTGAGTTCACGAGGGCTCAAGACTGTAATACTTCTTGAGCACTTTCTGCTTAGGTACCGGTCCTTAACCTGAACCCGCTGTGAGAAAAGGAAACCCATTAAAATATTTTCAAGTTTTGTATGTGTGGCTTTACACACATCCAACCTGCACTGGGATCATCTGTTTTAGATTATAAATCTCTAAAAAGTAGGCACCGTGTCCCCCTATAAGAAGTCTGTTTGCTAGCAGAGTGGCCCAGGTAAGGGGGAGTGTTTACATGCTTCGATGAGATGTGCGCACGTCACGGCAGAAAGCTCTGATTTTCCTGCCCTGGTGCTTTCTTTTTCTCCTTGAAATTAACCGTTCAGGGGATAATGATGCTTCTCTATAGTGACGAAATGCAGAAGTATATCTTGCAAATGTTCATGTCTCATTGTTCTGAGTTTTCCAGACTGTTCAGGCTGAAGCCAGGGACCACTTGGATGAAAAGTGTCCAAAAAAAACTCTAGACCCACAGGAAATAGGATGGATGACTCATCAGGAGGGCTCCTTCCTGAGTCAGCCTGGTCTCAACGTAACCCCAGAGTGGGCACTGGGCTCCTGAAGCCAAAACAGAATTAAGATCTAAAACCAAGCTTTTGCTCACAAAGGAGCCTAAACAGGAAGTCAGGTTTTGGATGCCAGTTGAATGGCGGCCACAAACATGGCCTCTGTTTTCACTCTCTGGTGGCCTCGCTGCCTGCTGTTTTCTGACTTCTCAGGGGCTGTGTACCACCAACGGCTTCTGGATCCCATCCATGGGAGGGGAAGACACAAGACGCACTTCCGAATTTCACAGGGGAGGAGAAGCACCATTATGAAAGCATGCCAGTTTTTAACTTTTAAAACGTAGAGCTGCATCGAGACGAGCATGTCTGTGCCCCACGGCATTGATAAGTCAGTTCAGGATGAACTTGTGTTGATTTTGAGCATAAAGTATCCAAGGGACAAGACTCGTTATGTTAATCATGAATTCAGTGCCTGGTGACTGACTCCAGTGTTTTCAGGTTTCAGGAATCCCTTCAACACTAAGACACTAAAGAGACAAGTGCGTGCTTCGCTTCTACTTTCTGTGCCCTTAGAAGCCACTCTCCGTCCTTGGCTCCCTGACTTACTATTCCACACTGAACTTTTTGTTTCTAAATTGAAAAGTCAGCCAAAGGTTAAAAAAAAAAAAAAAAGATTTAGTATGGGACCAAACCTTGTGAATCAATGTCAAGGTCATTTTTTACCTCTTCTATACCTAGACTACTGGATGGTATACTGCATTCATAAAATTCCAGATTCGATGCTATCATTTCCATGGCGGCAAATGTCGTTTCACAGAGAATTGTGATTTCAACAGGGCACTTTGGGGTAAGGAAGGTAGGCGGGGAATAAACGGAGTATTAAAAGCAAAAGATAAATCATGTTCCTGCAAGTACAGCTCATGATCCCTCTGGTACAGCCCACACGGCCTCTGAAACACGTGAAGCTCATTGCCCTGAGTATGTTGCATTCTGACGTTCACTTTGGTAATAAAACGGTTACTTGGCTCTCCAAAGTCTCAGCTCTGCCAATGAAATGAGCTCAGACACGTCATGGCCCTCCTCGGGCAGAACAAGACAGGGCTGACCAATAACTGTAGCCCAGAGATAGGGAAGAGAACAAGAGGGGCCTGTGGGTGGAAGGAGCAAGGACTCCTATCCGACCAGTCACACCACACTTTCCAGACAACGAAGCCTCCACGTGCAACCAAGATCTAATTAAAATGTCAGTGTCAGTGGGGGAGCTGGGCGCAGGTTTTGGCTCCTAAAAAATCCCAGTGTGCTCAGGGTGCTAATCATCCTTGTCGTGTTTATAAATGGCTGAATAGGTCCTCATTAATATAACTCTCTTTTCAGTGCATGTAAAGGTCTTAGCACGCTCCAAAATGGTATTTAAAAATAGGTCCACAGATACAGACTATGAATATTGGCAAAAATACTATGCAGATTAGAAATGTCAACTAAGACCTGAATTATCTTTAAAAAATGTTATGTTCACATGGCTATTAAAGAGCTATTTTGGTCAGAATGTAAATACAGGAATCACAAGAAGAAAGAATAATTTAATTAAATTAAAATGTGTAACCATGTCCTCAGCTTTGTAGAATTAAGGAGGTCATAAGGCTCCAGGTCCATCCTGAAAACACCCAACGGGAAGAAGTTCTGCATCTCTGCAAGGGTGACCACTGACGCCTGGATCGTCCCCGGGGTCCCTGGGTGGAGCGTCTGCCCAAGACTGGGCTTCACAGGTGCTCACCCCCATCGGTATCTCTGCCACAGCCCATCAACTCCACTTCTATGCCCCCAGCTCTCCAACTGCTTCTCCACACTAATCCACAGTCATCTTTTTTTTTTTAATTTTATTTATTTGTTTTGAGGAGGGGAGGGACAGAGAGAGAATCCTGCACTGTCAGCACAAAGCCCAGGGCGGGGGCTCGATCCCATGAACCATGAGATCATGACCTGAGCTGAACTCGAGAGTCAGACGCTCAACTGACTGAGTCACTCAGGCGCCTCGCTCCACAGCCAACTGAAAAGACAGACAGGGTCACGCTACTTCATCCTCAACAACCGTTAAGGACTTCCACTGCCTACAACGTAAGCCTAAGCTCCTCTCTGTGGATAACGACGCCACCTCCTTTCCAGCTTCTTCTCCCCCTCTTTCCCTGCACCCCACATCCCAGCTTCCCCTGGTGTCTCCCCAGCCCCTGAGCATCACACCTCCCCTCTACTTTGCTTGGATGGATTCCTCGGGCCAGTCTCTCTTCCCTCCTACTTTCCGCCTGTCCCCAGCCCCACTGAGCCTTCAAGGTGAAGCACAAGTGCTAAACTCCTTGAGATGGCATTCCCTTCCCTCCCATCGGGAGCATGACTCCTTCCGCAGTGTCGTTTCTGTAGACAAGTGCCTGCTTGTCATTTATTTCAGTCACATATAGCTTTATAAAGTTATTTGTTATATGTCTGCCTGCTCCACCAGATCCCAAATGATATGAGAGCCAAATACTGCAGGGGTGTGTGTGTGTGTGTGTGTGTATGTGTGTATGTGTGTGTGTGTGTGTGTGTGTGTGTGTGTGATCAGTGTACTAGTCCAGCTCCTGACAAATATCAGGCATCTAAAACTATAAATAAATGGACCCCAAATTGGATGGATTAGATCAGTCAGATGCTTTTTTTTTTTTTTTTTTACTCCATAGTCTGTTTTCAACACCAAGGTGCATTTTATGGAACTCCTTGACTAAGACTCAAGGATATACCTTGGATTTATCCATCTAAGAATTTCTCTGAGTAGCTCATACATTGTACCCACAACCCCTCCTGGGGCCATGAAGTTCACTAATTAGTCAGCTACCTTGTTCTTTGCCTTGTTCCCTCTCCTCTCTATGTAAAAATTTTGCTTCTCTCGAATTTCACAGCGGGAAGTCCTAATTCCCTAACGCCAATGTCTACAACACAAGGCCAGTTTTACTCGCCATATATAAAAACAGAATTGGGATATTTAAAAAAGCGTTGGCCTTTCTAGTTTGAAGAGTACTGGTCTTTGAAGTGTATTCTTACATACTAGCATCTCATCTGTCCTTTGGAACACTTCGTTTGGCCCTTTCTGGAAGTTCTGTAATTCTATCTAGACAAACTATGCTCAATGTTCTAGTTCTGTGGCTTTCTAGAAAAGTAAGGGGACATTTTCTGTTTCATTTTCAATAGCTTCTACCTGATGATTCCTACTGGGCTGAGTAGGACCTCTGGGCTGGTGTGTTCACGAGAGATTACAAGTCTCCTGGGTTGTGCCACCTGTGATGACTTAAAACACTGATGCCCACTGTCCTGAGATCCCACTCCCCACCGCACATTCATTAGCTCACAGGTGCCCAGGCTGAAGCTAATCTGTACCTACGCAGGTGGGGGTGTGCGTGCATGCACATGCGTGTGTAACAAGAACCCAGCCACAGCCCTGATGTTTCTCATTGATAGTCATTTTTGGCATTTGCAATCTTAACTGCTTTACCACGTACTTCCTCCCGTAGATCATTATAAAACTCTGAGAGATCTTGATTTTCCACATGACTCCAAATCCATATGATTTCCAGGGAGCCCCCCTGGGTTCTACATTTCCCTACAGACGTGTGAGCTCTTTGCTTCTGGTGCCTCAGTCAGTTCTCATGGATGGCAAGGTATTCATTAGCTTCAACAAGGGAGTGCTCTTGATTTATAAGATAATAACCACAACTGGGCCATTTCCAGACAAACAGTAAAAGGAACGTCAAATGTTCAGAGATGGGGGCCGTAAGGCAGACAGAAGGAATGATCAGAAGAGTGTCAAAGAGCCCAGAGACGCCAAGTGCAGAGAACAAATACTGCTGAACACAAGTTAGAAAGGATTCTGAATGTCGCCTGGCTGAATGGAAACACTCTAAAAACCAGCCTGCTGGGGCTCTTAATGCAAAGATCAAGTGCTCTGGCTAGTTAGCCAGTTGCTGCCCAAGAGGGTTGGGGTGTTGTTGCAAAGAACAGTTCAGAGTTCTGGTACCTACATTTTCCTGTCGGCATGGCCCACTCACCAGGCTCCCCAGTCCTGGCTTCCAGCCATAGGCATTTCTGGCAAATCAGTTTTAACAAAGTACTGACACTTAATTCTCAAATAAATTAATTAAATAATAAAGCATGGAAGATAAGCTGGTGAAAGAGTATTCCTGACCTACTAAATGTCCCTGCTTGTTATTCTAACTTGGAGAGAATGGTCTTCTAAATTTTTTTCTTTTCCCAATCTAAAACACATTTGACTTTGTTGACCTAAAGCAGTTTAAGAAAAGTGGTGATTGTCTTTTTTTTTTTTTTTTTTTAAAGCAAGCTCTATATCTAAGGTGGGGCTTGAACCCATTACCTCAAGATCAAGAGTCCCGTGCTCTATAGACTGAGCCAGCCAGGGGCCCCAAGAGGTGACTGTGTTATTTAAGAGAGGCCATTCTACTTCTGGATATGCCATATCTGAAGGTGTCGCCTTCAACAAATAACCTTGTATGCAGAATAAAAGAAGCTCTCAGAAAAGAGAAAGGAGCTACTTTATTTTTTATTTTTTTAAGATTTTTTAAAAAGTAATCTCTGCACCCAGTGTGAAGCTCACTGTCACAACCCCAACGTCAAGAGTCCCAAGCTCTACAGACTGAGCGAGCTGGGCGCCCCAGAGCTCCTGAAAATGGGGCTGAGTTAATCTCTTCTAAACCTCGAACAAAAGCACTGGTGACTTCTTTTTCTCACAATGCTCTCCCTCCCGATGATTTGATTCAGCCCCAGAGAGGGATCTGGAACCTAAGAGAGGAACAGAGCCCAGCCTGAGAGGACAGAAATGGTTCAGAGGAGCAGTCGTCAAACTTGGTGGGAGTGAACCATGATGATCTCTCAGAGGACGGAGAAGTCCTGTCGACGACTCCTCACAGAACGTTCTTATTCGCGTGTCCGTGTTTTCAAGAGGCCCAAGCATTTGTGCTGTCCTTACTGGAACATGAGTGTCAGGTACCCCTGACTGCTCCTCAGTGAGGCCTCTGTAAGAGGCTGGTCTGGCACCAAGAAAAGGTTCTCAAAAATTCGCCTAACCAAGAGGCAGGGCGGTCCGGCTGCAAGCCACGAGCTGTGGCAGGTCTGCAACGTGATGGAAAACAAAGTCTCCCACAGGGAAAAGAAAAACACTCATCTGGGACATGAGGACAGGAAAGGCCACGGGCCGCGCACACGTGTTCCTACCTGAGTCTCTGGGTCCTGGCTTTCCTGTGCGTATGCCAGGCATTGCTGTCGCATACATTAAAAAAAAAAATCTGCTTGGATGATCCATGGCATGGTATTTTCTAAATTCAAATATTTCACTGGATAAAATGCTCCAATGCCTTCAGACATGGGCTCTCGTTTTTCTGTTGTTTTTGCCAAATAGACAGATGGAAAGGATGTATCGTGTTAAGAACCTAGGATGGGGCACCGTGGGGTAGAAATGATGAATCAAGGCTTACGGACCCTGTTTGGCTTTCTGCGGTGCGTCTTGGCAAAGCCCGAGTTACATGTGTCAGAGGCTGTCTGACTGCATGATGCTGCTTGATGGTGGCAAAGTTCGGTGTGTGACGCACACACACAAGGGGGGGGGACGGTGGCAACTGTTAGACGTGAGTGAGGATGCGCTGAGACACAAGGCTGAGAATACGAGAGCAAGACGAGGGGGTGGGGGTGGCGCCGGGGTGGCTCAGTCATGATCTTGTGGTTCATGAGTTTGAGCCCCACTTTGGGCTCTGGGCTGACAGCCTGGGGCCTGCTTGGGAGATTTCTCTCTCCCTTTGTCTCTGTGCCACCCCTTTACACTCTCCCTCTCTCTCCCTCCCTCCCTCTCTCTCTCTAAAAATAAATCAGTAAACTTAAATAAGAAGAGCAAAACAGCAATGAAAGAAAAAAACAAAGAGCCCATATGATGTAGGAAAGCACGTAGATCTTTCCGAACTACCACGAGACAGAATACATTTGTAGTCATGAATGCACCCCTCTCCCGGTGTTACACCCTGCTTTCATCGGAGTGTCCAACCCCCTTCCTCTCCCTCCTTGACCCTCGCACTGTATTTATTCTGCATAGAAACTGTCGCCAGGAGAGACTTGGTTTTGGAAAGCATGAAACCTGCCATTGCTTTAGCTTTGTGTGCTTAGATTCACAAATGTGAAGAATCCGAAGATTGCTTACGTCCTCAGGGTATTTTGTCCAGAGAGCCGGTTCTCAGGTAGACACCGGGTCTCAAGCAAGGCTATCCAACCTGTAACGCCCGTGCTCAGCCTGGATGGGCTGTGCCTGGAGAGGGGTCTCATCCACACTCCGGGTCCAAAGAATAACGCTTGTTATAATAATAGTAACAAATTTTAAAATTTAAAAGCAAATGCAAGGAGAGCAGTATTTAAAGAAACCAACAGCTAGGTACACTTTGTTACCTATTCAGTGAGCCTGCTGTGGTGGCTATGATTCATTATGCATCACGCATCCTGATGAAACCTTTAGCTTTTTCCCTCAACTACTTCATTTCACACGGAAGCCCGGGCTTGCCTGCAGTCCACATTTACGTCAGTATTGCTCTCCAGCAGAACCATGGAGGGGGAAAGTTGGCCCCCTCCCACCACCATCCACCCCTCCTTGAGCCTTTTTTTTAATGAGGCAGAAACAGAAAAAGGATCCCATTCATGCAACTAGTTGCATCTTAGCAAACTAGCTCGACAGCACCCCTACTTTCTTTTTTTTCTAATTTTTTAAACGTTTATTTATTTTTGAGAGTCAGAGAGCAACAGAGAATGAGCAGGAGAGAGGGGCAGAGAGAGAGGGAGACACAGAATCTGAATCAAGCTCCAGGCTCTGAACTGTGAGCACAGACCCCAATGCAGGGTTTGAACTCACGAACTGTGAGATCATGACCTGAGCCAAAGTTGAACACTTAACCAATTGAGCCACCCAGGTGCTCCAAACTACCCCTACTTTCATGGCTGTCCCTTTGCTGATGGGAATGGAGATTCTGTCCTGGCTTCTTTCTCCGAGAAATAAAAAGCCTCACTGAAATACCGTCATTCTGGTCTAGGTCTTGTTGAAATCCACCCACACTAGACAGTTAGCAGAGGATCTTTCAGCAAAGGCCTTAGCAAAGATCTTCGATTTAATTGCTTCTGCAGAGATACTTTCAAAAGAACTAACGTTTCAAGACCGTAAAGTGCCTTATTTTAAAACCAAACAAGTTTCTGGAGGTTTTTAACATGGCAATTGAAGGTAGTTTTACTACAAAGCTCAGCTCTGAATAGGGAGCTCTTGATGGGGCCACCAGCCCGGGCTGCCCCTTGACGGTCACAGATGAGCACTGTGGGCCAGTGTCCTACAAAAACTCATCCAGTTCTGGAAAGCGACTCCCCGGGGTAGTTTCCACACTTGTCCTCAGAAACACGAAAATACAGAAACGACATATTATGCTTTCTCTCGTTTGGATAACATGTGACTAAAACACTGAGGAAAGGCATTCTGGCAGGAAACGGACTAGTACACAAGCCGGGGCGTTCACATCCACGGCACCATATTGCGGGGATGCGGCCAGCACTCTCTAATGGGATCCGCACTCCCCAGGAGGTCCAGAATTTGTGCGAGCAGCACCCCCCCCCCTTGCTGCAATACAAACTATTCTAAGGTTACAGTGTAATTCTTGGTCACCTTCATTTTAGTATGCTTCTTTTTGCCATGGTGGGGGCCACTTTGCCATGGGAACTCTTATTAACTTCCTGTAAGTGGGTTACAATAAAAGAAACCCAATCTCTAAACATGTTTGCAACTCACTAGAGAACATCCCTGGGAGATACAGGTCCACATATTTTGGGCCAATATGTTATAAACTGAGAACTCTTTATTCCTATAGAGACCATTATGACTGGGGAGATCTGGTATTTTGCAAATAAGCTTTTCTGTAAAGTTTTAGGCCAGTTTTTACACTTTGGTTGTAAACATGGTAAAATGTCTACATAATATAATAGTAATAAACAACCAACTTTCTAAATAAGAATGAACTGCAATTCTAACCACAGATCTTACTTTAGCCCCCTTGAACTAGTGTTTCTTCGGTTTGGATGAAACAAGAATTTACTGTGTATCATTATATAAGGAAATTGTCCTAAAGTTTAATGGGCTTTCTATGCAATTTGGTGATTATTTTGTTAAAGAAAAAAGTTATACTGACACTTGTTAGAACAGTAAGGAAGATTTACTCAGAACTATTAAAACGGGATCAACACCAAGCAACGGGGAGAGAGAGAACAAGTTCAACTCCGAAGACAGCAAGGACAAGTGGCGCTTTACAGCCAATGAGCGGGGTGGGGGGGGTGGTGGCAGGAAGTCCGTGGATGACATCAAGGTTCAGGACTGAGGAATGTGACAGATTTCCAGGGTGATCCGATATCAAGGGTGGGAGATTCTCTCTAAACTGACAGAGATGATTCTTGCTAAGGGCAGGCGCTGAGCCAAGGAGGAACATGGAAGGCCAGGGTCAAGGTCGAGGCTGAGAAGAGGGCAAACAACAATTTGGTCAAGGAGGCAATCATCGTCCTTTTCTACCATACAAAAGGTTGACACTATTAAACTTTAAAAGCATGCAAAGGCCTTATGTGAGTCAACGTCAAGAGGATAATAGATTTATGGGTTGGTAGAGCCATTCCAAGTTAATTCTGAGCATCTGCCTCTATTACTAATCCCTGAGGGATAATAATCCGGCCAAACCTCCATCTCCAATCAACACTAATAAACTCAAAGGTCGTAGCTTCTTCAGAATGAGGGCCATCTGGTTGGCAGCCCCGCTTTTAATTGGCCACAGGGACAGAGCATGTTATCACCTCCCTTAGAATTTCGGTAACAGCTCTTGCACTCTGAAAATGTAACAGCATAGAATAGCCCATATTGTAGAGGAAGCACCGAGGGTGGAAAATCACACATAAAAACTCTGTGACTGGTTCCGGTTATGAGTTAACACTAATCGTTTCTGGTAATTAGGGCTTATAGCTGCTATAAGCGAGGTCTTTCAAGCATTTGGAATGGCATTCAAGTGTCATTTTTCCAGTGACCATACCAAATAAAAACACAAGCATTCATGAAGCAGAAATTCCACATTTTCAGGGAGAAAGAAGCCCCATAGAATAAAAACAACCGTTACTGAAAAGTAATGGGATAAGCAAAGAAAGCCCGGAGACTGTAACTGGAGTCTTTAATGTCTACTGCATGGCGTCCATGTAGCCATGGCAACAGCAGACCCAGCTAAATGAGGGAAAAAAGAATCCTTTACATTAAGGCTCTATTCTGTTGAATTTTAATTTCCTTTAGGAAATGACTAACATTAGATCAGTGGGGGTTTTTCCATCAAAACAAAGTCAAGTCTGCTACAGAGCAGCATTTGACCTGCACAAATAAACAATTCAGAAATAAAGTTATATTTTCCACAAATTCTTGTCAACATTTTCAAGAGCTGACATTTTGTTTTCTGCAAACGAGCAGGCATTTCGCACGATCCTGGTCTGCCTGCTCCCTGATGTGGCAATCAAACCAATAGTAAACTTTATGAAAACACCAGACCTGGGCTGTCCAGTGTAATAACCACTGGCCCATGTGGCCACTTGAGCATCTGATAGGTGGCCAGTGTGAGCAGAGATGTAAATATGTATGAAATACACACTGGATTTCAAAGACTTAGCCCCCCCACCCACAAAAGAATAAATCTCTCATTGATCATTTTATTTTGACTACGTGTTGAAATGATCATATTTTAGATATAAGAGATTGAGTAAAATATACAAAAATTATTTTCACCAGTTCATATTTTTTACCTTTGAAAATGGGGCTACTAGATCATTTTAAATCACGTGCAGCTCACAGTCCATTGGTGTTGGATGGTGTTGCCTTCGATAGTTCTCTGGGAGAGGCTGTTTATCGTAGCCATCGGAACAGAATGAATATTTCACACTTCAGAAATAGCACGCTGGCAGAATCACGTAATGACCGTACAATGGGCCCATCTGCTCTGCTACTGATTTAACTCTCTTATATAATCTTTTTACTGTATGTAAAAAGGTAAGGGCCTTCCTTTTTTTTTTCACGGCATACAGCACGTTTTCAGAAACAATGCTAACCACATTAGTCACAATTCTGCTAATAAAAACAGAAATTTCATGACCGCAAGTCTGCAAGTCCAAGAAATACATGAAAACCACTTTTGCCCTCTTCCTGGGCCTTAAGCACCTGCCATCAAATGCCACTAATATTGTATTCATTTGCGATTATCTGGGCTTAAATACACTATTATGAAATTTTACAACACTTAAATGAAACCAAACTTTCAACTATGCTTCTGACATGGACTATATTTGTTGCAAAGGGGCAAAGTATGGACTTCAGAGATTACTGCTAACAGTCACCTGGCAGTCATAAAGCTGAATCCGTACTATGTTATAGTTTATATTATAGAAAAATAATGTTAGTTGACTTACTGCATTGGTCCTAAGTGCTCTAACTGTGATTCACTCAAATTTCAGTGTGTCTACCTCCCAGAATATCAGGAAATAACAACAGCAACAATTAAAAATTAAAAATAATTTGGGGCACGTGGGTGGCTCAGTCAGTTAGGGTCCAACTCTTGGTTTCTGCCCGGGTCAGATTCTCATGGTTTCGTGAGTTCGAGCCTCGCACTGGGCTCTGTGCTGGCCGTGTGGAGCCTGCCTGGGACTTTCTCTCTCTCTCTCTCTCTCTGCCCCTCCCGCTCTTACGTTGTCTGTTTTTCTCAAAATAAACAAGTAAACTTTAAAAATATTTTTAAAAATAATTCAAGAAAGAAGAGAAATGCTGCCCACGAAATGAACAATTTCCAACATTACGTGGGAAGAGCACAATCACAGCCTCGGGTTGGGGGGCGGGATCCTCCTACAAGTAACTCAGTAACGGGAGGACCGAGGACCGAGGGAGAAAAGGTGGGTTTTTTCAAGCCTACTAGAGATCAAAACTAACAAATGCCTTTCAAGTGCAGAGCCTCTGACGCATAAGAGGTCATTTCCACATTTAAACCTCCCTTTCTTCCTGTGGTGCCGCCACCCCGATCAACAGGCAGCAGACAGAAACCACTGAACTAGTAGGTGGCAGCAAGAATATCAGACGCTGACGAAGAGCCTGCAGGAAAACACATCTCCAGTACATTTTCTCCACAAACACAAAGGCTGAAACACTCTATTTTCAGCAGGACCATCCTTCCTTAAAAGAGAGAGAGAGAAAAAAAACCAGGTTCTGATGAAATATAAATAGGAGAAAATTAAAAGGTGACAGCAAAATGATTTTTTCCCAGATTTCTTTTTAATTTTTTTAATGTTTATTTATTTTTGAAAGAGAGAGAGAGAGCATAAGCAGGGGAGGGGCAGAGAGGGAGACACAGAATCCAAAGCCGGATCCAGGCTCTGAGCTGTCAGCACAGAGCCCGAGGTGGGGCTCGAACCCACAAGTGGTGAGACCATGACCTGAGCCAAAGTCGTATGCTTAACTGACTGAGCCCCCCAGACGCCCCATCAGATTTCTCACTGGGGTGGGGAGAGGATCAGAGCCGGGCAGACAGAGCCTGGAGATGCTGTGCTGTTCAGCAATCTAAACCCAAACTGGACTAGAAGCCCTAGGGGGCAATCAGGACTGGGTGATCTGTCCAAGACTGCCGATATTAAACGTGGTCTCTTTTAATGTTAAAACTGAGCTGCGCTTGAATTAGAAGGGGAATGACAATGCATGCCCATGGTCACGGAATCTAAAACACAAGAGCCCAGTGTGCCACAGAATCCAAACACCCTCAATGTTAGCTCATGGAATGAGAACAGCCACGTTATGTGGCCCATTATAAAACTAAACCGTCTTTTCCAAAGAATGCCAGCTAATAACTATAATGAAAGGTCCTGCAGTTTCTGAGATCATGTAACTAATTAATATGAGAGACTGCTACACGCCTGGATCCTGATATGTTACAAAAGGGTTGCCAGCTTTCAAGAATGAGGTCCCAAGTCCAAGGTGCGTACTGAATTACCAATGTTGCAGGCTGAGAAGGTGGCTCTGCGTGGTTTTCATTTTCTGCCTTGCCCCCTCTCTTGAGCAGGGCCTGTCAGCTCAACTCGGTGACCCAGGGCCGTGGTTACACGCCGTGCAAGATGAGCAATGTCATTCTCAGCTCTGTGAAAATGATTTTGGAGAACAAATGGGATAATGGACGGTAGGGCTTTGCACGGTGAAAAATGCTTTGGAGATCCAGAGATGAAAAGCATAGGAGTATCACCTGTTAGTAACCGGCAGATCGGTGGTTGCCTAATTATTCCTGTTTTTCTACAAGCCAAACAAGGCAGCAATGAAAACAAACAAATGAATGGTCATAGAGCCGAACATTCAGGAGTAGCTGCTTTTCTCATTTGGCTTCCATACGGAGTCTTTTCAAAAGGCAGATGAGGCCACAAGCAACTGGGCAAACAGCCAACTGTCTTGTAACCTGGCCAAGAATGTGGAAGGAGATATGCCGGACAGACATTCTAATTACTCAGCTATTCCATGGCCTATCGAAACCCTTTGTCCTATTACACATCTGCTTCTGTTTCGATCTCAACTTTCCAGGCTCTTACAGACACGTCCTAGTCCCAAAGAGAAAGCTGAAATCTATGGAACTGATAAAAATGGCAACGAGCTGACGCACGCTAACTGGCCATGCAGAATCTTCTAAGTAAAGAGGCTCTCCGCTCAGAAATCATTCTTTGCACTGTCCACCCCCAAGGGCTCACAGAATTATGCTTGAGTCCTCTTTCTCTATGATGCTATACTCAAGAGATTAAAGTGCATATACGAGTGACATCAGGCCATTTAGCCTCTATGATGAAAACATTAACTGCAGATCCTATAAATAAGGGACCCGACTTTCCCAAAAACATATCTAAACAGGTATCAGATATTAAGATGCTAAAGCTACTTATCCAGGGTGATGCATGGTTAGCCTAATGAGAACCATAGCACGTTTAGTGAAGCAAATAAAGGAAATCAAGGGATAAAGTACATGCTGATGTGTGTTTTTCCAGTTCATGTGTGTTATATTTTCTTGACAATCCACACAGATCGTGGTGGACTGATGGGAGCTGCATCAGGTAGAATGAACACCCCACACTGGATTAAGTCTGTTCTGCTGCGTATCTGGATTTGGTCTCCCTACGTAAGAAACATGAGCTGATGACTATAAATCCACTCTCTACCATATTTTGTCAAGTTATGGATTCAAAGGCTATAGGAAAAGACAAACTAGCAATTTTGTTGATCTTGTGATTCTTCATCAATTCACATATATATTTTTTAATTTGGTTTAACAGTTTCTCTGAAGTTCAGTTTCTTTATCCATCAAATGTGGACAATTCTGGTACCCCCTTCCTAAGGGCTATGTGGGGGATTAAATAAAATAATTTCATCTTATTAACTAAGATGAAAGAAGCATGTGAAATGCTCAGTTTTTTGGTATACGGTAAATGCTCCATAAGTGTTAGTTTTTAGTACAGTCTTATTCAGAAATGATCATGTAGCTGGAGATCTGCATGAACATTAGAATTTTTGAGTGTTCATTAATTACATTTTCCCATTAATTCTTTTTTTATTAAAAAAAATTTTTTTTTTTGAGAGAAGAGAGGGAAACAAAGCATGAGCAAGGGAAGGGCAGAGAGAGAGGGAGACACAGAATCTGAAGCAAGCTCCAGGCTTCAGCTGTCAGCACAGAGCCCAATGCTGGGCCTGAACCCATGGACCATGAGATCATGACCTGAGCTGAAGTCAAACACTTCATTGACTGAGACACCCAGGTACCCCTATTCTCATTAATTCTTAAAATTAAATTTAGAAATGCTTATGCTTCATGGGGAAACCAGGACATCAGTCAAAATCATCCACTGGCTATTGAGTTATCCATGTTCTGACCAATATCCATGTTCTTTTCTGCTTCCTGAGCACACAGCTAAACTACATTTCCCAATTTCCTCTGCAATTAGCTGGGGCCATGTGACCAATTCTAGCCAATAGAATGTGAGAGGAGTAATGAATGTGTAATGAAGCCAATGGACTAAGCAAGAAAGTGGTTTCAAAGAACTCCTGAGCAAACAAACATGCTCTTCCCTTACCTGCTACCGGGATGCTGAAAATCAGGGAAGAACTCAGAAGCCCTAGAATAAGGTGGATCTACTCTCTATGACAAGGAACGTAGAATCCTCACCTGCACTTGGTCTGGTCTGTGGCACAAACAAGAATGAAACTTACCAGCCAAGTGCCTGGGATGGCAGCAATGTTGTTTGCTCAGGAAGTGAGCAGACCCAATCTGTCCTTTTTCTTTCCTGAAGACATGACTGTAACATATTTTAGTATCAATAATAGCCAATCATTTTACCATGTGCCAAACACTACTCTAAGTGCTTTACGTATAGTAGTTCTTTATTTAAAAATTTTTCTTTTAATGTTTGTTTATTTTTGAGACCGATAAAGACAGAACAAGAATGGGAGAGGGGCAGAAAGAGAGGGAGACACAGAATCTGAAGAAGGCTCCAGACTGTCAGCACAGAGCCTGATGTGGGGGCTTGAACCCACAAACTGTGAGATCATGACCTGGGCTGAAGTTGAAAGCTTAACCGACTGAGCCACCCAGGCGCCCCTATAGTAGTTCTTGAAATTCTCTCAACAGCCCTATGAACTAGGTTTTTTTTTTTCAGATAAGGAAAGCAAACAAAAAAGATTTCAATTGCTTAAGGACCGCCAAGGTAAGTTGGTGAACCGGTGCAAATGGTATCTTAGCCATAGAGTTGGTTTTCTTAACACCTGGTCTGCACGGCCTTTTCAAGATAAAAGCCACACAGTGCACACATCCGGGTGTTGTGTAAGGCCTGTCCAGGCGTAGCTGGGAAGAGGCTGGGGGTCAGTTAAAGTCCTCTCACCCCACTTCCCAGGCCTCCCAATGGAAGGATCCCACCTGGCAGGATCCATAAATTCTCTGACCTTTAACTCTCCTTATATCAGAACGTCTCTGGTCCTAAGACCTCTTTTTCTTGGCTTCCTGCTCACTGACAGTTGAACACCTTGCCGTTTGATGCCTTCCGCAAGGTTCTCCTCTCAGATTATTTTCTTTATTGTAATGGATGATTGAACAGAGGCCTTCAAGGGACAGGGTCGTCATCTGAAATGGCCATTTGATTGCTGACGGTTTCTAAACCTCTCCTGGTAGGTGAAGGAGCCATGTTTGTTTTTGTTTGGGTAACGAGCAGTTCTTGGCAAACTTCAGACCATGGCATGTGGATACCCCCTCAAGCACAGGACAAATCACGTTAACTACAAACTATAAAATACGTCCTCTTGTTTCTGGGCATGCCTGCAACACCATCCTTTTAGCACTGTCATCTCGTTGATGCTACTTAGAAAAAGCAATCATGGGAATCCTACCACACAGTTAGACACAAAGCTGGCCATGACAGGTTGGCATGGATACTGTCCAAGGATATCTTTCCCTTAAAAACAAGCTTGTCTTTCATGGAGTTCTTTGGGCCGTACTATATGGCTACCAGGAATATGCCCTCTTATAAGGATCTCATTCTATGGAAAATTTACCGTGAAATTATCTCATGGCCTAAATTCCAGCCATGCCGTATGAAAATATCAGTTTGCCCAGGTCAGTTGTCCCTGTCTTTAAGGTCTGGATTACTCAATGGAATTCCTTGTAGGCCAATCATTCAGAAGAAACAATTTCAACACATATACCTGTACTACAGTTTTAGTTAATTGATGGCTTTTTAAAATGTTTTTATTTTTAAGTTAATTTTTGAGAGGAGAGACAGAGAGTGAGCAGGGGAGGGCCAGAGAGAGGGAGACACAGACTCTGAAGCAGGCTCCAGGCTCCGAGCTGTCAGCACAGAGCCTGATGCAGGGCTCAAACTCATGAACCGGGAGATCATGACCTGAGCTGAAGTCAGACGCTTAACTGACAGACCCACCCAGAAGCCTCTTGATGACTCTGGCTGTACATTATAAAGAAGAGAAATAGAATCTACAAGAACTTATTTAGTATCAGGCTCTGTACTGAGCACGAATACACACTTTATCTAGTCAAACATTCACTATGACCCTATGAAATATGTTTTACCCCCAGCCCTAGATGGAGGAGGAGTCAGGCGAGGAGAAGCTGAGTGACTTGAGCAAGGTCACACTCTCAGTAAGTGGCAAAGCCAGTACCTGAACTCAGGTGAATTCTTCAGTATGTTTAACCACCACCATCCTGTGTATAACCAGAAACACCTATTTTGATATTTAGCTGCCTGAAGTTCTTCTGTTCTCCTTCCTCAATCTTGGTGGCCAGAGTTCTGGAAATAACCCAGTCAAACAATCACAAGCTAAACAAACCGTACAGTTAGAATTCAGCTTCTGACTGGAAAATGTCAAAGTTCTACAAATAATACTGCCTTCTCTCTGAGATACAAGAGAAAAGTGTCAAATCTCTACTTTATAAATACACTGCCAAATGCTCGGGCAGAACGCACGTTGCCTGCGCCTGTGCAGCAGATCCACAGGAATGGCTGACACGTGGTCTAGGATGCACGCCTGCCAGGCGCGCTGGGCACCCGCCACACACCGCGTGTCTCACGATAGGTCTTTGGAAGAATGTCCTCGCAAGACCAAATCACGTAAAAAAGAGTTGTTGCATGTTCCCTCTGTTTCAGGCAGAGGTCTGAGACCAAGGGAAGCTGCCTTCCTCCCCTGAGGACATAGAAAAGAGGAATTACTGAAACAAGTAGTGTGTCTTCATCCAAGTTCATGAATTCGCTCCTAACTGAATTAATAACTTCAGGAAAACATCCATGTGGCCTCTAAACACACCCTTTGTGAGCTCAGCACCAGGTTACATACAGCCGGACATTACCAATGTTTAATTTCTGGTCCTGGTTTTGCCCAATTTGGCAAAGGCACCTGTCTATTCTTTATCTGTAAAACGGATGAAAGGATGAATTAATGTCAGGGGAGTATAGTGTCTTAGGTTGAAAAACACCTAATTAGGGGCGCCTGGGTGGCTCAGTCGGTTAAGCGTCTGGCTTCGGCTCAGGTCATGATCTCATGGTTCGTGGGTTCAAGCCCCGCTTAGGGCTCTGTGCTGACAGCTTGCTCAGAGCCTGGAGCCTGCTTCAGGTTCTGTATCTCCCTGTCTCTCTGACTCTCCCCTGCTCACGCTGTCTCTCTCTCTCTGTCTCTTAAAAATAAATAAAAAAATAAAAAAAATTTAAAAGAATAGAAAAGGAAAACACCTAATTAAATGACACATTAAATCACCCTGACAGAAGACATCCTTAAGAATAACCACGGAGCATGTTTTTAAAAAACCGGTGTAGGAAGCAACACTGCCAGGCAGGAATTCTCTGCACGTGAGGCTGCCTTTCGAAACTGTTCGTGCCCGGGCACGGCGGACAACCGTGCTTTCCTGCCAGGGGCTGGATCCCACCGAGGACACTGCCTTGTCCTGGTTACACACACCCACACAGGCCGGAAAAAGCGAAGGTGGGGACCACACGACTAGGAAAGTGAGGAACGCACTGCCTCTGTGCTGAGCGAAGAGGCCAAATCAAACATGCCAGGGGGCCCCTGGGGCAGGATGTGGCCGGAGAGAGAGTCCCTGAAGGCCTGGGATATTTAAATGTTGTGGGCCAGGGAGTGCCGGTGTGTGTGCGCGGAGAGGGGGCGTCTGCAACCTTAGGGATAAAAAAGCACCGTTGCTAACCTAAAAATAATTTGTCCTAATGGATGGATCACAGTAATGCAAATACAAACATGTTAGCAAAGGGCTATCGTAGAGCCCAGGGGTGTGGGTCTGTTTTCCCAAACTGCCTTCCCACTGACTATGCTCACAGGCACGGCCCTGGAAAGACAGCCCTTAAGCTGGCCCTGCCAGTAAGACACTGAACTTGGTTCATCATTTTACCCTACATTTAGCCCAGCTCTTGGCATTCAGAAGGCACCAGTGCTCCCCCCACCCCAGCCCCACCCCGTTTGCCCGGGACCCACCTGCTCTAGCACTGAAAGTCCTGTCCTGGACCCCTAGAAACGCCTCGGCCTTGGGCAGACTGGGTCGGCTAGCTAGTCTAAAGGTATCACATGTTGGAGCCTTTTTATGCCTTCATGGAGAGGTGGTTCGATTTGTTCTTTGCTTCTTTTTCAAGGACGACACTTTCAGGTGAAGTAATGGTTTTCTGATAAGCAGAATACTGACACTATAGTTTTGAATATTCCATACGCTGCGCCACACAGAAGGTGACAAATCCAAACGTGTAAAATGGATTTTAAAGTCTTATAAGGCAATCTCTTGTGCATTTCTTTTCCATTAAGATATGCTATTTCATAATTTATTTGATGGTGCATTTAAAAACAATACTCTTTCAACTCAAATTTGCACGAAGCTTTACAAGTTGTAGTGTGAGAGAACGTTTAACTCTGGGAAGCCACTGAGTCAGGCTGTGGGTGCCCATGTGGCTCTGTGCCCCGGGGTGAGGGCGGGGACAAGACAGACAGCGACATAACGCATGACTGACTAACCCCCAGCCTCCAGGCTCCCATTACCAATACCTGACCCCTCTCTGTCTCCACTTTCCCTCAAGAAATGCCAGCTTCCCAACGTTTCTCTCTTGCTCTCTTGAGGACACATCAGACCACAGCTTTCTCCTAGAATGCCTCACCAGGAGTTTGTCTCTGTGGGGTCGTTCGTGACCCTAGGCTGCGGCCTGATGGTGTTCTTTCACTCAGTACTACTTTTGGACTCTGGAGACACAATGTGAGGCTGCCTGGGTTTTCCCAAGGATTATTTGTCGACTTTGAAAAGTCACAGATCCCAGTTTCTTTCCATGGGTGCTTATACATGCTAACTATTTACGAAGGTCAGGATCCGAAGAAGAAAATTTATTAAAAAAAAAAAAAGGTTTCACTTCCAAAGTGATATTCCCACTTGAAGGTCCGCACAGGCCTTTCCTCCAGAGCTGGAGGGTGCGGGGAGGAGGATGGGACAGGACAGGCCCCCCTGGGCTGTTCCTGGCTGGAGCTCACGGAAGAATGGCTTTCCTCTATGCAGGGCTGTGATGCCCAGCTCACGGGCCTCCGAGGGCGGGGGCTCCAGAAGGAAGGGTGGGGAAACTACCCGTGTCTGCATTAGCCATTTTCATTATTATTTTTTTTACCTCTCTTAATTAAGTCACTAAGTGTCTCATAAAAAATCGACTTTTCCAGCTTGTTGTATCTCCTCACTTTGCTGTAGTTGAGCTCATGGACTGCTGGCTCGAGTCCCTAGGACGGTATAGGTTGCGATGTGCCTCTAACACATTTCCCGGACCCCCTGTCCCATGCGGAACGCTGCTGCAATATTCACAGCCGTGATTCGCATGGACTAAGGAGCCGCCGGTCAGATGCCCCGCATACCATCCTTCCCCGAGAAATCCTACACCGCAGGAAACCATCCGTGTTATAGTCAGCCCAACATGGCCAGACGTGCTTGGCCACAGGGTCCAATCTGCACCTGAGACTTATTATCCTGCAGCATATTTTTGGAAACTTGCTCACCTAAGGTATTCACAGAATTAAAAACAGTCTCTTTTCCCCAACTAGCCTATGAATCTTGCTAACGGAGGAAAAGTGGTGCGCAAACCATAGACTGACTATTTCCCATAGATTAATCCTTTTTATCAACAAACTGAATTCTTTAAGAAAGAAAAAGAGGAGGGATAACTTTTAAGGAACAATGCTTTCATTTGTAAAAGATATTTTGCTTTTAAAACTCCCCCAGGGGCACCTGGGTGGCTCAGTCAGTTAAGGGGCCGACTTCAGCTCAGGTCGTGATCTCACAGTTCGGGAGTTCGAGCTCCGTGTCAGGCTCTGTGCTGACAGCTCAGAGCCTGGAGCCTGCTTCCGATTCTGTGTCTCCTCTCTCTGACCTTACCCCACTCAAACTCTGTGTGTCTCTCTCTCAAAAATAAATAAAAAGCATTAAAAAATTTTATAAAAAAATAAAATAAATAAAACTCACCCTAAATTTTGAGGGAGAAAAAAAAAAATCCTTGCCTAGCAAACCCTCCAGTTCTCTACCAGAATTTCCCAACAGCTCGTCCCACCAATGGGACGATTTCACAGTGAAAATTCCTGGCAGCTCCCTTCCAAGCAGAGTAAGTTTTAGGTCAAGATACAGGTTTTTTGAGATTTTCTGGTCTGAAAATCATACTAAGAAATCAGTCTTTAAGCAGTTACCTTTCCAAAATAGAACCTAATTAAAAAACTAAAAGTGAAGCAAAAACTATTTAAAAGTTATTAAGAGGTTGCTGTCACAGATATAAATTTACTGTCTCAGTGGAAATTCTGATAGCTTTCCATGTACAAATAAATATTATTTCCACTACTGTGCTTTGTTATAAGGTCCCCCAAATAGTTGCAGTGCGGTAAAAAAAATATGTTTCTAGATCATAAATAAGTCAGGGGCACCTGGGTGGCTCAGTTGGTTGAGAGTTCAACTTCAGATCAGGTCATGATCTCACGGTTTGTGAGTTCGAGCCCCATGTCAAGCTCTGTGATGAGAGCCGGGAGCCTGGAGCCTGCTCGGGACTCTGTGCCTCCCTCTCTCTGCCCCTCCTTCATTCACTCTTTGGTTCTCTCAAAGATAAATAAACACTAAAAATTTTATTAGAACATTTTTAAAAAATAAGCCACATCCTTTCCAAAAATTCAGTAACAAAAGTCAACTATCAAATTGCTAGTTAATGGTTCTAGGGATAGTTACAGGCAGAGAAGAAGTCAAAATAAAAGCAGATTACATAAATAAGTGGATGTGTGGCAATATTCTAATCATCTAGAAAAATCGTGTAAGAATGAAAAACAAATTTTAATAGATTTATTTAAAACTGGTGCAAGAGAAGCTGGAGGCAGTAAGATTCCAACAAAGGTTAAAGTGAATTTTAATTACTATCCATGCTTTAGGCTTCCAGCTTTAAAATGAGGATTAAGATGCGCTCCACCTATCGAGATACTGTAAACACACCAACACGTACCTAACTTTTCTGAAAAGAGAAATTTAACCAGGTAAGATTACTCTTAATGGGTACACCGGAGTGGCTCAGTCAGTTAAGCATCTGACTTTGGCTCAGGTCACCATCTCCCGGTTCAGGAGCTCAAGCCCTACACATTCAGTCCAGAGCCTGCTTGGGATTCTCTCTCTGCCCCACCCCTACTGTCACTCAGTCTGTCTCAAAATCAGTGAAGATTACTTTCAGCCTACCTTGCAAATGACAAAATATGTCTAGCTACAACCGAATGCATAAGGAGCCAGAGACAATTTCTTAATGCTTCCAACCGTGATGCAATCACATTGCGGCTTTGGTGGGCCCCTGGCTGGCCATCGTGACAGAGGGGCTCCCCCAACCTGCCCTCGTATTGCTGTGTCTCTGATGGATTGGTCTGACAGCAAGTAGAAAGCCCCTGAGGGGAGGGGCTTTCCTCTTACTCATGTTAAGGCTTGTGATAGATGATATTTTTAGATGTCCTCCAGGTGGGGAAATATTCATTCTTTTTTTTTTAATGTTTATTTATTTACTTTTGAGAAAGACAGAAAGCACATGAGAGTTGGGGAGGGGCAGAGAATCCCAAGCAGACGCTATACCGGCAGCGCAGAGCCCGATGCAGGGCTTGAACTCATGAACTGTGAGATCATGACCTGAGCTGAAACCAGATGCTTAACCCACTGAGCCACCCAGGTGCCCCACTCATTCCATCTTTTTTTTTCTTTTAATTTTTTTGAAGTTTGTTCATTTTTGAGAGAGAAAGAGAGAGAGAGCGTGAGCAGGGGAGGGCAGAGAGAGAGAGGGAGACCCAGAATCGGAAGCAGGCTCCAGGCTCTGAGCTGTCAGCACAGAGTCCGACACGGGGCTCGAACTTACAAACTGTGAGATCATGACCTGAGCCGAGGTTGGACGCTCAACCGACTGATCCACCTAGGTGCTCCCACTCATTACATTCTTAAATCACAGCATAGCAATATATATAGTAAATTCTACCAGAAAAGAAAAATTGGCTTGCCAAGCTCATTAAAAATGAGGTCTCTGTCTTGATATCCTGATACCTTGGATTTTCTAAATTAGCTCAGGTCTTGAAGAAGATTCATTCAAACCACGCTCTTACCTACTAACCTAGACAGCTTTCCAAGCTGGTAGAAATACCGATCTTTAACACGTGTAGCAAGGGAGGCTGAAACAGGACTGTTGCTGGCTCTTTCCCTGGCCTGATATATACCTGGTCCCAGGTCCTGGGACCAGAGCCCCGAGGCCATATGAGTAAGAAAGGCTGAGGATTACACTGAACATCAGGACTGAAAAGGCTGCCGGACAACTCTAAGAGAAAATGGTGGTCTTTGCCAGAGATTTTGCAGAGCAGACACATATCACCCTTTGTGACTGGCCTGCGTTGGGCCCATGAGGATGCGCAGAGCTGACCTGAGGCCCTGCCCAGTTTAGGCGCTGTCTAGAGTAGTGAGCCCTCCATATATATCAAAGACTATTATTATTACTATTGCTAATTACAGTAAAGGCCAGTGAGCTCAAGGTACAGAGAGAAGAGGACTCTGTTCAGGGAAAACCCATGTATACTGCTGATTTACTAGGGGATTTCTGGAGATTCTTAAAAATTGTGAAGGTCTGTTGTGTGGTCCTGGCATGTACTTCCCCTCTCTGTGCCTCAGTTTCCTCATCTGGGAAAAGAGAATCGTAACAATAGCTGCTTCATCGCATCATTTTGCAGAGTAGTGAGTTAACATCCGCCAAGGACGTAGGGCAGTTACCTGGAACACAATCAGGGCAGTATAACTTGTTGGTTATTTTACCATCGTTGAGACAGAGAAAAGCACTGTTCTCAAATAAGTCAGCCGAAGTAGGAAAGAAAAGCCTATTTATATCACTAACATTAATGAATCAAATAGTATTAATCATTACTTTTGCTACTCGTGTAACTGAGTTCAGTTTTTATGGTCATATCTTTATAAGGTTTTTAAAATCATAGATACAATTCTGGTCTTCTACAGAGTTGGTTAAATGTTAAGATGTTTCCAGTGATATTTTTAATTCCGTTGCGACTAAGAGAGACTAACGTTCAAAGAGATGAATGTGTGTCTCTGGCGAATCGGTAGAATAACTCGGGCGAGTCTGTGCCACTGTCAAAAGAAACCCCAGGAAAGCCTGACCGTCAGTGCCCGCGGCCAGCTCAGTAGAGCACTCTTTGAAATGCTTCTCAAATCCAGCACTGTTGACTTTGAAAACCAATTTTACAATCAAGTTCTTGATCCTTCCCACAGCTTGGGGTGCCGGTGAGTAGAGCAGCATGGGTCTACACTCTGCCCTAGCAGGCATCCTGCACCGCGTACCATCATTTAATTTCAAGCCTTCGGGAGATCCAGAAACACCCCTACAGTTACTACGAAGTTTTGGCTTGAGGGATTCTGGCAGATGATCCTGCTGGCTGTGAATTACTTTTCCTGTTTGTCTTTCTGCTTATCCAGTCGCCCTCTTGGTCTCCTGCTGGAATGAGGGAATCATGCTCAGGGCAATCGCATCCTACTCTGGACAGGACAGTGGGGTGGAGGGGGTCCTTCCCCTCTGCAAGCCTGGGGTGGGGGCGGGCCTGCAGCTGGAGGTCCCACCCCTGCTGGAGGCGACTGGAGAGGAGACAGAGGGAAAGCCTCCAGCACCAAACAACTGGTCCCTGAGGGACCGGGCCGTCTGCTTCCCTCCAGTGGGATTAGGTTATTTGGCAGATGGCTTTTTGCACACTATCTGATAAAGGACAGTTTAGAAACAGTTTATTTTTTCCAATGTTTCACTTAATGAACACAACAAAACACTCCAGGGTGTGAATTTTTCTGCCAGTGCATACACACTGCAGGTGTGCCCGGGCAGGAAGCCAGCCATGCCCTTCTCGGCCCCTGAGGTACCCAGAGGTTGGCCACAGAACAGAACTGCTAACCACATCAAGACAAAGACCGCAAAAGGCCTGACCGCTGGGGGGCTTGGGTGTTTGTAAAGAGATCGAGAATCTCTTCGAACAATAACCCAAATGAAAAAGTGACCATAAACATCTGACCAAAGATCCTTCAAGTGATTTTGCCTTAGCTATCCAAATATATCTTCACTTCGCTTTTCTGAGCAAACTGAGCCTAGTGCCCTGTTAGTTTAGCAGAGGGGAAAGGTCTTGAAAGTAAAGTGTGAGATGGATCAGTGGGTTGCCATAGCAACCGCGGCACATTTTCCACGTCCCGACTTTGATTTCAACCTAAGTGCTGAACTCGGAAACGTACCGACTTACTTTTCAATTCTGGAAAAGCAAAGATTTTATGCTATTTCATTCTAATCCTTAACAGAAAAGGAGTGAAGGCAGGTGAAAAGAATGCCAACATAGTTAAAACTTCGTAACTTGGACGCACACGCGCATGCGCGTGCACACTCAGCGGGGGCTTGCTGTCTGACTTGGTCCTCTTGAAGCACAGAATACCAGCGTATTCTGTAGCCTGAATTCCTAAGAGTTTTATCAGTTAAGAACAAACCCCAGAAAGAGTCCTTTAAAAAAAAAAATCTTCAGCATAAAAAAAGAGCCTTTGTTTGGTTCTGTTTTCAAGGCTGGCTTGATTCCGATGCAGACTAGAAAATGCCGAGCTCTAGATTTTCATTTTCCTAGAAGAAACGACAAGAGCTTGGACAACAGAATGAAAGCCCCAACGGAACTCACTGCAGCATGCCATGCTTAACATTCTAATCTTGCACCTTAAACAGGGGACGCCATGCACGTGGTGCATGTCTGTGGAACCCCATATTTATGCTGACCCTGGAAGGAATGTGAAATAGAAATACCTGCCGTCCAGGAGAGGAATTCCCACCTTGACTTCCAAGTACCATGGAACCACTGGCAGGATGAACCAGAGAAAATGACCAGCATCTGGCCTTTTTTGTGATCTAATATAATAACGTCCAGGCTGGCCTTGTCCGAGATATTCAGCCAAGGCCCTCCAGGAACGTCACATAAACCTTCTGAGAATAAGCAAGAGCACATATGAGAAGCTGTTAAATGCTGATTTATCAGAATTCTGATTTGTCAGGTTAAAGGAGTCCCTGCTGGCTTTCTAACAACACCCAGGCAGCTTCCTTAGAGTCTGTCCCCAAGGAAAAGGTGTTCTGTCACCGAAAGACGGCAAAGGCAGGGCTCTTGACTGGCTTAGCTGGTAGAGCAGATAACTCTAGATTTCGAGGCGGTGAGTTCGAGCCCCACATTGGGGGTAGAAATTACTTAAAAATAATATCCTAAAAAAAAAGACAGCCAACCAAGATGTACCCTAAAAGGTGACCCAAGGGCCTCTACTACAATGGAAAAGACAGGATCGGTTCCCATGGGGAGAAGCCTCAGAAAAAGACCTCACAGCAGGTCCAAATTAGTATGCCGTTTGGTTTTATATAACTTGACAGGCTAACAACTTAATCATGATTTTTTTTTTCTTTACCCTGTAGCATGTGCTGGGAACTTTCCTAAAAGTTCTACGGGGAAATGTAGATGACTAATACGTTTGAGGATATTAGTTGTCGCTACCAGTTTTTATATTAGATAGAATGGGGCAAACAAAATGTTTAGAGGGATGAAAAGCCAACATACAGACATTTTGTTAAAAAAAAAAAAAAGAAATAGCATGCTTCCTCTGCCGGGACAAACAAGGGATCCAAGGGGAAATAATTAAAGCATAAGATATGTGATATTTCTTTAAAAAATTTTTTTTTAATGTTTATTTATTTTGGAGAGAGAGAGAAGCAGACTGCAAGTGGGAGGGGGGCAGAGAGAGAGGGAGACCCAGAATCTGAAGCAGGCTCCAGGCTCTGAGCTAGCTGTCAGCACAGAGCCCGATGCGGGGCTCGAATCCATGAACCATGAGATCATGACCTGAGTTGAAGTCAGATGCTTAACGGACGGAGCCACCCAGGAGTCCCAAGATATGTGATATTTCTCTTTTAAAATTTACTTCTTTTTAACTGGGGTAAACAATCCATAATATTAAATTGACCATTTTAACAATTTTTGAAGCGTGAAATTCAGCGGCATTACGTGTACAACCATCAGCACTGTCCACCTCCAGGACTTTTTCACTGCGCAGAACCGAAACCCTGTCCCCATTCAACACCAGCTCCTAATTCTCCCCTCCCCTCAGCCCCTGGCCACCATCATTCTTTCCATCTCTATGGATCTGACAGCTCTAGGGACCCCCTGACTGGAACCGTATATTATTCGTCCTTTTGCGAATGGCCAATTCCACTTCGCATAAATGACCTCTGGGTTTGTCCACGTTGAAGCCTGGGTGAGTGCATAACAATCTAGCTTGCCCCAAATCCTAGAATTCCAGTATTCGGGGCCAGTTCTGAAGCTCTAAGAAAACCGTGATGGGCTAGTGCCTTACGAAGGAATAATGAACGTGCAGCAGCTTCTACCCTTGGGAGAGAGTAAAAGGCTAACTACATTGATGCTTTTGTTAAAATTGGATGAACTCCTAGGTATTGATACATAGGAAGCTATTTGTCATGAGGAAACGTAAAATTTCACTTCAGCCTGCTCTGTTTAAGGCAGGGCTGGCTAGCAGTTCTTCGGGGTCCGTTGTGTAATACCGACCTCACCTGGAGCCGTCCGAGGCCGGTCGTGCCCATCATTCCCTCGCCCTCCAGTCCTGAGGGCTGCTGCGGTGTTTCAGCCGCCAGTGAACCACATCCAAAGCTCAGCTCACTGGCAGGTCTGAAGGCCAAGGACAGATATCAGCTCTGACCAAGCAACATGGCAAGCAGACTAGTGTGGGCAGGGGTGGGGGTTGGGGTGGGGGCAGTCCATGCTGGGTTCGCAACATATTACTGTTTGGCGTATAGGTCACATAGGAACTGATCGTCCAGGCCTGCAGGGTATCGAAGCCATTAGTCTGCAGCACCCTGAGAAAACACTCAGCTAAGTTTCCTGGGCTGGACTTGGAACGCACGGGACGTGGGAGGGGTGGGAGTGCAGGTGTCCTCCTGTCCAGGCTGATGGTCACCACTGAAGGGTCCCCTCCATTCACTCAGTGCTCACGAGCCATGACTGAGCAGTCATATGACCACTGGATGGTGTTCTCCTTCCCTTTCCTCTCTCAGCAGTAACACCTAGAGCCGAAGGTTCTGGACGTGCAAGGCGGAACACGCAGAGATCCCTGGACAGCACACCTGTTCTACCCAGTCATCTCCTGTATTCAGCACCTTGTCCATGCTGCCGTGCCACTGTGGCACAGCCAAGTCTGGCTGAGGGCTTCGGGGTGAGCGGGCGTCTACACTGTGGCCAGAACACGGAGTGATTAGAACATTCGCACACTTCACTCCCTGCATCTGGTAACTGTCTCCACCTCAGTAGCAGACACTCCATCCCCCCGGGCCATTCAGCTCCCTGCCCGACGAGTCCTTGGGGCTCTCATCTGTCTGCAACATGCTAGACCTCAGTGCGTGAGGGCCCCTCCCAGCGATGATCAGGGGTCGACCAAACACGGGAACCGAGCCCATCCGCGAGAACCAGAGGCGGCCACGGAGCCAGAACACACAGGGGTCGGAAGACTGAAGCCCAAGGAAGAGGCAGGCAGGAGGGAACTCAGGAGTAGGGCGGGTTCTTCCCCTCCTGCCTGGCCCCAAGAGCCCTCCATCCCATCCCCCATGTGCCCTGGCTCCTGGTCTTGGCTTTGGGGAGGGGAGGAGACAGGCCATCACTCCAGGAGGACTAAGTGAAGGGAAGTAGTGAATGCAGTCCCGACTTCCCCACATGGCAACCCAGACAGCACCTTTCAGACACAGCGGACACACAGTTCACATCCTCGGTAAGTACCCAGAACCGTGATCTTCAGACGCCTGAATGTGACCTTGTCTTAATGGATGCGATCCTTTTCCCTTAGTCCTGTGAACCCACGAGGGGAAGAATAGAGTGTTCTGGCATCTCCTCACCATCCTGCCAAGTTCACATTCACATCCCTCCTAAGATGGATCAAGTCTCTAGGCTGCAGAGCAGAGTGACTTTATTAGCTGGGCTGCGGGAAGTCCCCCTCTGCCTCGTGCCTCAGTCACCCTGAATTTGGGTATAAAAGACTTTTTTTCATTTTGTAATATTGCCAAGGTTGGCAGTCAGTCTGGGGACGACCCTGCTGTCTTGTGTCTGTCTCCGGTCTGTTCTTCCCTGTACGACAAGCACACAGCCCTGCGTGTTTCCTAAAACACACGATTATGGTACATTTGCCAAGTCTCCCCGACCTGCCTTCCGGCCTTGGGTGTCTCAGCTACGAGTGCTCTCTCAGCGCCTTCGCCAGACGTCTTGGCGACCAGCTCAAAAGCGGCAGTCAGATTTTAATTTAGAAGAGGTCCTTTAGCCCCAAGAAAGACAAGCGTGCTTTTCAAACCACATCTTGTAAAACGAAGGCCCCGCATCAAACCTGGCGCACAGTTCTCAGGGGCAGAGGGAGTCAGGAAACCTCAGCGACAAGAGCCAAGTCATTATCTTCCCGCTTTCATCCACACGGGGAGGGAAACGGAGGAAGAAGTAGGCACCTCCAAGTGGACGCGTACGTGGCCAGGAAAGAAAACAAAGATCCTTGGGCGGTGGGGAAAGGGCAGGTTGCTGATTCTGAAATAATATTGCCTTTGCTGCCGCGGGGTGCCCGCTGGGCTGGAGGACGCCCTCGCCGGGGAGGAAAGGCGAGCACCCTGTAATCCGGCGAGCCCTGCGTGCTTCAGCAAGAGAACAAGTTCACGGCGCTGCCGGGAGGACAGAAAAGCTGTAATCAAGGATGGTACATAAAGGGCTCCCTCTGTCCTGCTGGGATGCACCTCTGCACCAGGTCGACCTTCTGTGTCTGAGCCACACTGGCTGTGGGGGGCAGATCAGGTGGACCGGCCGTAGAAGCGTCTATGTATTTGGGGCCAAAATACACGGACCCAGTCCTTCTGACAATCTTGAGTTTCTCCTGCTCAATAGGGGAGGGCCCTCTGCCTTCCAAGGACTGCCACTCTTTACGAGACCCCCCCCACCGTCAGAAATTCAGGACAGATTTTTAATGTCATTTTCTACATTTCACACTCTGTTCCAAGAAGAAAAACTTCAAGGATTATTGTTGCACCTCTCTGTGATGAAGTAGTAGTAAAGACTGGGAAGAAAATGATATTATGAGGAGAGGGAGGTAATAAATGATTTTAACGAGCTGTTGGAAAGAAAAATAGCAATTTCTCTCCCTTGACTTTCCCCCATAACCCATCCCTCCCTCTACCAAAAACTCAAAAAGCAAGCCAATAAGCAAAAGTACCTTATAGAGGAGATAACAGAAAAGAAGAAAAATGCTTTTATGCCTAGGAGCTGTCCACCCCTGGAAAAAAAAAAACAATTAGCACATGCATCAGAAGGCCCTTGCTACATTTTGGGAGACCACATGACAGGCGGAGTGTGGAAGCCTCCAGTCCCCGCAAGACTAATTATGCGGTCCTCTCATCCAGTCTGGTGGCGGGCTTTACTTCCAAAGCCCCCGTCCTAGCTTTATGACAAATCCGTGCTTTAGTTTATTAAGAATTTTTCCCCCCTTTCTTTTAAAACCGGAACGCTGTCCTGTTAAAAAAAAGGAAAAAACCTGGCTGATTTCAAACAACCTATAAATGTTTTATACGATGCTAAGGGAAACCTCAAACAACACAAAACTATTAAAATGTTGCCACGGTTATGTAATCAATGATTTAATCAGCTCGGAGGGGAACCCGCTGCACAGAAGTAGACGTCACAGCTCTGGGGGGGGTTGGGGGGGAAGGGCAGGGTTTTAGTTTACAACACAGCGCTGTGTGTTAAAAACCTACCGCTCAGATTTCCATGCTTCCCGCCTGGGACCTACCTGTCAACCTCGGTTGCTAAGGAACAGACATAAACTAGAGATTGGATTCCTTCTTTGTAAACTTGGTACGGCAGGTATGTCCCAAGTGCGTTTTCTTTTCCATCTTCTCATTTGGATTTTGCTGGGGGCGAAGGGAGGCATTCCAATCCTATTTTTTACCATCGTCTTTCATTCTGTGTCATGGTAAGTGATGTGACACATTCAGGATCCTTAAAGCAAAGGACTTTCCCCTCTTATAATGTAAGGGTATAGAGTTAGTTCATAAAACTATTTATTAAAGTGAAGAAAATCATTTGCACAGAAATAACAGGTTATCAGGCTACATAGTCGATGGAGGGCTTACTAGCAATATTGTTAGCTATTAGATTAATTTTACTTCAGGGCTACCTTCTGCTTAGGTCCCATGCTAGGACACGTAATATAATACTGTTACTGCTGTGACATATAATATGGCACACTAAAACCTTTTTGGCTTGATTGCAGTCCATTTGGGTTTTTTTTTTTGTTTTTTGGTTTTTTTTTAGTTTATTTTTGAGAAAGAGAGAGCAGGGTAGGTACTGAGAGAGAGCGAAAGAGAGAAAATCCCAAGCAGGCTCCACGCTCTCAGCACAGAGCCCAATGCAGGGCTCAATCTCAGGACTGTGACATCATGACCTGGGCCCAGATCAAGAGTCAGACGCTTAGCGGACTGAGCCCCACAGGCGCCGCTGACCGCAGCCCATTCTGACGGTGAGGAGTCCGCAGTGCATGAGCCTCTCTACTGGGGGCAATGGCTGATCTGGTGAGGGGCGCTCCGCAGAGCAAGGCTGAGCGCTCAGTCTACCCAGACCACAGCTGTGCGGGTGACTCCTCTGTCCCGGGGGTCGATGCACACTCGCCAATCACACCAGACTGCCCTCCTGCAGACACTACTTTAAGCATCATTTGACTGGGTACCCCCTAGAGGAAGCCTGGTCTGGGACCCTCCAGGGCTGAAGGTGAGGACCTTCAGGAGGAGTCGGGGGGGGGGGGGGCTCCTGGCATCCTTCCCCACCTGCCGGGAATTAGACCTCCTCACCAGGCCGCACCTTGTAGTACTCAAGTCACCCTGACTCTCTCTCAGGTGAAAACATATTTTTGCATGTTTTCCTTCACCAGAAAATACCAGAATAATCATTTCTCAAGGTAGTCGGTCTCACTAGGATCCACGTTAGGACCAGTGGGCGGATCCGAGAGTCAAGTCCACACCACTAGTAATTCCCTCCCTGACATGGTGCCAGAGTCAACCCTTGAGAGGGCGGCTTTCCCCTCTGGGTGGGAAGGGAGGCCCCGAGCTGAGCTGGGCTGCGTGCGAGGCAGCGTGCTTAGGGAGAAACGGGGTGAGCCCAGTCTGCTGTCCCTCCAACTTAGAGGGACGGATGCACCTGGGCTGATACAAGATGTGGGACGGATGCGCTGACCTTGAGCTGATGTGTGTGCTCGTGACTGTCAGTTTCAGGCAATCGCTAGTTCCCTTCACCCAGTTACTTCCCCCAAGCAGGCTCCCTGTGCAGAGTGCCAGGGGAAAGGGAGGCTGGACAGGGACCGCAGGTAAGGTGGGGAGACCCACTCGGCCCCTCGGTGGGGAGTGCAGGAGCCCTGGGGCCTCCAGGAAGGGCAGAATGAGCGCGACCCCTCTGCTTCTTCCGGTAAGGGACTCAGGATGGCGGCAATGCAGACGACCTAATCTGAAATTAGTAAGCGCTTGGAAAGGAAAAAGAATCTTTAAAAAGAAGACACCTGACTTATGAAAAGGTGCTGAAAAGCAAAGGAAATGGCAATGTTTGCCAGAAGGTGCAGCCAACTGAAGCCCACAAGGTTCACAGTGAGGGTTTTGTGTTTTTCTTACATGATGATTAGGTTTTAGGAAAGTAATACTCGGCAGCACAGAGGCCGGGAGGCTGGGGTGGAAGACGGGGGTGGGGGGTCCCTTAGGGAAAGCAGAGCCACATGCTGTGAATGTTCAGGGAAGAACAGAATCCCAGGGGGACTGAGGAAGCAGGCCAGAATCCCGGGGGGATGGAGGGGGATTGAGGGAGGACACTGGCCCTACTGGTAAGCTTGTGCTCCAGCTCAGTGCTGAAAGGGAGGACCCATCTTCACCAGGACCTTGAGATGGGGATGGGGAGGAGGCTGAGGACCAGAAACCCCCAGCAGGGAAGGCGGGCCCCTGACTGCCGTGCACACGAACCACATGCTCTCAGCAGCTCTGACCTTTGCCACCACTCTGCTCTAAGGCTGGACTCCATGCTCCCTGGTGCCGGAGAGGACCCAGGACTTGGAAGGAAGGTGGAGCTCACCTCTGAGAGGGGGAATGAGGGCGGCCGGGTCCACTGGGCTCTCATGGCCAGGCACGGCCTCTACAGATGTCCACTGAGAACCGATAGCCTCCTTCTGGGCAGGGTGAGCCTACGTGCCCCTAGGTTGTAGATCAGCCATCACATACAATCATCAACTTTATAAACAGTGAGGTAAGTGCTCTACAAATGTGCAGGGGGCAGCAGGCAAGCGTACGCGCAATGTTCGTCTTGCCGCATCCTGAAATAAGAGTTTCTACTTCTGCTGAACTAAGAAGAAAACAAAATGGGTTCAGTATTTGGTTTTCCACGGAGTCTAAGGCCTCTGATTTGTCTTCTGTTGGAGACAACATAGCCAGTTCTCAAAAAGAAAAAGGTGCTTAGATATAATATATAATTAGAGAATTCATTTTACAGTATGGATCTGGTCCAGTTACAGAAAATCTTTTCACTTCCCCAAATTCTCATCTACACTCTGAGCTTTCTAGGGGCTTCTGGGTCTCTTAGTAGATGCTGCTCTGGCATTACTTTTCAAGAAGACATCGATGGAATGGAGGCACAAGTAAGCCTAAACCCATAGGTACAGGCAAGTGTTTCTAAGTTGTAGCCACCAGAACACACAGCAAGTTACTGCAATCACAGCTCATGAGTCATGTCCACCCAGAAGATGCTTTATTTTCTTATTTACTTATCGATGTATAACTGATGTATAATATTTTATTAGTTTCACGTGAAACACAGTGATTTGACATTTGTATACACTGCAAACTGATGACCACAAGGCTAGTGACCATCTGCCACCACAGTTAATACAATATTACTGACCATATTTCCCATGCTTTGATTTTTTTTTTAAGTTTACTTATTTATTTTGAGAGAGAGACACAGAGAGAGAGAGAGAGAGAGAGAGAGAGAGAGCGCGAGAGAGCGCGCATGCGCAAGCAGGGGACAGGCAGAGAGCAAGGGAGACAGAAAATCTGAAGCGGGCTTTGTGCTGACAGCAGCGAGCCTGATGTGGGGCTCAAACTGCAAGATCATGACCTGAGTCAAAGTGAGACAGTTAACTGACTGAACCATCCAGGTGCCCCATCCTATGCTTTAATTTTAAGTTAACCTAACCTCTACAGTCTCCTGATTTGTTCATTTTAGTCAGTCTGACCGGTGTGAGATGGTATCTGAGTGTGGTTTTGATTTGTATTTCCCTGATGATGAGTGACACTGAGCATCGTTTCATGTGCCTGTTGGCCATCTGGATGTCCTCTTTGGAGAAGTGTCTGGTGAGGATGTGGGAAACAGGCACCCTCCTACACTGTTGGTGCGAATGTAAACTCGTGCAGCCACTCTGGAAAACAGTGTGGAGTTTCCTCAAAAACCTATCAGTAGAACTCCCTTATGACCCAGCAATAGCACTACTAGGGATTTACCCAAGGGATACAGAAGTGCTGATGCATAGGAGCACATGTACCCCAATGTTCATAGCAGCACTGTCAACAACAGCCAAAACATGGAAAGAGCCTAAATGTCCATCACCTGATGAGTGGATCAAGGAGATGTGGTTATATATACACAATGGAGTACTACATGGCCATGAGAAAGAATACAGTCTGGCCATTTGTAGCAACATGGATGGAACTCGAGGGTGTCATGCTAAGCGAAATAAGTCAGGCAGAGAAGGACAGATACCATATGTTTTCACTCATAAGTGGAACAAGAGAAACTTAATAGAGGACCATGAGGGAGTGGAAGGGAAAAAAAATAGTTGAGGAGGAGGAGGGAGGCAAACCATGAAAGACTCTTGAATACTGAGAACAAACTGAGGGCTGATGGGGGAGGGGGGGAAGGGGGTGTTGGGCATGGAGGAGGGCACTTATTGGGATGAGTACTGGGTGTTATATGCAAACCAACTTGACAATAAACTATAAAAGAAAAAGTAAAAATAAAAGATGATTTAGTAAAAAAATAAATAAAAAAAAATAAGTTAACCCAACCTCTACGGACGGTGGTACTGACCTCCCTGCCTCCCAGCCATCACCTTTCTTACACTCTATCAAACCAACTGTTCTTAAAGTTAATTAAGACAAATGATAGTTTTCAATATTACTGCTTTTCCCAATTCCCACTATTCTAACAGCATGGTTTTCTACTACTCGTCGTTGCAGATTTATACTGTTTTAAGAACATTAGGGGTTAAATAAATAGCTTCGGTGGAGTGGCCTGAAAAGCTAGCCACAATTTATAATATTTCTATAGCAAAATGTATTCTAAGTGCATTTTATGAATTATGACCACACAGGAAGCTGCAGACAATGCTAAAAAACACATAAACAAACATAAAGCCATTATGGGCCCCCTCCCCCAGGTCAGTCCACTCTCTACTGTGTACCCAGCTAACGTTTAATATACAGAAAGAGCAAACCGGGGGCCTCATCCAATTTAATTCCAGATGGCATCTCTCCGCTGTCGCCAGGCACCTGGTGCAAGGGTAATCCTATCCTGCCACAGCACCACGATGAGGCAGATAAATTTGCTTCCCCCAAAGTCCTCAGGTGTTCTGCTGCCAAATATTCAGAGATGTTTTTGAATTTTCCACATCACTATTTCATTAAGGCAAATGGCTGGGAACAGGCTGCATTATAATAAAGCACTTTTACGTGTTGAACGAAAAATGAATATTCATAGCATTTGCATTTATGTAAAAACGCAAGAAGGTAAAGTGCATTTAAGAAGAAGAATGTAACCAACTTGTCCAGGGAAGGGACAGAGAAGGGAGGGAAGAAAGGAGGGAGGGAAAGGGGGAGAGAGAGCCGGACACACAGATGGACAAAAGACAGCCCACAGACACCGAGCACTCATGTGGCTGCCACCATTTTGCATACTTTACGTGTTCTCTCGGACAGCAGTTTCAACACTGCACTAAATTTATGAACAAATGAGCATGAACGAAATGGAACTTGTTTTCTTCCCTTGGAACCTGCTCTTGTAAAGTTCTGTGGCATGGCCCCGCCCTCCCGCACCCTGTGGCCATGTGGCCAAGCCCAATGGATTCTAGAAGGTGTTTCCTTTCAGTTCTCCCTCCCCGCCCCAGCCCTATTCTAGGCCACCTCTCCTCTCCGCTGGTTTCCTTGCCACGGCCCGCCCACCACTCTCACCTCCCTCTAATTCATTAGCCATGCTGAAACCAACATTATCTTTCCAATATGCAAATCCAAGCACCCCACACCCCACTGGGAACCCTTCAAAGATTCCCACTGCGTTCTTTACCCGGAGGAACTGGGGCCTTGCCGGTCTGGGGTCTGGGTTCCGCTGGCCCTGCCACCCCGCCCCAGCCCCCTCCTCGTTCCCTGCTCAAATCATATTCAGCATCGGTCACTCCACCCCTGGAAAACCCCTGCTTTTTGGAACAGGGACATACTATTCTCCTTGGGCCTCTCAGGGGAACAGAGAGCTTCCCTGACCTTTAAAGCCAAAGGGTCCTCTTACACAATCCCAGGGGGCTCATCCCAGGGGAAAGCACATTCTGTAGGTCTGTAGGAAGTGCCTGCCCGTCCGGAACCCATATCCTATGGGATAACCGCTGTCCAGCCAAGGACTGCATCCATCCTCTTTCTTATTCTGTCCTTACTGATTAGCACTGTGCCTGGGACATAGTAGGTGTTCAAGAACCTCTGTTGCATGAACACATTCACGAGAACACTCTTGCCGTATGTCCCGTATGTCCCCACTATTTAACAGTACAGATGCTCAGAAGCAGCACAGTCAGTACCTGGAGAAGCAGCTTGCAGCCTTCAGTTCATCAAGCACCCACCACACTTGAGCTTAGCAAATGCCTTGGTGGGTCAATGTCATCGTTATCAACACAATTAAGAATGACCCGGTACTATTTATATGTCTGAATTAGAGAAGGGGTCAGAGGTATATGAAACTATCCTCCTCCAACTGCGTGACAGACAGCAGACTGTAATTAAAAGTAAAGGTAGTCTATCATTTCAAAAAGCACATGTTAGCGAAATCCCAGTAATTCAACTTAAAAAAAAAAGACCCACGTATGGAGAAAACTGAGCCTTAAAATTCTTCTCCCCAAAGTGAAAAAAAGAAGAAGAAGAAGAAGAAAAAAAAGAAAAGCAGCATTGCTGGTACACCTGCTGTAAAATCCAAGTGTTTCCAGTATCATCCTTCAGCGTGTTTCTGTCTGCCCCTACCTGGCTGGCTCCTGTTTCCAAAATCCGCTTACTGCAAGTCACTGGACCAATGCAGAGCAGGGAAGAAGTCAGACAGGCAAGCCTGTGTAAGAATACACAGGGGTAGCTGCAGCATAGCAGACTCCAAGTCTTAGCAATACTACCTCACACTCGTGCAACTGGGAAAGCTGATGCCCACAGAGGTCAAGTTCTTTGCTCAAGGTCACAGAGCCAGTGGGTGCAGCGATGGAGGGCAAATCCCAGGGTGCTGTCAGGAGAGGGTGTTTTCCCCCTCAGCCTTGCTGTGCTCAGCGTGGCCGGCTGCCAGACACTGCTGGGCAGAAGGAGCGGGGAAGAACCGAGAAGCCACAGGAGCTCAGTGCACCGCGGCATGAGTGAGAACCAGTTCCACTCTCTCTGCTCGCCAGAGTGGAAGTGAAACAGCAGGAGACCAGGTTAAATAGAAGAAGTCATGGTCAGGGTGGCAGAAAAGAGAGAACGCTGTCTCTTCCAGTTCCCTAAGTATCACTGGCTCTGCATTTCACTAGCACACGGTCAGCACAAATACTCTCCTAGGGGACTCAGAGCACGAGCTGTCAGTCCCAGGAGCCCCGCCGCTCCGCTGAGGCTGAAGGACAATGCGCTCATCTCTGAAGTGGGAAGGTGACCCCCACACAGTGCCTGCCCGGTGTCTAGGGCACGACCCCGCCTCCAGGAAGGTCAGTAACCTTTTTCTCCTCTCCCGGGTATTCACCTGGGAAGTTTCAGGAAGCACACTTCTTGAGCATCATTGAACTCATCAAAAAGCACTTTTCTCTGCCTCGAAAGCTTTAGGGACAGGTATTTTACGGACATATGCAAGTGAAGCCAACACAGTCCTTTTCTTTCCTGTGCTCATGCCTAACCCCATGCAGAGTAGGGATTCGGTCCAAAACGTGCCTACTGAAAAGAATGGAAGCCCTGAAAGGGTCTAAAAGCGTTACATTCTGTAACACTGATCTTTGAGCATTAAAAAAAATGCTTTTAATAAAGGAAATCATTTGAAGGAGCTGAGCACCATGTAGCTTTGAGAGAACTTGCAGGAATGTTCCTGGTGGCGGAAGTCACTGGACTGTGAAACAGCATCAAGGCGAAGAGTGCCCACAGCACACCCCCACGCGGCACCTGCGGGGTAGACTGGAACTTTCTGCAGAAGTGTGGCACCATGCAGCAGAAGCCTTGAAGAGGGGCACACGTACGCGAGGATTTCTAGTATTAATCCAAGGAAATCATCAGATGTGGGCAAAGATTTCTGTGCAGAAATGTTCCCAAGCATCATTCAAAATAGAGTGAAACAGAACCAACTTGAACATCTAACCACAAGGGCATAAATAAATTATGGCATATCTATGGGAGAGAATGCTAGGAAGCCATTAATCATCACATGCTAGATGAATACTTAAAGTCAAGGGAAACTGCCTACGTATAAAGTGGAAAGAGGTTACAATTCTGTTTTAAATTACATGCAAGGGCGCTTGAATGGCTCAGTCAGTTAAGCATCTGACTTGATCCTGGCTCAGGCCATGATCTCATGGCTTGTGAGACTGAGCCCCAGATTGAGCCCCATGGTCATAGGATCGACCTCCGCTATGAGCACACAGCCTGCTTGGAATTCTCTCTCCCTTTCTCTCTGCGCCTTCCCCTCCCCCCTCTCAAAATCAATAAATAAGCATTTAGAAAAGTAAAGTACATGCAAAAAAAAAAAAAAGGCGAGAAAAACATGGTGGTAAAATAGGACACAGCTGTTATCTCTAGGTGATTAGATTTGCACATGGTTCTCATTCTTGATACTTTTATTTATTCTTCTCCCCTTTACAATGAAACTGAATATCTATAATTAGAATAAAATGAATAGATGTTGGGTTTTGAAAAGAGAGATCCTCCTCAAAAGCCATAGGCGTTCCCAGGAGCTTATGATGTTACTTAAAACCTTTTTTCATAAAATATACCTAACATAAAATTGATCACGTTGACCACTTTCACACATGTGCAGAGGCATGAAGTGCATTCACAGGAGTGTGCAGCCACTGCCACCATCCATCTCCAGAGCACGGTCATTCCAAACGGAAGCTGCGCCCGCTGAACCGGAAGTCCCCCTGCCCTCTCCCCCTATGCCCCGCCAGTGACTGTTCCCCTCCCTGTCTAGGGGTCTGACTACTCCCTGCCTCTCATCATGTAAGTGGAATCACACCACAGTTGTCCTTCTGTGTCTGGCTTCTTGCATTAGGGTCATGTCTTCAAGGTTCACCCCCGTGGTAGTGTCCATCACCATTCCATTCCTCTGGAGGGCTGAGGAATAATTCGTGGTAGGTATACCCCACATTTCTGTTCTATGGTGTTAGTGTCTTTTAAGTTTTTTTTTTAAAGTTTTATTTGTTTTTGAGAGCAAGAGAGACAGAACACAAGCGGGGGAGGGGCAGAGGGAGAGGGACACACAGAATCCAAAGCAGGCTCTGTACACAGAGCCGATGCGGGGCTCGAACTCAGAGACAGCGAGATCATAACCTGAATGACGTCGGACGCTTAACTGACTGAGCCACCAGGCGCCCCACATGGTATTAGTTTTTAAATCAGACTTTAATTTTTATCATGTCTGAACATCAAAAATGATCAGTTGTTCATATAAGTGAAGGATTAGAACTGAAAACACCAGATAGTACAAGGAACAAGGTTAGGTTACACAGAAAGCCAAACTCTCTACCTAGCTAGAGTCCACTAAAATCTACACCATCAGGCCATATCTAGCCACCGGAATCGTGGTTACCTCTGGGGGGCCAGCACCGGGGAGCCTTCCGCCTGATGGAAATGATCTGGATTTGGACTTCGGTGTGGGTCACACAGCTATGCATTTGTCGTCTGTCAAAACCCAGGGGCCAGTACACAGAAGACCTGTACATTTCACCGTATGTAAATTCATACCTTCATTTAAAAATTTTTTTTAATGTTTTATTTATTTTTGAGAGAGAGAGAGACAGCATGAGCAGGGGAGGGTCAGAGAGACGGAGACGCAGAATCTAAAGACAGGCTCCAAGCTCTGAGCTGTCAGCACAGAGCCCGATGCGGGGCTGGAACCCACGAACCACAAGATCATGACCTGAGCCGAAGCCAGATGCTCAACGACTGAGCCACCCAGGTGCCCCATGTACATCCATTTTTAAAAAGAAATGAAAACCAGGCCTGCCAGCACCCTCTCTGAAAGAAAACACATTAAGCCTAAAAGAAAAGAGAGTAAATAAGAATCCTAGAAAAACAAAGGCGGTTCATTCAGCAGTTCTGCAGCCCAGGCCTCCGGTGGGTGTCCGCTGTCCCCGCAGGCGAGTCCAAGCCCACTCCCCCTCGCCGCCAAAACACCAGATTGTCTAGCTTAGTCCGGTACACACAGCCTGGGCTAACCACGCGTGCCGGCGAACCCGCCCAAATCTGCTAAACAGCCCGATCAGTGTGCAGCCCAGGTGGTGTAATGCCGAAAGGTACGTGCCTTTGTGTGGGAGTAGGAAGGACTTGACATCTTGAGTACCCGTCAGGCTCTGGGTGACAGGTGCCGTGTCTGAAAAGGGAAGGGATCATGCCAGAGCCTGTTCTGAAGACAAACAAGGTCTCCAAGAGTGAGACAGGGAACCACATTCGCGGTCGACCCCTGGGCCCCGAGAAGAGACACTCTGACTCCCTCCCTTCAGATCGGGCTGGCTGGGAGGCGCCTTTCTGGTTGCTTCTTGGCTGGGCTCGGCTCGAATCCCGAAGAGGTGACAGTTACCTCTTTCCTATTAAGCACGGTCATTTGTTACTCTCCCTCCACGAAGTCTGTCTTTATAAAATGTCAACTTCGGGCCGTGCGCGGTGGGGGGCCTCGGTGTCCCAGCCACAGCGAATTTCCTGCCAAACCATTTGAAGCACTCAGATGTCAGACAATTTTTTCTTTTGTAATCTGCTGTTCTAGATTCTCCACACTACTAGTCCCCTCTATTAAAATGCACGGCCCGGCGGCCAGCCGATCTCCGGATTCAAGGGCGCCCAAACTTCTTAGGGTCTTAAAAGCAGCTTCGGAAACAGAACAGGCGCACCTGGGCCAGATGGCAAATGAGAGCCTGACAGAGACTCAGATGCTTCCTTGGACTTAATGTTATATTTGTCAGAAATCGCGCAGGGATTTTGCAAAGCCTATTGGCCTGGACTCCCCGTCACTTAGTTAAGACCATGACCTGGAGTGGCCGACTCTCGGAGCACAAGACTGCCGGCCCTCAGGGCTTCCTGACCCAAACGGGACCGCTTCGGGTCTCTCACAAAACACGCCACCTTAACGTCTCCCAGCCTAGGAAGTCACAGCCACAGCCTCCGCCTCCTCCCTTGGCTCATCTGGCTTCCCAGAAAAAGTCTCATTAACCCGCTGGCTGATATGCTTTTCGGCCATGTCGTTCCAACTCAACGTCCAAGGGGCCACAGCATCTCCTTGCTGTCACCTCTGCAACTGCCTATTCAAGGGTTCCCAGTTTTGTTCTTAATTTCCTCCCAGCCTCGAGTCGGAGGCCACCCTACCAGCCGTGGTCTCTGTCCAGGCAGGGACGAATGAGGCACGGGACTGTGGGCTTGGAGGTGTGTGTGGCGCCGCTCACCTCCTTACACTCCAGGACAGGGGGCCACATGGCCCTTCCCCCACCCAGAGGTTGGGGACAGTGATGTGTACTCACGTTAGGAAGATGGCTGACGTTCATACCACCAAACCCATCTTTCCAGAAAGGCTAACATGCTGAAGGTGTCAGACTCTGAGAGGCCTGCCCGTCTAGAGACATCAAAATATAAAAAGTGCAAAACCCAGCAAGGAGCAGTGAGCTAACGGGCGAAAATGCACTCCCACAACTCGAAACAAAGCCGGTCCGTCTGTCCTGGGCATTTCCTGAACCAGATGTCCAGGTTGATTCTGGTAACTCCTTATCTAGGGGAGAAGTTACCCACTTTGTCCTGAAAAATAACCACGTTATCTCCCTTCCCAGGACGGGCTTTGAAAACAGTTTTGGTGGGATGGACCGATCACAGAGAAGCAGCAGAAAGGTGTGACGCATGCGCCTGTGCGACAGAACATCTTCTCTGTCATTTTACGCTCATTGGTCCCCAGCACGGTCGGTGGAGTCTGGTAAGAACAGCGGGTGAATGGTCCCCAGACCACGGAAATGATACAAAACCAACAAAAGCGACCCCTGAATTTGTACGGCTTGCTGTGAAGTCTGCTGACTTGCCTACACTGTGACTCTGTTTTCACCTCTGCAGACGGGGTGCATCTTCCTCCTCTGACTACGACGAGGGAATTGGAGAGGAGGAGGCAGGGGCGACCACAGCCAGATGAGAGCCATCTCTGCAGGGCTGTCACAGCCTTCCCGCTCTATTACAATTACTGGGTGGGGCGCCTGGGTGGCTCAGTCAGTTGAGCATCTGGCTTTGGCTCAGGTCATGATCTCACGGTTCATGGGTTCGAGTCCCATGTCAGGCTCTGTGCTGACAGTGCAGAGCCTGGAGCCTGTCTTCAGATTCTGTGTCTCCCTCTCTCTCTGACCCTCCCCTGCTCACGCTGTCTCTCTCTCTCTCAAAAATAAAAAGAATTAAAAGAAAACATAAAAAAAAAAGATTACTGAGCACCTCACTGTGTGTCATCAGAAACTGCACGGTGCAATTTACGCATTGTGTTCCGTGCCCCTCTGATTGTAAAAGTGTTTTAAGTATGTTTTCTCAAGCAGGATCTTGAGGGCAGGGCCATGTCAAAGACAGCAGTGCTTTCCTTGTGCAAAGGTCACATGCTTGACATTGACTCTAGAATCTCTCTAGAACAGAAACAAAATCAGTGCAGGGCAGGGAAACAAGTGACATAAGGGGTATATGCTTTTGCCCAAAGGAGGCCTCCGAAAGGATTTAGTCTTCATTTTTCACAGAATTCTAACAAGTTTTAGTTTCTGAGGCCCCAGGCAGATCTGAAGCAAGAAATTAAAAAGTATTCATCATGTATTAGGGTATTTTTATTAAGTATGATTTTATTATTTTTATCGTCTTTCTCAGTGTCAAACTCTTTAAGTACTTTGAATACCACCTGTCAGCATATCTCCCCAACTGCCTAGCACAACGGATATTTAAAAGACACCATTAAGTGTTATGTTATGTTTTGCATATATGCTATATTTATTTAACATGGCAGACAAATGTGCAATATCTATTTCCAGTAACAATAATTCTCATTCTTAAAAAAGAAAAAGAAAACCAATGATCTGCATTTTTGAAGGATAAGCTTAGTTACCCAAAAAAAAAAAAAAAAAACACGCACTCAGATGAGGAGCTCATATCCAGATAATAGTGCATAAAACACGGTTTTCTGTACTTTTATTACACCGAATTGCAGGCATTGGAAAATGCCAGACTGACTTCTCAAAATATAGGCATCATTTAAAAAAAAAAAATGTAGGCATCACCCAAGTCGCTCTGGTGTGAATTTCACAAGGTTTATTTATTCCAGCTCACAGAGGCCATTAGAAAAGAAGGATTTTCCACCTAGGGTGTCTCATCTTCCCGTCCTACCATAACCTGTCCCAAGTCAGACGAGGGAGAATGAAGAGACGTGGAAACCAGATTACTGACCAGTGGCATACACTCGGCTTTTCACATCTGAAAGGTGAGATGGGGCCCTAAACGATATTTCTTAGGACTCACTGCTTTCAAAACCATTTGACGCATTCCTAGAAAGAGATTTAGATACTGTCTTGATATAGGAAGTGTTTATCTTCCGAAGGATATGCTTGGGAAGGAGTATTCTGACAACGTAGTGGTTAGGTTAGTCATCAAACCACTCAATAAATAAATAAGTGAAGAAACCCGCCGCAGAATTATACCTCCATGGCTCTAGAGATCATCGACCTACCTAAGTGCATTGAAAGAGAGGTACTTTAAGTGTAGATGTACATCTAAAGAGAACTGGCAAACACCACGGAGAACTGAGTACCAACTGGACTAAGGAGGTCACGGTGTCCTTGACTAAGAACGGACTGCCAGAAAAGAGTGACCTCATTTTCTATGTATGAATGAGGAACAGAAATAAGCACTAACTGATGCCAGGCATAAAGCCCAAGGCAGTCAGAAAAAAACACATTATCTACTTATTATACAAAGATGCTCTCTGAAACTTTCTGTTGCAGGAAACAAACACCCTAAGCATTTAAACAAATCAGGGAAGAAAGAGGCGAAGGAGATTTTGAGGTACAGACTTCCAGTTATAAAATAAATAAGTCATGGAGATGGAGAGCACAGCACAGCGACTACAGTCAGTAACATTGTAACAACCTTGTACGGTAACAAAGGGTGGCCCCCTTAACGCGGTGAGCCCCGCGTAGGGTACAGAATTGTCGAATCACTGTGGTGTGCATCCGCAACTAATGTAGCAGTCAACTATTCCTCAATAATAAAAAGTAGTAAAAAATAAATAATACCATTGCAAAAAATGTAGGTATTTGATAAATACTAAAGGAACAACAACAACAAAAATAAACAACAGAACATAGAGCAAAGGGAATGGGAGCATGTTTGTATAACCAAATACGAGGCTACTATTAAAATCATACTTGAGGCGCTGGGTGACTCAGTTGTTCAGGTGTCCAACTTCATGAGGTTGAGCCTTGCGTTGGCTCAATGCACTGGGCCTGCTTGAGAGTCTCTCTCTCTCTCTCTCTCTCTCTCTCTCTCTCTCTCTCTCTCCCTTTTCCCCTCCCCAGCTTGTGCTCACGGCTCTCTCTCAAAAATAAATTAATGAAACTTTAAAACCATACTTAAATACTTGTAAGTGATTATGGGAAAAATGCCTCTGTGTTCTGTGAAACATATATATCTCAGTTATGGGGGAGAAAATTGGCAGGAGATATCCAAAATGTGGAATGATCTTTTATTCTTCAGAGCGGAATCAGGGGTATTTTTACCTTTTCCTCCATTTTAAAATGTATCCAAATGTTAAACAGCTAGCATACACTATTTGTATAATTAGAAAACAATTCATGTCATTTTGAAATGTATTCCATTAATACAGAATAGGTTGGAGGGAAAAAAAGACACCCCCCCCCTTGGTTACTTGGAAGTCTGGCCTGAGATTGCCATTTCCGTCTTTAGGTGCTTTGCACAGTGAAACACACCAAGGTCAGTTTCATTATTACTTACGGCAAGCTGCCTGGGGAGTCTCTTGCATCACTTAGGCACCTCAGATGGACAGTCCCTTCCCAACAGTGGCCAGTGTCAGACACTCACCCTTCATCCTTCCTGTGCCTCCTGGTCGGGGAGGGTGGGGGGTATATGTATTTCTCTACTTAGTAGATAGAGAGGACATTTATTCAACTATTTTTCCCAGGGTCCCCTTTTTTTTTCCATTTTGTGACATTAGTAATTTGCGATCCCTATACTGCAAAAGCCTAATGCTAGGTTTTCTAAGTTAGGAAGGGCTCTTAACATACCCGTTACCCATCCGACACTACTAATTGTAACATTCCGTATACAAAACTCTTCATTCACAGATAAAAGCTTTGCGTCTTTGAACTATCATGCTGGACCCAACCAGATTCAGTGACTCAATCATTCAGGGCAACTGGAAATACCCACAGTTACCACTTTGGTGTGAAAAGGGGAATTACCTGACATTTGGAAGAACACATTTCTTCTTTTATTATTGTTGTTGTTGTTTTTGTTATTATTATTTTAGAGAGCAAGAACATGAGCACAGGGGAGGGGCAGAGAGGGGGGGGGGGAGAGAGAATCCTAAGCAGGCTCCATGCTCAGGGCAGAGCCCAACACGAGGCTGGATCCCAACACCCTGGGAGCGTGACCTGAGTCAAAATCAAGAGTCGGATACTCAACCCACAGAGCCACCCAGGTGCCCCAGAACACATTCCTTCTGAATCGGGAATAATTTCAACCTTCTTATGTCCTTCAAAGTCTTCATAACGAAGTTGTACTTAACACTCTAAGTGTCGTTAAGTACCCTGTAACAAAGTTCACTGATTTATCCAAATAATTTGGTGAACTTGCTTTTAAGGAATTCAGAGACTTTGTATCAAGTTTAGTTCTAAGCAGAAATAAATGTCCTTTGAACATAGTGACAATACGGGCATCTGCACATACTTTAAAGAAAAACATTGTTCACAATCTATTTCAGCAATATGTAGCATTCCAGTGATAAAGATTTTTTTTTAAATGCTTTTTATTTATTTTTGAGAGTGTGAGCAGGGGAGGGTCAGAGAGAGAGAGGGAGATACAGAATCGAAAACAGGCTCCAGGCTCTGAGCTAGCTGCCAGCACAAAGCCCAACGCGGGGCTCGAACCCACGAACCGTGAGATCTGACCTGAGCCGAAGCCGGATGCTTAACCGACTGAGCCACCCAGGCGCCCCTCCAGTGATAAAGATTAATTTCTAACTAATTTTACTGTGAAGTATCAGTCGCTTATCTTTTTCTTCCCTTTTAACAAAAAGACAAAGAAAGATACACTGCTGATTTATCAACATGGATTATCTGTACAACTTGGTTCTTCCGTGAACCTCTTGAATCATGGAACTTTATGATTGTCTTACATCATAAAATCCAAAATCTCACAGCTAAGACTAAGTTTAAGCCCAGGTTGGGAATCAGAAAAGCCAGACGTCATTCCTAAATTTCTAGGACCTCCTGGGTGGATCTCAGTGGATAAGCCTGACTGGAGAGGGCAGAGAGCAGAATGGCTAAGTGCCAAGCAGGTGTGGGCTTGCATCCTGGCTCTGTCCGGTCTTAACCTGTGTGATCTTGGACAAGTGACATAACACGTCTAAGCCTCTTAGTCCTTCCTCAGTGACAACATGTGCTGAGATGCTCTGAGCACATACTGAGAGGTCTGTGAATGGAAGCAATTAACACTTTGGATTTTCAGTGTGTAAAAATAGAGATAAAATGATAATTCTAGATCTACTGCAATTATTATAAAGTGTCCTATGCACCTACCAGGTTCTACAAACATTGTTTTAGTTTCTGCCATAATGCATTTGTTCTCATTCTTTCCTATGGTGCTTCTGTTTAATACTACAAAGCAGACCATCTTTTCCACCCAGCTTTGTTCCCCAGTGTAGAATTCAACCGTCCCTCACACACCCCCAAAGTACTACCACCACCACCAAAATTTTAATGCTCAGCTTGTTAGAATACGCTATAATATTTGGGTTTCCTCCCTGACTGACCTATAAAATTACAGGGAACTCTATACACAACAGAAGGTTCACGGAGGCTCAGGCAGGTGCTGAATGAATCATTACAGGCGGCTTCCTCGCCCCTCCCCCACACGCACTAGCAGCTCTGAGATAATTTATGACTAGAGAATTCCTTTATACAGTCATGTCTGCGTTGTTTATTCAAATTTCAGTGTAATCTTGTATACAGCTGGAATCCCATTTGAAAAGTTCTGTCCATATTTTCTCCAGAAACAACAAACTGAGATGTTTATAACCACACACACACACAAAACCCTCATCTAGGAAACATTTTAAGTGATTTTACTATCTTTCATTCTTGACAAGTCAGAGACTTAACAGCTAATGAGATGTTTTATTTTCCAATTTATTTTCTTGATCATCTCCACGGCCTATAACCCTTTGCTTTGACCTTTGACCTTTGCACTCCCTTGTTACATTTCTTAATTAGGATTAGTCAGTTATTGAAATATGAAGCATTGTTCGATCAAGGGCATGTGTGATGCACCTGCTCACTCTTAAGGAAGATTGGTGCAGATCTGCGTGTGTCCATCTGTCTAAAATCTGATGAAAAACTCCAGGCAAGAGCTGCATATTTTCTGAAGTCTGAAGTAGGCCTCCTTTTGCAAATAGGTTCATTTTTCCTCCTCGCTGATGTTGTTTCAAAGCAGTTGGGGTAAAATGCTCCTCTATTCTTACCCACAGGTGACCAGGCAGGCCACTGTTCAACTCCTATTGTAATTCTTTTCCTTCAGTTTCCAACTAAGAACAAGTAAGTTCCATCCCTCTAACCCTGTCATGTTTTGCAAAACAATTATCATCCGATACCAGATGGTAAAAGAAGGTTTGGCAAACCTGTCTATTTCTGTCCCCCATCCCTTCACCCCCAACTCTGACAAACTATCTCTACCACCAGGCAGCCTGCAAACTCATAATCGCACTGGCACCTAAGGGATAAGGACCTCAAACAGCACTTGTTGATAAAGCTTCTGTTGCAAAAAGACAACGCTCCGGTACTTTGCGTGTGTCAGCGAGGACAATTAGGTCAGCAGTGTCTGAAGGAGGCGTTTGAATTATTAGACCCACAACATGAAACCATCTGTATAACTGTTTACGGCTAGCCTCCCCTTTGTGACCTCAGGAGATCCTTTCCCTTACACTGAAATCAAATCCTTAGTTATATCAGCCTGGCATTAAATCAAGGCAAATGTGAGGCAACCCTGGGTTCTGTTTCAAGTCATTTAATCATGACAAAGAATACTCTTAGCTCCACCAGTTATCCCAGAGTCCCCCCTCCCCACCCCACCACACACACACACACACACACACACACACACACACACACACCAGTTTGGGAGAAGTGATCAGGTCACACACATACACACCAGTTCAGGGAGAAGTGATCAGATCACACACACACACACACACACACACACACACACACACACACACCAGTTCAGGGAGAAGTGATCGGTGCGCTGGTCAGCAGCCTAGGCTTTGTGACCACCTCTGAAATGGCTCCAAGAAAATAAGCCTTAAACTAATAAATGGTTCAGGTGAATATATAACACTTGACTCATCTAAAATGTGAAGTTAGTAAATTCAGGTCCTAAAACCTTTCCACAGAGGATAGGAAATGCCTGAAGTCACCACTTAACTATGAAAGAAGAGAAGGTGGGCAGGAAGGAGATGCAGCAGCACAGAAGCCTTTGGGCGCCCCTGGGAAGCAACTGTCAGAGCAAAGTGGCAATAGAAAAAAATACAATATTTCACCAAGGGAAATTCGCTGGCTCACTAGACAAAGGTCTCTAGAGACTATACTACGTTGCAAACACCTATTGGCGAGCAAATCTGAAGGAACAAGCAGCTTACAATGTGGGCTAAGTATTAGCGCGCTCTTGGAGTTGCAATCTATCAAAAGTTCTGAGTACAGAGAGACCAATCCAAGCCAATATTCATCTAACAGAGGAGTCAAACAAACCGCCTTCTGCAAAACTGGTTTTGGAAAACTCAAAGTGCACTAACATAGGCGCATGTTCTATACAAGCATCCTTTGAAGTCTCTGACTTAAAGGAAAAGAAATAAGGTACTACCATACCAGGAGTGCAGTTCCTCCTATCACCAACCTGCAGGTCCCACACCTGCCTGTCAAGGAGTGGACCCCCTCCCCGCCCCTCTCCCTAGTCCAGGCCTTCCGATACAGCTGCAGCCCACTGGAGGCCCTGCAAAAACGGTCCCCACAGGCCAAGTGCAGAGTACCAGTGCCCCTCTGCTGAAGAGTCTGCAGCGCCAGATTTGCAATGACGCCACATGGAGAGAAATGGGGAAAAGCATGAAAAAGAAACAAGGACAAGAATGCAACAACAAAAAGGTGCTTCCCTTCCTTGTGGTCCAAGAGAGAACAAAATAAAAAATAAACAAACGCCACTCTAGAGATGGCCAACGGTCGGCTCATCATTTGGGCACCCGGCATCCACACCTGGGCAAAAAACAAAAAAAATTAGAAGTACCTGGGAAACCAACTTGGACACATCGTGAGGCAAAATCTCCCCATCATCGCCATCATCACCACCACCAACACCGGATAAATAAAAACCAAGCACGTGAGCTATGTGCAACTACATTTTACTTACAGACCTGAGGTTTACATAATAACAAATTACATAATACTCCCGCTGTGCACTAAAATCCCTTCTATAGGTGAAGCTCTAAACCCTCTGGTCTTTTCACATTTTCCGGAGAGAGCTGGAAAAGTCTGCTGAATAATTGGGGGGGAGGGGGAATGGAGTGCTGGAAAAGTCATCCTTGACAAGCTGCAAGCCCAACCAAATGTTCTAGGATAAAAAAAGGGACTCGGAGCAGGTGACTCCCCGCTGTCCTTATCCCCAGGCGCCCGGGTGTCTAAGGCCAAGAAGTGTGAGCCGGGCGCGGGGCGCGGGGTTCAGGGCGGAACTGCCCGGGCCGGGCGGGGGGCGCGGCCGGGGCTTACCTGCTCCCCGAAGTCGATGGCTATGTTGGTGATGCCCAGGGGCACCAGGAACCGGATCAGGGGCCAGTAGTGCGTGAGCGCCGGGAATTTCACCATAGTCCCCGCCGTGGGCTGACCCCACACACATCTGCCGCCGCGAGGGGACTCTGCCGGGAGGCGCGGGGCGGGTGGGCCGAGCGGGGGCGCGG
>NC_043705.1:136519094-136527555 GCF_006229205.1 Suricata suricatta | reverse complement strand
GTCCCGGGAGCGGCCGGGGCGCGTGGAAGACCGGCAGGCGGGGCAGGGGACTCGAGCGCGGACGCGCCGGGAGGGGCTGGGAAGGAACGGGCCTGGGAAGCCCCCTGCCCTCCCCGGTGGCCGCCTGAGGCGGGCGGGGACGGGGGCAGCAGGCGGCTCGGGCGGGGCTGGGGGCCTGTTTCGGGCCCATCTGGGGACCGGGGACCGGGACAGAGGGAGTGCCGCTCCGGACAGGCGCAGAGACCGAGGAAGGGTGCATCACACTCAGGGTGGCCCAGGGGAAAGGCGCAGAGGGCCGCAGGGACCGCGGGAACCGCTTCCTGCAGGCGCCCTGGCCGGGCCGGCGGTCCTTCGGGGCGCTCGGACCTGCCTCCGGCACCTCGGCCACCAGCGAGCCGCGTTTCCCCTCCGCGCACCGCTGTTCTAAAACAACACACTCTCGAAGTCTGTCCCTTTTAGGTAAACGAGGGGGAGAGAAGAAAGAAACAACTGCTTTTATTATACTGTGTCCCGTGGTTTCAGGGTAAATAATAGTTGTGCTGAGTGTTTCACCTAAAACTTCCCAACAGCTTGACAGCAAAGCCAGCATCGTCTCCGCCAGCAGGGGTGAGGCCCTGCGAGTGACAGGCGTCTCGCGGAGGCCGGGGTTTGTGGGATATTTCTGACCCTCTTGCTGAATTTTCCCCGGAACCAAAAACTCTTAGAAAATTGTTATTAAAAGGAGAGGTGAAAAAAGAGCCTCTTGTGCAGTCAGCTTCGCGGGCAGTGCGACCTGCGTGACCGTGTAAAAGTCCCAGCGCTTCCAAGGACCCGCGTCTGGTTTATCCAATTACTCTCTGCAAATTGATGATTTTTTAAGGACGGCCCGTCCTGCTGGTGTTATTTTGTACACCCCCCTCGCACGTGCTTCTTTTAAAGTTTAATTAGCTTAATTAATTAATTTATTATTAAAAGTAATAAAGCTATTTTGCAGGTAGGAAGGAGCTTGTGATGTCGCATGTAAAGGGAGCTAGTCCTGGGTTCAGTATTTCACAATCTATCTGAAAGTATTAAATGTCTTCCATATTTTATGCCCTTTAAGAGACCTTTTTAAATTCCACACAGTCTACCAAGACCTTGAGAAAGAGGAAGATAATTTACCTTGTAGCTCTGATGTAACCTCAAATGATATCCCCTGTAATTAAAAGGAAAATGTGGCAATTATTTATTGTGTTATATGTGTCAAAGAATATTATTTAAAAGACTTCTCAGCAAAACAGGAAGTCCTTGTGTGCAGGGCTCTCGTTGGTGGCAAGTTCCTGCAAGGTGTGTTTTAACATAGTCAAATCTTATTTAAAATTTACTGAGAGCCTGTTATTAAAGCAATTCTCTGGGAAGTAGTTCTTTTCTAAAGCAAATATCACCTTATGGTTTATCCGTTCTGTTAATTTAGGTTTCCACGGGCTCATTTTACTGAAAGCAATCTAATTACCCTGACCTTTGTCTAGAACGTGGGGTTGATGAGGTCCTCGATCAATACTCATCAGGTCGGGTTTGCTTTGGCTGGGCTCTGGGCAAGGACCTGCCGCACTTCTGCTAGTGCTGCTGCTGGCCAGGCGCAGGCTCCCAGTCCTCCCTAAGGAGGAATGGTCGGAAAGTTCCAGTGACTCAATGAAAGGCCGTTTGGATATTGAAACAAGGATTGAATACTCAATCCCCATTTGAGTATTCCAAAAGTGTATTTTTTAAATGAGTGACTTCGTAGTGTCAGCTTTGATTGTGGCAAAGAGCGCTTTTTAGATTTGAAAGGCCTCTGAATTTCAATCACACTATGACAATGTGGAAGTTAATGGGCCATCTAATTATTTTTTTTCTGTCAAAGACTCAAAATCAGATAACTGGTTTTAAAGGGAGTTATTGGCCTCACGTTTTCTTCTTCATTTTCACTTAGTAGTTGTTGGAAAAGAGAACTCCGGAAAACAAGCGATGATAACAAATGGGAAATTTTCTAACTTACCCGGAACCCAAGAAGAGGTCACGAAGTGATGGAAATTGGATTCAGAGAGTGTTTGGAGGATACAGGTTTACCTTCAATTTACAAAATCTTTGGCCAAAGGACATGGCAAGATTTACAGACTCTACCCTCAAAAGGGTAAAGAAAAGAAGTGTACATATAGGAAACACACTGGAAGAAAATGTGCTCAACTATTGACAGTGGTTACATCTAGACTTTTACTTATTTATTTTTCTATACTTAGCACAATGAGCAAATAGAAAGTTACAAAGAGAAAAAGAAATATTAAGAAATATTTACAAGACATCATCAGAAGTGCAGGGTAGCATTAATTTCGGAGTGCGGGAAAAGTTACTCTTCGCAGAAAGTTTCATAAGTGACCAGCCATATACTATTGTTTTGATGCTTAAAATTGTTAACCTCAATTTTTTAGTTTATTTATTTATTTTGAGAGTGCACATGCATGGGGGAGGGACAGAGAGAGATGGAGAGAGAGAATCCCAAGTGGACTCTGTGCTGTCAGCACAAAGTCCAATGTGGGGCTCAGTCTCATGAACCCTGAGATCATGACCTGAGCCAAAATCAAGGGACCGATGCTCAACTGACTGAGCCACTCGGGTGCCCCTTAACTCCAATTTTCGAAGAAGCTAATTTCAAAAAGAGAAACAAAAAGCTACATGTGTGCCTGACTTGCTTTTTTTCTAGAATTGAACTTAAATGACTCTGTACAGGTTACCCCAGGAAGATCTGTTGCAAACGACAGACTAAAAAGTCATGTTTAAAATCATCTAGTTCTAGAACTACTATACCTCAGATTTCCTTCACTTGAGGTGCCCATTGGCAGAAGATTGGAATTGTGGCAATGGACAGGATCTGGAAGAAGGTGTCATAAAGATTTGTGTAAGATTGACTTTATACAGTTATCTAAACTGTTCACACATAATTATTTTATACCATGTATTTAGTATAACCAAATTATTTAACAGATAGTTCTGGGGGAAGGTTAGTCCTGGATATTGGTGTATTGTTTTGAAATGAGTAGGAGGCCCCCCCAAAGAGACTTGATATAAGAACAACCCTCATAGCTCTACGTCTAAGCCTTGTACAATTTTACTACATGGCTCATTGGGGGTGCGAAATGGGGCAGCCTCTGATTTCTAGACTATTTAATTAAGCTCACATAAATATTGTTTTGTGAGACCAAGTCATGATTTCTGCCCAGATCCAAGCTTCCGAAGAGCAGAAAGAAAATTGTCTCCTTCCCCTCCAGCTGCAAGTTTCACGTCTGCCATCTCGGTGACATCCCAGCCCAAAGCCCCATTACGATTTACCTGGGCCAATGACAGGGCTGGTTTTTGTACCCTCCACATGTCCCAACACTTGGAGGGAGGGGTGAGTGGCCTTGGTAAAAGGTCCATAAATTGAACATTTGCTATAGATAAACTAGAATTAGCTAGTTAAATTCTGCTAGTAGTTACCGTTCTCACTTTTAATGGCTTCTTTACTTGTTTTAATGTTTATTTTTGAGAGGGTGGGGAGAGGCAGAGAGAGGGAGAGAGAGGATCCCAGGCCCCATGCTGACAGCACAGAGCCTGACTTAGGGCTTGATTTCACGAACCATAAGATCATGACCTGAGTGAAAATCAAGAGTCAGACATGTAACCGCTTGATTAACTGATTGAGCCACCCAGGTGCCCCGGCTTCTTTAATATTTTTTTTATTTTTTATTTTTACATTTATTTTTGAGAGACAGAGAGAGACAGATTACAAGTGGGGGAGAGACATAGAAGAAGACACAGAATCCAAAGCAGGCTCCAGGCTCTGAGCTGTCAGCATAGAGCCCAACGCAGGGCTTGAACTCACAAACTGTGAGATCATGGCCTGAGCTGAAGATGCATGCTTAAACAACTGAGCCACCCAGGTGCCCCCTAATATTTTTAAAGGGAACACACAGATGCTTCCAAAATATTGAACTGCAGAAAGGAATGGGGAAAAATTCTAACATGCTGATATGGCCTGTAGAATACTTTGGTAAGTGAAAAAACCAAGGTGCCAAACTGTGAAATCGTTTGCTATTTTGGGTGAAGGGGGTAAAATTTTTGAGAGAGAGAGAGAGAGAGAGAGAGAGAGAGAGAGAGACAGAGTTGAGCAGGGAAGGGGTAGAGAGAGAGACCCACACAGAATCTGAAGCAGGCTTCAGGCTCCAAGCTATCAGCACAGAGTCTGACGTGGGACTTGAACTCATGAACCAGGAGATTGTGATCTGTCCAAAGTCGGACACTAACCAACTGAGCCCCCCAGGCCCCCCAGTCTGGTATTCTTAGTGAAGTAAATGGAATGAAGATGTAACTGAAATTAATATATAGCTACTTTTTGTTCCCCCTTTTCCTCTCTTTCTTCAACTTCTGGTTTTGCTTATTTTTAAGGAATCTCTACACCCAATGTGGGGCTCGAACTCACAACTCTGTGATTAAGAGTCACATGTTCTACTGACTGAGCCAGACAGATGCCCCTGCTTTTACTAGTTTTTTTAAGACATGACCAGAAGAACATAAAATGCATACAGCTAAAAATATTTAATAAAGCTTAAAGTTTTATTCTTGCTACCTATCCAAGGTCTAAAGTCTAAAGCTCTTTTAAAATATCATGTGTTTCACAAAGATTTCCTGTGTAATTCTAGCTCACTTTGACATTTTTTCCTGTTTTTTTATTTTGGAAATCAGAGGAAAGTTGCGTTATATAATTTCTAATATATAAATCTGATATAAAATTAAATATCCTGAGATTAGGAACCATTTAAAACTCTACCATCTTCCTTCACCCCCTATTTCTCACCTTCACTCCTAGGACAATAATAGGCAATAAATAATATGTTTTGAACTGAGTCTTCTAAAAGTGTTTTATGTTTAACCCCCAAGTTGACAAGGGTATTATACTTTTCATTATATAGTCAGTATTGGCTAGACATTTTGATAATATGTAGAAATCAGATTTTGTAGCTTCTCAGACTTTCCTATTCCAAGAAGAGGCAGCCAAGCCTCTGTTTTGTTGTTACTGCATTTTGATTGAACCTATTGATTACTTAAGGTTTTAATTCATCAGACAAATACGCAGTACAGCGTCACCTTCACATTATGTATCTAGCTCATCCCTAAATTCCTATATCCCCACCAGAGCATTTTTATATTTGAAAATGTTCCTGATTTCAAAATGATATCCTGGGACATATTACATAATTTTACTTGTGACTCAATAGATTGAGTGGTTGGATAAGATGTTAATGAAAGCAATGTTATTTTAATCTCTTCGCATATAAGTGGACTTTAATTCATTCAGCAAATTCTTTGGAGTGCCTACTGTGTGTCAGGCACAGTGCAAGGTGCTGGGTATGTAGTATTGAACAAAACCAATATAATCCCCCTAATATAGAGAACAGTGCATGGTGTCTTCTCTCATTGCTTCTATTCAAAACAATATTGAAGCCTCCAACCAATGCAATCCAGCAAGTAAAAGAAATAAAAGGTATGCACATTGGGAAAAAATATTTTTTTATTCACAGATGATGAAATAGTTTAAATATAAAACCTCAGAGATTTTATAAGAAAACTACTAGAACTAATATTTGAGCTTAGCAAGTTCACAAGACACGGAGGCATTTACAGTACTCCATTGTGCAGTGAACAGTTGGATAGTGAAATTTAAAACTATCATTGAATATAGTATTAAAATTCATGAACTACTTAGGGATAGATCTAATAAAAAATGTTGAAAACTATAAAACACTAGGAGTTCAAAGAAGACCTAAATAAATGGAGAGATGTGATAGATTAATGGACCAGAAGGCATTATTAACGTATCAATTTCCACCAAATTGGTCTACAGATTAAACAGAATCCTTTTGGAAAAAGAAAAAGCAACGGGGGCTAGGGATACTCAAAATAATTTTGAAACAGAACAAAACTCGAGGACTGAAACTACCTGATTTCAAGACTTACTATAAAAGCTACCATAATCACCACAATGTGGTTCTGGTAAAACAGATATGTGAATCAATAGAATAGAATAAAGAATCCGAAATAGAGCCTCAAATACATGGGCAATTGATTTTTCACAAAAATGACAATGTAATTAAATGAAGATGGAATAATATTTTCAGCAATTGTTGCTGGGGCAAAATAATAGCCTATAAGCCATACTTCATGCCATGTGTACAAATTAAGTAAAAATAGATCTTGGACTCAATGCAATAACTATAATACTTCTAGGTGAATACACAGGAGAAAAACTTTGTGACTGTAAGTTAGACAAAGTTTTCTTAGATACAACAGCCAAAGTACATACAGAAACATTCATAAGTTGAAATTCACAATTAAAAACTACTCTTCCAAAGCTTTTGTTGGGAAAATTAAAGACTAGCCAGGGATTGGGAAGACATATTTACAAAATTCATATCTGATAAAGGGCTTGCATCAAGAATATAGATATCTTCTCAAAACATAAGAATAGAAATACAAATAACTCAAACTCTTATGTTTAATGAACATGCAAAAGGACTCTTGCCTTCATTACTTGCTGGGGAAATGTACGTTAAATCTACTAAACACCTACTAGAAGGGCTGAAATTTAAAAACGTGGCAAAAACATCCAAATGCTGGGGAGAAGAAGGAGCAAATGGAACTCCCATACATCACATTGGGACTGCAAAATTGTACAATCACTTTGGAAAATGGTTTATAGTTTCTTATAAACTTAAATCTCCACTTACCAAATAGTCCAACAATTCCACTCCTAGGCATTTACCCAAGAGAAAACTTATGTCCACAAAAAGACTTGCATGCAGATGCTCTTAGCAACTTTATTTGTGATGACTCCACACTGGAAACAACCCAAAAAATCATGAACTGATGAACGAATAAATAAGTTGTGTTGTGTCCATATTTTGGAATACTACTCACAGTAAAAAAAAAAACAACCCTACTGATAAACACAACAATATGAATGAATCGCAGGTGCATTAGTCTAAGCAAAAAGAACCTGAATAGTGACTCGATGTACTATTCTTTTATATGACACTGTGGAAAATACAAAATTGTAGGAACAGAAATAGGACCCATGATTGCCAGTGACTGGGGTGGGGGGGTGGGACAGCAGGATGGATCGACAAAAAGGAGCAAAGGAAACTTCCTGGGGTGATAGAAATATTCTATATTTTGACTGTGGTTGTGGCTATAGAACTCAAAGAACCGTTCATCTAATAAGGGTGAATCTTACGTATAAACTATATCTTCACAAACCTACTTTAAATAGAGCGTATATGTAAAGTTAAAGCAAAATACACGTAACCCCTTCCTTGGTGGAGCAGCCCTTAAACAAATGAGCACACAAATAAAGGTACAATTGTAGGCTGCCTTTAACAATCCTATCCTAAAGAGGGGCTGGGTAAGGAAATTTACAATTTATGTTTGAATATTAAATCAACCCAGTTGATTTGCTTTAGAATTTGTACGGTCTTCTATTTGCTATATTACTAATAACAGCTAACATTTATTGCAACTTTTCTGAATGCCGGACACTGTGCTAGATTCCTTATACCTATCATCTTATTGAATCCCCAAAGTAATTCTATGAATTTGCTACTATTACACACCCCCCCAACCTTTTCTTTTCAATGCAGTGGAAGCACAAACACAAAGGTTAAGCACAGTTCTAAGGTCTCACAGTCAGTAAGCCGTGAGATTGCTACTCATCCTGGATACATCTCACTTAAAAGCTATTGATCCCCATGGGAGGGCTACCGGATGGAGCGTGCTTAAAGTACAGAGTCTCAACCCTCCCCTAGAGACTGTGATTCAGGCTGAAAAATGGGGAAATGCTGGGGAGGGCTGCATTCTTACCAGCTCCCAGGACACTCTGATGCACCTACCCCTAGTCTACAGTCTGAGTTGTCTGTGAGTTTTGAGGATCATGAAAGAAATGCAGAATCGCAAGACAGCAAAGCTGCAAGGAATTTTAGAGATTATTTAGTCCAATTGTGTGTCCAGTGTGTTAGTTTAAAAAGAGACGGGAGAAGGCAATGGGCTCCTGGAGGAAGAGCAGATTCTGGTAGTTTCTCAGAAGTGAGGAAATGCAGGATGACTTGGGAGAAGAGACAATGGGAAGTCAGGGGATCCCAAAGTGGAGTCAAGGTCACCAGCTAGAGCACTGACAGGGAAGGGGGTCTGCCTTGATAATAAATATAGGTCTAGTCTCTCTATGGTGCTGCATTGTTTGCAAGGCACTTTTTATATTAATTACATTTGTTTCTCACAACTAATCTATGATAAGGTATATTAGTTGAATTCCTTTGGTGTGATGGAAGAGAAATCAGCTTAGTCTAAAGCTACCAACGACACTCTGCATCTCTAACCACACTTCCCTCTCTTCTTCCCCCTTCCCTTCCTTCCCGTCTCCCTCCCTCCATTCCCTATC
>NC_043705.1:136476765-136518994 GCF_006229205.1 Suricata suricatta | reverse complement strand
GTGAGTTTTGAGGATCATGAAAGAAATGCAGAATCGCAAGACAGCAAAGCTGCAAGGAATTTTAGAGATTATTTAGTCCAATTGTGTGTCCAGTGTGTTAGTTTAAAAAGAGACGGGAGAAGGCAACGGGCTCCTGGAGGAAGAGCAGATTCTGGTAGTTTCTCAGAAGTGAGGAAATGCAGGATGACTTGGGAGAAGAGACAGTGGGAAGTCAGGGGATCCCAAAGTGGAGTCAAGGTCACCAGCTAGAGCACTGACAGGGAAGGGGGTCTGCCTTGATAATAAATATAGGTCTAGTCTCTCTATGGTGCTGCATTGTTTGCAAGGCACTTTTATATTAATTACATTTGTTTCTCACAACTAATCTATGATAAGGTATATTAGTTGAATTCCTTTGGTGTGATGGAAGAGAAATCAGCTTAGTCTAAAGCTACCAACGACACTCTGCATCTCTAACCACAACTTCCCTCTCTTCTTCCCCCTTCCCTTCCTTCCCGTCTCCCTCCCTCCATTCCCTATCCCTTCCTTCCTGTCTTTCCTCTGTCCTCCTCTGACTTTCTGGTCCAGATTGTGAGTAGAAAATGCCCATCCATGTCTCCTGAGCTTAGATATTAGGTCCCTTGAGCTCCCAGGTCTGTATTTCAACAAAAGGGACCCTTAGTGGGTCAGGTTGGGTCAGATGCCCATCCGGGTTCAATTAGATGAGTCAGAGGATGAGGTCCTGTTGTCCATCATGACCCCAGAGAGGAGGCACTGGCAGACAAGTCAACAGGCACCGGGCACATGGCCCATTGCCCTTTGGTTATGTAACACACATACACACGTCACCCCGTATGTATGATTTTTCAAGGCTGCCTCTTCCTCACAGAGTTACAACTGCAAATGTACATTCTTTTTCCCCAACAGAAGACAACTCAAGGTCATGCTTAGCCACTGTATAGAATTGAGGTCCTTTTGCCATAAAAGGTGATGCTTTCAGGTTCCCACGGTCCTTGGATGCTATTACTTAGCCTATCACAAGTAACTTCATTAAAAGGTAAAGCACCAGGAGAAACCTAATGAGGACCAGGGGGAGGGGAAGAGGGAAAGAGAGTTGGGGAAAGAGAGGGACGCAAAACTTGAGAGACTATTGAATACTGAAAATGAACTGAGGGCTGAAGGCGGGGGAGAAATAGGTGGAGGTGATGGAGGAGGGCACTTGTGGGGAAGAGCACTGGGTGTTATATGGAAACGAATTTGACAATAAACTACTTAAAAATAAAAAAATAAAAGGTAAAGCAAAACAGTAAAATTGGTTTTAATAATCTATATTTTTCAATTTTTTAAATATTTCTTTATTCTTGAGAGAGAGAAAGAGTTCAAGCAGGGGAGGGGCAGAGAGAAAGGGAGACACAGACTCTGAAGCAGGCTTCAGGCTCCGAGCTGTCAGCACAGAGCCTGACACGGAGCTCGAACTCACAAACCATGAGATCATGACCTAAGCCCAAGTCAGACGCTTAGCCGACTGAGCCACCCAGTCGTCCTTTTAATAATTTATTTTAACCTAATGTATCCAAAATATTACCATCAGACATGTAATCAATAGAAAAGTATCAATGATTTATTTTACATTCTTTTTTTTTTTTTTTCTGCTAAGCCTTCCAAGTTCAGTGCATATGCCCACATTCCCTATTCTCTCTGCATCTTCTGGGGAGAAGTGGCTGGGGTGCAGCCACAAACATCGGAGGGGGGTCATGCTCCACCACAAGGACCCCAGTGGACTCTCTTTTTATAGGGGAAGAGTGATTTTGGGGAACAAACATCCTGGAGCCCGCTCTCTAAGGGAGGTTCTGGAAAGGCCCTCTGTCTGGCATTAGGAGACCTTGTGTGCACCTTGTCCCAGGGCAAGTTGAATTCAGGTGCAACTCTTTTTTCTGCACATAAGGTGGGGACAGCCTGATAGGACCGAGTCCTTAGACGTCCTAGGTTATTGCCAGAAAATGGAAATGCAGGAAGGCACCCCTAGTTGTTCATTGGGCAGCCCTATTGTCTGCACAGCTGAAAATGGTGACATAGGATTATAGGTGTCCCTGATTCCAAAGCCAGTACTCCGAGCCACTGTCCTCTTCTGCTCCTGCTGGCCTGACTTATCCATGTCGGGTTTAAGCCGGGGTCACCACCCAAGGTGCACCGAGCTCAGGGTTGCTTACGAAGGTAGCCCCAAATTGAGCTGAGCTAGGGCAGTGCGCAGGCAGGGCGGGGATCCCCGGCAGGTCAAGAACTGGGACACACAGGGTGTGGTCCGCATGGCCGAGGTAGAGTCTGGTGTGCAGGAGACGCCCGAGCGGCCTGGCCCTGGTGGAGGCAGTGGCTGGGGCAGCTCGCAGGGAAACTTGTTTTGGATGAAGGCAAACTGCTAAGTTGTTTGTTTTTTGATGAACTGTCCCACCCAAGAATGTTCCAGCCACGTCTTAAAAGACTCCGGCCCTCCAGAGAGGGCCTGGCTTTCCTGAGTCAGTGATTTTGTCTCCTTCTGTCTAAGAATCATGCCAGTTTGTCTCCAAAAGAGTGTTTTGTCAGGGGGTTGTGGGGGGGGGGGGCGCGGTCAAGTGGCTCTGGACTGAAACTGAGTCTCCTTAGCCTTTGGGTTAGTAATTTTCCAAATCCTTCCAGGCTCTGGGGCCACGGGTGGGCATTTGACTCGAGCCTGACAAGAACGAAGCCTACCAGCTGCGGTGGCCAGGGTGTCCTCGCGGAACAGGTGCCCACGACAGACCTTGCCTGGCGGTGGCTGGCTGCCTACCAGGCCAGGGTGGCTGCTTGCCGGAGGCCCCACCCCAGGATCCGTCCCCATGCCCGTGGTTCACAGGGACTCCGCTGGGCATTCTTAAGGCACATTTGCGATGACGTTGCCGTGCGTTTGTGTGCTCATCTCTTCTTGACGCGTCCTTACGGAACACGTGACCCAAAGCTCAAACACCGTGCGGGTGAATGACAGATTCAATCTGCTGTCGATCTGATGTTACAGATCCCAAGGCACTCTGTGGGATAAGTTTATTTGGTTTGCTTACCCAGGGCTTGCCTAACTCTTTCCCACAAAATTCATGTATTTACATTTGGACAGTCCCCCAAACAGCCCTAATAGTCAATTAGGTAAGATTGGCTGTGTTTTCTGAATCCTGAATACTGTTTTTGGCTACTTTTCAAAGTCAGTCTGGGAGGTGTAATCTGGAGGCAGAAACATTTTATTTTGTTTTTTATTTTTTAATGTTTATTTATTTTTGAGGGAGAGAGAGAGAGGGAGGGAGACAGAGGACAAGCAGGGGAGGGGCAGAGAGAGAGAGGGAGAGACAGAATCCGAAGCAGGCTCCAGGCTCTGAGTGGTCAGCACAGAGACTGCCGTGGGCTCCAACTCACAAACCATAAGATCATGACCTGAGCCAGAGTCGAACCTTAACCGACTGAGCCACCCGGGCACCCCAGAAACATTTTTTTAATGTTTACTTGTGGGGGTACCTGGGTGGCTCAATGCGTTGAGTGTCAGATTCTTGATGTTGGCTTAGGTTATGATCTCACAGTCATGGGACTGAGCCCCGAGACGGGCTCTGGTTGAGCGTGGCGCCTGCCTGGGATTCTCACCCTGTCTCCCTCTGCTCCTTTCCCTGGCTTGTGTGCTCAATCTCTCTCTCTCTCAAAAATGTTTATTTATGTATTTTGAGAGAGAGAGAGCATGTGCATGTGCAATTCGGGGAGGGGCAAAGAGAGAATCCAAAGCCGGCTCTGTGCTGTCAATACAGAGCCTGCCCCGGGGGCTTGAACTCATAAACTGTGAGATCATGACCTGAGCCAAAATCAGACATTTAACCAACTGAGCCACCTAGTTGCTCGTAGGGGCAGAAATATTTCCGTGTTAGCTGGTCTATAAAAATGACAGAACACATGATTAGAATTCAGCCACATTCAGGATGTTGGATGGCTATTCTTAAAGACAGTTTAGTCCAACCTTCCTCCGTATGTATGCATGTGACAGCACCAAATTCTGAGCCAATAGAAGAGGGGTAGCCAATGACATTCTTTCTGGCCAGTGTACTCTCCATGTCTCCTTCCAACGCGGAGAGGCTTAGACACAGCAGTGAGAGATCTAAACAAATGAAAGGCCAGGAGGAAGGGGAGGGTGTGTAAAAGACCTAGACAAATAATAATTAGTAATAACACAACAATCACAGTATCGGCTAGTATTTATCGATTACATATCCTGTGCCATAATATAATTGGTCATTTACATGAAGTATCTCATTCATTCACTCATACCTTCACCCATGCATTCCTTCATTCAGTCATTCAATAGTTATTAATGTGCCAAGCAGAATTCTGGATGCCACGGATATGGCAATGAATGCACCAAATTCATTGCTCTCATGAAGCTTACATTCTAGCAGGGAGAAAGGCAGCAAACAAATATATAACGGCAAAGAGACAAGTGTTAAAAAATAATAATAAGTTTGAGCACAGGACAGAGGGGAACAGAGGGCGGTCAGGGGAGTTCTTTCTGTTAAGTAGGTGTCGGTCTGCTTTGCAGGCAGAGGGAAGAGCTACGCTGAGTTTGTGTAAGAACGGACACAGGTTTGAGACAATAGAAAGGCACACATTTCCCAAGGCAAGAGGGACCACCCTTTTCATACCCTTAACATTCCTATGGGCAGGCCTATTGCTTAAGGCTAGTTACACCCTATGTGAAGGTCCTGGGTCCTGGGTCCACTCTGTAATACTCTAAATGTTGTAATTGGATAAACCTGCTCTCAATAACTCCCCCTTCCCAAACTCATCAAAACCCTGACCCACCTTTGTTCGGGGCTCTCAGCATGGATCCACCGGGCCGGTAAAGTCTGTGAGCCCGAGTTTAGGCCCCAGCGAGCCTAAACCCGTAATAAAGCCCTTTGCTTTGCATGCGTGACTCGGTCTCCCTGGCGGTTTCCTGTTTTGGGGGATGATAAAGAAATCTTGGGTACAACATTTGGAATGTTGAAGGAAAGAACCAGGAGGGAGAGGTACTGAGGGGAGGCCCATGGGGGGTGCCGGGGATCCAAGTGAAAGGGGGAGGCCATTGGAGACTTTCGGGCAGGGACATGTCTGATGTAGGTTTTACTGGGGCCAGGGGTGGGAACAAGGAGACAAGTACAGGGGCCATGGCAACTGCCTTGGAGGGAGATGGCGATGGCTTGGAGCCATGAGCTGAGATGGGAGGAAGGAAGTGATGGATTCTGGAAATACTCAGAAGTTGTGGTGGCAGGATTTGCAAGAGAGGAGGCATGTCTTGACTTGCTAGCCCCAGACTAGCACCACTACTTACTGACATGGGAAGCACGGGAGACTGAGCAGTTCTGGAGATGAAAATCAAGAGTCTGGTGTGGACACACCTACTTTGTATTAGATCCCGGATGGGGAGCTGTTACAGAGAGCGCTGAATGGCTACGAAGTCTGGAGCTCAGACGGGGAAGCTAGGATTGAGATTCAGGAGTGCTCAGCAAGAAGGTGCTATTTGAAGTCACAGCTCTGGATGAGGCCATCCAGGGAGTGAGAAAATAAGAGGTTCAGTGTCCTCTTGTAGGAGGAGGGAAGGGACATGTGCTAGGGAGGAAAATCGGGGACAGGAGGTGCTTATTTTGAGAGTAAATCAACAAAGTGACCCATCCTGTCAAGTGCACTGATAAGTTGAGTAAGATGAAGACAGAATTGACCTCGGGGTTTAGCAATGTGTCTTTCATCACAAAAGCCTATGTGATTATCCACACTTTACCCACAAGGAAGCCACAACTCAGAGGCTCAGTGAGTTTGGGGGGGGGGGGTATCGGGAAGTGAGGGATGGAGCCAGGATCCCACCCAGACTAAGCCCGGGAGCTCCTGCTCCACGCCTGGGGGCTGCTCTGGAAACACACCTTCCCTTTCTTTGTTCCTTCCAGTGTGGGAGTCCTGGGCTTTTTAACTCACCTCCCAGGTAAACAGCGACCATACTCCGGGAAAGAGGCCTATCTCAGCCCCATTTGGAGGATGACAGATTATTGCAGAATCTTTAAGAAGAGGACAGAGGGAGGATAATGTGGAGCATTTCAGAGAAGCCTGCCTTACCACTTATCTTCAGTTCCAGCTCATGATTGCTTTAAACATTTCTTATTAGCATGAGAGAGAGAGAGAGAGACGCTCAAAATAAAAAGTGTTTATACCAAAAAACAGAGTGGAGGATTTGCAGGCTTTTCTGATGGATTGCGGGCTACGAAACAGATTTGTGGGTGAAATCGAAGCTCTTTGTGTTTGTTCTTTTTCCATTTTCTTTCTTTTATGCTTAATGCCCATTAAAGAGAAGGTAATTAAGACACTATAGGAATAACATAAGTAACCTGCATCCCTAAATAATGTTATCTTTTGGACTGCAAAATATTTTGCAAGAAAAGCATTTTCTTTTTTTCTTTTGAAAAAAGGTAGCTAATGCATTACCCTATTTAGTATATATTATTTTCTGACTGTATATTCTTTTTTAAAAATGTTTATTTATTTTTGAGAGAGAGAGAGAGAAAGAGAGAGAGAATGGGTGGACGAGGGGCAGAGAGAGACACACACACAGAATCTGAAGCAGGATGCAGGCTCTGGGGTGTCAGCTCAGAGCCTGATTCGGGGCTCGGACTCAGGAAGGAGTGAGATCATGACCTGAGCTGAAGTTGGATGCTTAACCCACTGAGCCACCCACGCATCCCTCTAATTGTATTTTCTTAAAATTAGTAATTCTCTAAACACAGATTTTCAAGTGAGTTTCCCAATCCAAAATCAAGTGGATTTACAGTAAATATGTTTTACAGGCTCTAGATGCCAATGCAGTTTTTTAGATGATGGTTACCAAATGAAAGATTCTTAATTCAGTGTGAATTAGTTTCCTAGGGCTGCCAAAACAAATTGCCACAAACTGTGTGCCTTCAAACAACAGGAATTTATTCCCTCGGGGCTCCAGACTCCTGAAATCTGAAGGCTCTAGGAGAAAATCCTTCCTTGCTTCCTCCTGCTTCTGGCGGCTGCAGGCATTCATTCGCTGGCTGGTTGGTTGCTTAAAGCTAATCTCTGCCTTGTCTTCTTCCCAAGTCTCTGTGTGTCAAACCTCTCTGCCTTTCTCTGATAAGGTCACTGTCACTTGATTTAGGACTCCCTCTGAATCCTTGGATTTAGGATCCACTCTAAATCGAGGGTGATTTCATCTCATGATCCTTATCTTGATTACATTTGCAAAGACCCCTTTCTCCAAATAAGGTCACAGTCACTGGTTTTGGATCTTGGGATCTGGACATATTATTGGGGGGGGGCACTATTCAACCCCCCTATACAGTGTTACACCCGAAAGCGGGGTTGGGGGAAGGATTCAGAGACCTTGGGTGCACACTTTGGTAAGTTTGTACACAGCACTATACTCAAGAGACTACATTAAATGTGTGAGTCGTTTACAGAAACAAAGGAGTCAGGCATAAGGGAAGGGATGGCTTACTGTGCAATCTCTCCTTCTAGAGTCCAGGTCCCATGGAAACAGAGCGCTCTGGATCAGACCATCTGGGTTGGAAGGGACTGCCAATTACTGGCTGTGTGATTTTGGCAATATATTTAGCTTGGCTCCATCTTCATTTGTGAACTGTGAGTCATGATGCTGACCTCAGAGTGTCCCTAGGAAGATCAAAGTGCCAAGTGTAAAGCCCCTAGCGCGATGCTTAGATGATTCTAGAAATATCAGCGCCCCCCTCTTCTCTGTGCAGAACTAGGAGGCCTGTGTTCCTTTCCGGATGCCATTCAGCATTCAGTGTTTATACCCTTGAGCTTCCCAGCTACGGGAGAAAGTGGGGGCCCTGGCCTGGGTCCTTATATCTTACCTTCACCAGCTTGGCTGTTCAGGCTCCCTGCTCCTGCAGGGACACCCAAGCCCCTCCATAAGCCCTTTCTCCTTTACTGTCTTTGTGTAGTAGCTCTTGTCGCCTGTTGGTTAGGAACCCTGGTGTTCAGTCTCAGATGCTGGATTCATCTCTGCATGGCACAGTGTCGGTGTGGGAGGAGCAGCCCTGGCTCACAGCCTGGGGCCTCGGTGACTACCTCCAGTAGCTCTGAGCTAGCGGACTTGGAAGACCCAGAGTGGTCCCTAAGTTGATAGTTGAGAATAGCAGGGTTGCCTGGCCAATGGGGTTGAATGGGGTTACTGGGAATGGAAATCAGGGTCTGGAGAGAAGAGCAACAGCCCCTTCTGGTCGAGGTGGGGGTTTCTCCTCAGCTGTGGCAGACCGTGGGCTGCTCAGCTTCAGGAAGGGACCCTGAACTTGGAACCTTGGGCTGTGTGTGAGCCCAGCAATTGGTTTCATGTCTCTGAGTTCCAGTTTTCTCCTGTGTAAAAAAAAAGAAGTAAAAATAAACCAGAAGTTTTAGGTTGGTTGGGATATAAATAAGGTCATGAGTGCAAATGGCAAGTAAACGTTATTAAACTTCAGTGGATTATGTAAGTAACGTAACAAGGTGGTTGCACGTCACACGCCTGTGGGGCCGAGCTCTTCTCTGTCCTGCAACCACCATTCTTTTATGCACGTGGATATTCTTTTCAGCCGTGGGTGCCCATGAACACAGGGACGGTCAATCCAAGTCAGTAGGTAGGGTTTTGATGCTGTTCACTTCAGTCACGTGGTGTCCTTTGTTCACCAAGAATTAGGCTAGGGTAGCACTTCTCAAACCCTGATGTGCTTACCAGGTCCCTGGGGATCTTGTGAAAATGCAATGGTCTTGCATTTAGCCACTCTTGTCCGGGGCCTGAAATGCTGCATTTCTAGCACATTCCCAATACTGCTGGTGCAGGACCAGAGTTGGAGTAGCAAAGTACCACCCATTGTCAAACTGACCCTTGAACAATATGGAGCTTAGGGACACAGACGTCCCCACACAGTTGAAAATCAGTGTATAACTTTTGACTTGCCCAGACCTTAACTACTAACAGCCTACTGTTGACTGGAAGCCTTACCAATAACATAAACAGTTGATTAACATATATTTTTATGTCATACGTATTGTATTCTGTATTTTTCAATAAAACCTGATTTTTTCTGAAAAATTTTCGGGTTTTTCTAGGCTAGGCAGTTCCACTTTGGTTTTTTCAAAGCATGTAAATCTCCCCAAATTTCCCAGTATATTTATGAAAAAAAGATCCACGGATAAATGGACCTGCACCGTTCAAACCTGTTTTAAGGGTGAGGCGTACTCTGGTTTTTGCAGAAGAAAGAGCTCTGTTCAGGACTTCTTAAAAACTGTGAGCTGTAACTTCTCTTTCTCTTTTTTTTTTTTTTTTGTAAACTCATCTTCTTCAGGTCAGAATTGATTGGCAGAAAAGAATTTTCTTAGGGCAACTCGGATACAATGGGGGAGAAAGGCAGAGGAAAATTACTTCTTTGATGAAAGCCATTTTTTCAATCAGTAGGCATGCTGACCCAAGATAACGGGAGGGATTTTGTCTGCCAGACTTTAATCTGTGTCTTTTAGGTACAGTTGGTCTCATTCATATCTAAAAGCCGAGTTGATAATTCTTTTTTGGTGTTTGTTGTTTTGTTTTAATTTTACATGCCTCATGCTTTTGCTCTGACTTCACCTCTTTGAGAAGACCCTTATTCTGATTTCTCTTCCCTAACTCTGAATCCTCTACAAGCCCTTGTACCTTCTAGTATTAGCCTCTATCCTAACTAGTTTCTTTGTATCTGGCTGTCCTTTTATGGATGTCCTTTACACTGAGAGTTCCTTGAGGGAAAGGTGGAGACTTTCATCTCTGTGTCTTATATAGAGGTCCTGGACTACGGATGGCATATCATCAGACACTCCAGTTCTTGTAACAATGATAGTCACAGATGACCAATTTGCTCAACAATACGGGAAACAAATTGTTGGTTACCAGAGGGGAGGTGGTAAAGTATGGGCGAAATAGGTGAAGGAGAGTAAGAGGCCCACGTTTCAGTTATAAAATAAATAAATTATGGGGTAGTGAATATAGTCAATGATATTGTAATAACTTTGTTTGACGACAGGCGGAAGCCTGACCTACCATGGGGTTATTTCGTAATGATCACTGGGGTGTAAACCCAAAACTAATACAACGTGTATTAATTATACTTCAATTAAAAAATGACTGGTTTGCTGAAACAAGGAACTTCTGGATCATCTTCATTTAATTTGCTTCTCAACTCCATGGACTTCACTGCTGTCTGTTTTGTAGATGTGGCAACAGAAGCTAAGAAAGGTTAAATGACTTCCCGGAGGTCACTTAGATGTCAAGCTGTAGAACTGGGCTTTGGATGAAAATGTGTCTACTTCTTTGGTTCAAGTTCTTCCTAACCACTTTGGAATGACGAAAGGACTAAATACACCCACAGTCAACTTTATGTTTACCATGATCTGCAAGGTGTAGGAGGCTAATCATTGCTTTGGTCGAACACACTGACATTCAGAGCAATGACTCCCAAGTGCTGGGCCATGTGCCACTGCCAGCTCAGGATCAAATCTTCACCAGTCTCGGATTGGAGAACACTCAGAACATAAAGTTAAGTTTATTCACTTAGAGAACTGCCTTCATGATGAAATCATATCTATTCTGATATTTGAGTGAGCTTCCTTTCTAAAAATAATGGCAGTAATAATTGGTAGTTATAATTCTTTTTTTCTCACCACAAGCATAGTTACCATCTGTCACCACACAACGTTATTTCAATATTATTGGCTATATTCCTTATGCTGTGCTTTTCATCCCCATATTTGATAAGTGGAGGTTTGTACCTCTTAATCTCCTTCATCTATTTTGCTCGTCCCTCTCATCCCTTTCCCCTTTGGCAACCACCAGATTATTCTCTATATTTATGGGTCTATTTGTTTTGTTTTCTTAGAGTCCACATGGAAGTGAAATAATATGGTATTTGTCTCTCTGTGTCTGATTTATTTCACTTAGCACAATATCCTCTAGGTCCGTCCATATTGTTGCAAATGGTAAGATCTCATTCTTTTTTATGGTGGAGTAATATTCCATTGTATATATATTCCATTGTATATACACCATATCTTCTTTAGCTATTCATGTATTAATGGACACTTAGGTAGTTCCATATCTTGGCTATTGTATATAATGCTGCAATAAACATAGAGGTGCACATATATCATTTTGAGTTAGTGTTTTCATTTCCTGTGGGTAAATACCTGTAAATGGGATTATCGGATCATAGGGTATTTCCATTTTTAATTTCTCGAGGAATCTACATATTGTTTTCCACAGCGGCTGCACCAGTTTACATGCCCACCAACAATGGTTGCACGAAGGTCCCCTTTATTCATATTTTCACCAACACTTGTTATTCTTGACTTTTTTGATCCTGGCCATTCTGCCTGCTGTGAAGTGATATCTGTTTAAGGTTTTGATTTGCATTTCTTAGACGGTGAGTGATGTTGAGATAGGTTTTTTTGTTTTGTTTTTTTACATTTTTACTTGACAAAATGGACTGACCATACTGAATTTGAATCTCTCTCTCTCCTTTTTTTTAGACTTCTGTGAAATCCCAGTAACCGAGAACGGCTGTTCTAAAGAAGGTTGAGAACCAATCAGAATCAGAGCATCTATTGGAGAAAAAAAAAATAGGCAGGTGTCTCGAGGGGATGAACATTCTTACTCATAAATATCCTCCTTCCCATCACACCCAGCTGACTCTGAGCAGCCATTGATAACAAGACGCCAGCTTCACAAAAGGAACACCCCTAGGATTTGAGCAAAATGGCTGCAGGGTTTTTTCTTTGGAGGAGTTTTGTTCAAATAGGCATTTTTTGGGGGTGATTGGCAAATGTACATTTCTAAAGACTGAAAGCTAGACTTTCTGGGTAAGGAGTGAAGGAGGGGGAAGAGAAGGAGGGGAACAGAGCATTGCCCAACAAGGCCAGGGGTGTTTCGTTGAAAGAACAGAGCTCGTAAGAGGAAGTATTAAATAATGGGCTTACCCAGGGTAATGCTGATGTGCACAGAGAGAAGAGAAAAGAATGGGAGGTCAGATTTGACCTGTTGCTCTACCTGAAAACAAAAACTGAAATCAAAATAGACATAGCAAGCAAAACTCCCATGATGCCAGCAGAAAGGCACCTGTTTCCACATGTCAGATGAACTGATGGAAATCTTACAGTCTGTCGGGCTCAGGAAGAATAGTCAGGCAGTCAGGCAGAATCTTTTTCTCATTGTGTTCATATCATTGTCTGGTGATTAGCGTGACTGACAGAATAAATATAGGTGATGACAATCCTTTTTCTTTTGTTTTTAACCCACACTTCTTAACACTCAGCCCAACCCAACAGAATTGATCTGGTACCCACAACTACAAAAAGAATAGCCTTGTAAAGAGCAGTAGATCCCACACTATAAGGTGCTGTTCGGCATGTACCATGACCCCAGAAAGGGCTTGGTGTGTGGTGGACCTGATTTTTATTGTCCCTTTGGTGAATCATGAATCATCACAGCCAATAAACCCTTGACACACTTTCCAGGTGAGCAGAATTCACCGTCCTGATGGAAAATCTACCCCTCATTGTGAAGTAGCTCAAAAGTTAAAAAGCCACTTTTATGACGTAGCCAACATTAGGGCGACATCAGAAAGATTGTATGTGATTAGACCAACTGGAACTATCTTGCCTTGTAATGGATTTATTATGTTGTTTCTATAATTGCTTTTTTTCTGAACCAGCTAATATTGAAATTGGTAATGGTCAAGAAACTAAGCAGGTATTTCACATCTGTAAGTCTTTCAATATTTGTGAGGAGACAAGGACTTCCAGCTTAGAAAGGGGAGAATAATCCAGGGATATTTCTTCTCAGAGACTTGACCCCAAAATGAAGCCTACATTTATATTATGTCCCTATTGATTTAAGGGTGACCATAGGATTGAACTATTTTTACATTTTGAGGATGGGTGGATCTCTCTGTTGAAAACACAAAGCAAATGCCTTCAGCATCTGTCTCCAAGGAAAGGGCTTAAGATTTGGCAAAGGAGTGGTAAGTAAGAGGGAGCCTCTGTTCTTAGGATGCTTGTAATCTAGACAGGATATAAGATGTGTATGTGCATAGCTATGTTGGAGGCAGAAAACGATGAAGCACTGGAGAGAGATGCAGGAGGAGTGAGAAGGGACAGATTTCTCCTGTCTGGAGTGTGGAGGGCAGCTCACAGAACATGGCGGCATTTGCTCGGAGCCTTCAGGAGGGGGTCCAGGAAGAGGAACTAAAAACATCTGCTATCTCAATAATTAAGATTAGGGCACATCAAGACGTAGGGAAGTGCATTCCTGAAAGTTGAAGGCAGCATGAATGCAGAGGGCTTTTCTCCTGGAGCTACCTGGGCCCCGGGGGGAGTGTCAGGCTGGGAGACAAGGTAGGCCTCGGTCAGGGGTGGGTGGTGGGAGCTTTGGAAATCAGACTGGAGACTTTGATTTTTATTTATTCTGTGTGTGATTATTGTAGCCAGACACTGTTATTTGTCATTTCAGCAGATATCACTTCTTTTTTTTTTCTTTGCTAACAGAGCCATAATGATCATAAACTTTGCATTTTATGGTTTATAAAATGCTTTTGTAGGTGTTTGACCAGAGGAGTGGGGCTTGAGCTCATCAGTTCTTTATGTGGAAAACTTGAGAGAGAGGGTGAAGGAGGAGAGGAGGGAGAAAGACTTGAGAGAGTGGAAAAGACAAAATGAAGACCAGGAAGCATAGGAGCAAGAGTACAATAGCAAGGTACTTATTGGAACCTTCTGGAATATAAAAACGTACAAAGGTCTTTTTATATAATACTGGAAAGGTGATAACTTCCTAACCATTCTGGGTTGATAATAACACATTTAGTTCAACTTGATTCATTCTAATGGACAGCTTAATCCCATCCCAGACCTAAGAGGTCTGTGCTAACAGAGGGTAGTGTCCAGCCAGAAGCCTGTTGTCACCATGCAGGCTTTGTTTGGCAGGCTTTCCCGCCCCTTCTGCGATCCCTCTGCCGTATCAGTAATTGTGTCAAATAGAGGTGGACTGAAGTGGGCTGAACTGTGTTTCCTCTAAAAGAGATGTTCAAGTCCTAACCCCCCACACCTGTGAAGAGGACCTTATTTGGAAATAGGGTCTTTGCAGATGTTACCAAGATGAGGTCAAAGATAGAAAATCCCAAGGGTTCTCATCATGAGGAAGACTTTTCTTTCCCTTTCTTATGTTCCTCTTTTTGGTTTCTCTATCTATATGAGATGATGGATATTACCCACTCTCATTGTAGTCACCATCTCATAATACACATAAATTAACTGTGTTGTACACCCTCCATTTACACGGTGCTGAACATCAACTTTATCTCAATGAAACCGGGAGGGGGGATCTAAGAGGAGGTCACCCTGAGTTAGGGTGGACCTTAAATCCAATATACCTGGTGTCCTTAGAAGAAGAGAATTGGCCTTGGGACGGATGAGGCATACAGAGAAGGAGTCCATGTGAGGCAGAGGCCAACGGAGGCCCCGGATGGCCTTATTCTGCCAAAACCCAAGACATGCCAGGAGTTGCCGTAACAATCAGACGTTAGAAGAGGCAAGAAAGGATTCTTCCCTAGAAGCTTCCAAGGAGGCATGCATAGCCCCGCTGACACCTTGGTTATGGATTTCTAGCTTCCAGTCCTTTGAGAGAATGTGTTACTGTTGTTTTAAGTCATGGTTTTGTGGTCCTTTGTTCCAACACTGCCAGGAAACTAACACGTGGACCAAACACTGCAATTAAAAGTCATAAATTGTCCTGTTGGATGAGAAGCACCTTATATGCTGTCTTCAAGAGACGCACATTAAATAAAAGGACAGATAAATTGAATGTGAGAAAAATGTAGGATAACATACCACTGAAACTAGCCAACAGAAGCCTGTTGTAGCTGTATTGGTATCAAAACGAATAGATTCTAAGGAAAGGTCTCCTGGAGGAAGAGAAATAAAAGGGACCCCTCTTAATGATACGGTAAGCTATTCACAGAAACACGGAACAATCCTAAGTTGTATCCACCTCACAACATGGCTTTAAACCATATGAAGCAAAAATTAACAGAACTACAGGGAGGAATTACAGTCCACATCATAGTTGTAGACTATATAACTATATATGTTAACAACACACCTCCCTCAGCAGCTGATCGAATGGGCAGGGAAAATAATCACTCAGGTAAAAGCATATTCGAGTCATACAATTCATCAATTTAACCTGAGTAATGAATTCAATAAGTGCAGAAAATCCACCCCACTGACAGATAGTGTCCACCACATGGGGTGTCTTCCAGAAGGATTCTTAAGAGGGATCCCCCTCGTACTCGTTACACAGACTTTCTAGAGAGGGAGCAGAAGTAGCTTGCAACTTTATCACTTTATTCCCCCAGGTCTCAGTGCTTTGGTGGCAGGACATTAGCGCCAGAGGAGGAAGAAAGGGACCAGGACACGGATTTAACACACGTTATAATTCTGATTATAACGATGTGTTAAGTGGCAGACGTGTGTGTGTGTGTGTGTGTGTGTGTGTGTGTGTGTGTGTGTGTGTGGTTAAGGAGCCAAAGCCGTGTGAGCACAGGGGCTGGTGCGGTTGGTGACTCAGGAGAGGAGTCAGAGTGCAGACCGGAGAAGCAGGGCCGCCTTGAAGCCCGGGTGAGGTGAGGCTGTAAAAAGGGAAACGAGATACACAGCGGGCCGGTGGATTATTATGGGAGGCCATGGTGTCCAGAGGTTAACAGTATGGACTTTGGAGTCACACTGCCTGAGTCTGAATCTAGCTCCACCTGTTCCTAGCTGTGTGACCTTGGGCAAATTACTTAATCTCTCTGGGCCTCATTCTCCCACCTGAAAAAATGAGGATGACAACGGCACAAGGCAATAAGGTTGTTGTGAAGAGTAAGCAAGTTGATGAGGAGCTTGTGGTTCTGGCACGGGATTCATGCTTGCTATTTCTGCGAAGCGGTGTGTCAGCAAACTTCCAGTTGTAGATGTTTGAGCAGTTGAAGGTATAGGTCAGAGGGTGACTGGTCGGGTGAGATGGGCCTTTGGTCCCTCTTCAAAGCATCAGAGAGAACCCTGGGGCAGGTGACCTCCGGAGGGCTCCAGGGCACCGAGTTCGAAACCTGCCTCTGGGAAGCAGAACCTGCCCCTTTCTCTAGACTCCGCCCTATCCTCCACCGTCTTCTCTGATTATGAAGGCTCCGCACTGCAGCATTATTCGTGGTAGCTAAAATCTGGAAACACCCAAATCGTCTATAAATAAGTCAGGCAGAGAAAGACAGATACCTTATGTTTGTACTCATAGGTCTAGCAGGAGACACCTAACAGAGGACCATGGGGAGAGTGAGGGGGAAAGAGAGCTGGGGAGAGGGAGGGACACAAATCATGAAAGATTATTGAATACTGATAACGAACCATAGACTAAAGGGGGAGGAGGAGGGAGGGAAGGGGGTGATGGTCATGGTGGGGGGCACTTGTGGGGAGAAGCAATGGTGTTATATGGAAACCAATTTGAAAATAAACTATTTAAAAAAAAGGAATGGATTCATCAGATACTGTACGCTTGATGACTACATTACCACCATGAAAATAAATCAATTGGTTCAAAACATAGCAACCTGAATGGCTCTCAAAAAGCTCATGTGAATGAGAAAAAATGAGTCATAAACATTACCAGTGTAGTAAATGTATGTTCATTTTGAGGAGCTCAAAGAATACCGTTATGTAATGCTTATGAAAAGCATAATGTACAGAGAAGAATGCAAACATGGCCCAGATGGATGAATAGCCAGGAAGAGAGGGTTTAGGGCTAGAAACAAAGCGGTCTCAGACTTCATCTAGAGCATTCTGTTCCTTCATTAAGTAGCTGAAGTAAAAACAAGTTAATTCTGGATGGAGAGCTCATCGTTTTCCTATACTTTCTCCTATTTTTCAAAAATGTTTATTTATCTTGAGAGTGAGAGAGAGAGAGAGAGAGAGTGAGAGAGTGAGCAAGCGAGCATGTGTGAGCAAGGGGAGGGCCAGAGACAGAGAAGAGAGAAAATTCCAAGCAGGCTTGGTGCTGCCAGCATGGGGCTTGATCCCACACATCGTGAGATCATGATCTGAGCTGAAATCAAGAGTCAGATGCTTAACCAACTGAGCCACCCACGTCTACCTCTCTTATGTTTAAAAATTTTGTGTGATATTATAGAAAATTTACAAAATAAGGTATAGAAGGAGCAAGTGACCAGCACTCAGACATAATCACTACCGTCATTTTGTCCTATTCTGAGGTATGTGTACATGTGTATTTGCAATTGTACTGTACATACCATTTGGTAAAAAGCTTTTTGTTTTATTTTATTTTATTTTTTTACACTTTATTTATTTTTGAGAGAGACAGAGCACAAGCAGGGGAGGAGCAGAGACAGAAGGAGACACAGAATCTGAAGCAGGTTCCAGGCTCTGAGCTGTCAGCACAGAGCCTGACTTGGGGCTCGAACCCATGAACCGTGAGATCATGACCCGAGGCGAAGTTGGATGTTTAACAGACTGAGCCACCCAGGCACCCCTGTAAATGCCTTTTCAACTTAATGTATACTATTTTCCTATGTCATTAAATGTTCTTTAAAGACGTGTGAGAAAGAAAACCACAGGCCCAAAATGGAGTCACTTATGCCATAGGCCTAATCACCAAACCAGGGTTTAATACTGAACCTAATTATAGTTTCAAACTCCCCCAGAAAAATAGTCTTAATAGTCAGGAATTTTCGGTCAGTGTCAGTGAGGTAATCTGTCCCATGGGTCTGCTCCATCCCGCAAACTCAGATGAAATAATCCCCCTAATAAGACCTCCTGTCCTTCCCCTTAAGGGAAGTTGACTTTGCCTCAAACATTTCTTTTTTTTTCTTTTGCTAATTGTCCCACCCCACTTCTGTCTATAAAATCATTCCATTTTGTACAGTTCCTTGGAACTTCCCTCTACTTGCTAGATGGGATGCTGCCTGATTCATAAATCATTTAATAAAGCCAATTAGATCCTCAAATTTACTTGGTTGAATTTTTTTTTAATGTTTTATTTATTCTTGATACAGAGAGAGACAGAGCACGAGAAGGGGAGGGGCAGAGAGAAGGAGACACAGAACCGGAAGCAGGCTCCAGGCTCTGAGCTAGCTGTCAGCACAGAGCTTGACGCGGGGCTCAAACCCACGAACGTGAGATCTGACCTGAGCCGAAGTTGGAGGCTTAACTGACTGAGCCACCCAGGCGCCCCGGTTGAATTTTTTTTAACATATGATTTTGAGTGGCTTCAAAATAGTTCATCTTCATGTATTACAATTTATTCTACATTTTCCTGTAATTGGACATATAAACTATTTCTGACTTTTTGTTCTTATAAGTAATGGATCTGTGAAAATTATGTATTTCTTTTTTTATTATTTTTTTAAATGCTTATTTGTTTTGAGAGAGACAGAACACAAGTGAGAGAAGGATAGAAAGAGAGAGAGAGGGAGAGAGAGTCTGAAGCAGGCTCCAGGCTCTGAGCTGTCACCCCAAAGCTCGACACAGGGCTTAGACTCATGAACTGTGAGCTCATGACCTGAGCTGAAGTTGGACGCGTAACCAATGGAGCTACGCAGGATCCCTGAACATTATGAATTTCTGATTATTTTTTACAATAAATTTCTAGGGAGAGACTCATGTGTTCGAAATGTATGGGCATTTTTAAGGCTATTGACACACACTGCCAAAATGGTTTTCCAAAAGGTTGGATCAATTGTTACTCTTGCTAGTACTATAAGGAATACTTGCTGCTTTTCAGATCTTTTAATTGGATAATAAAACTCTGAAACTTATCTACCTCTATTACAAATTTGTTTTTCTGATCTTCCAGGCCTGTTTTATTTTGGGTTTCCCCTAGGGGTGATTCAGGCCTTAGGAAGGGAGTGGCTTGTGTCTGGAAGACCGCCCAGGTGGGCTATTTTCCTAATGTTTGTTCCTGTGGGAACCTCAGAGGACCCCCCCAACCCCACCCCAGCCCCGATGAGTTCGGTCATTTCCAGTCATTAGGATGAGGGCAGCCTTATTACTGCTCACCACCTCCTACACACACACCACAGTCTTCCTTCGGAGAGGAAAGACAACCTGTTATTTTGTAAGTTGTTTCTGTCTCGTATCAATTGGAATCCAGGGGCAATACTCTTAGAAAAACCCTGATTTCACCTAAGTGGCTGTCCCTTTCTAAATGGGATAGTCCAGTCCAGATGTGCACTATGACTGACAAAAGTCCTTCTCATATGGGCACACCTCTGTGTATCTGAAATTGATTCCAGTCAATAGGCCAGTTAGGATATTATATGGTTCCCGAGAACCAACGGTGTAGATGTGGTCGGTTAATTGACATGTAACATGTATTTGTTGTAGCTCACATATTCACTTCCAGGCTGTTTGTAGATAGAAGTCCCACCTATATGAAAGAGCCTTCCAGTTTGTGATGCTGTATTGATTTTAAACTTACATTAATATAAAACAGAAATTACTGGTATACCCGATTATCACCATAAGATTGTCACCCATCCAACCTTTCAAACTAAAAAGAAGACCTGCCTCCCAGTGCTCGTAGGCCAAATAGCCACACCTTCTCCATGACCCACATACCCTTCTAGTCTTATTCCATGCTCACTATCCCCTTCCAATCTACTTGACCTTCTTTGTAGACCTCAAAGCCACCATGTTCCCTCTGGCCTCAGGGCCTTTGTACATGTTATTTCCATTGCCTGGAGTAGTCTGATTCCTCCTGGAAATAACTTCTGACCCAACAAGTTCTGTGCCAGCACCCTTCTTTGCTCAGTCTTAGTGGAATCTTTTAGATGAACTAAAAAATCGTATCTTTAAGAAAAAGCTAACTCGATGGCCCAGACCACATTGTGGATCCTCTGATGTATATCATAGCATCCTGTGTTTTTCTTGTAATGTTTTGTAATTTGCAATTTAATGTTTATCAGTGTCATCATTGTTTGATTTATGTCTCTCCCATTGGTCTTTGAGCTCCATGTAGGAAGGGGGCGCTTTTTTTTTAACCACCGTGAGCAGGGCTGTGAGCATAATGCAGGGCAGATGGGAGCTGAATCAATGCTTGTTGAATGAATAGATTGAAAAGTGACATAATACAGCTGATGGTTTGGCTGGGTTAGTGGGTGGCTGAGCATCTTTGCACGCAATTTCCTGGCAACGAAATACGTTATTTCTTGTGCCTTAGAAGAGTGTCATTCAGGAGGTGCCTGAGTGGCTCAGTTGGTTAACTGTCTGACTCTTAATTTCGATTGAGGTCATGATCTCTGGCTCATGAGATCGAGCCCCATTTTGGGCTCCATGCTGATAGTGCAGAGCCTTCTTGGGATTCTCTCTCTCTCTCTCTCTCTCTCTCTCTCTCTCTCTCTCTCTCTCTCCCCCCCCCTCCCTATGCCACCACTCTCTTTCAAAATAAATAAAATAAACTTAAAAAAAAAAAAGAAAAGTATCATTAAGAGTAGAGACTCAGACAGCTAGGAGGGTTTTCGTCCCTGATTTGTCACTTACCAACAGTTGGACCTTGTTACTACCTTTGCCTCAATCTCACTTAAAAATAGGAACAATATCTTTAATTTCCTTTTTCCCAAGACACCACTGACTTTAAGATGACAATCTTGAAAACAAACCATACCAAAAAAAAAATCAGCACTGCTCACATATTGAATACACATATTGACTGTAAGACATAGCCAATTCTTGGGCATATTAATGTGTAAAAAATGAACATCTTAGAATTTAGGTGAAATTTGGCAGTCCCTATTACAAAAGAAGAGAGGAATGCATGTTGAGTGAGTTCTTTCCTGTGTTTTCATGAAATAAAACAGGAACATACTTATCCTAAGAGATCACTGTTGGGTGTTTCCAGTCCTGCTGCAATCCCCAGATCCAACGTTCATTATTTCTTGATTGTCCCATGTAGTCACCTCTCAAGGACTCCTTACTTTTCTCCCTGCAACTGGCCCAAATGAATTCAAACAGGACACTCCAGCAAGGTGCTCTCACTGGGGTCATCCTTCTAAGCTGGTGTCTGGTGAGGCTGGAAAACTCCACAGCCATGGAAAACATTGCTCTTTTTTTTTTAAATGTTTTATTTATTTTTGATACAGAGAGAGACAGAGCATGAGAGGGGGAGGGGCAGAGAGAGAAGGAGACACAGAACTGGAAGCAGGCTCCAGGCTCTGAGCTAGCTGTCAGCACAGAGCCTGACGCGGGGCTCGAACCCACGAATGTGAGATCTGACCTGAGCCAAAGTCGGAGGCTTAACCGACTGAGCCACCCAGGCGCCCCGGAAAACATTGCTCTTAATGAACATGTAGAGAATAAAGTCGAGCCCCTTAGTCTGTTGTATGAAGCTTTCCAACGTCAAGAGCCCATCCTAACTTCCCAGCCTTCCTTCTGCTCAGTCCTGGATTGTTCCTGACTCCCTGGGAATCTCATCTATTCTGTGTCCTTTGCTTTCTAGAATAATCTCCCTCATTCTGACCTCCCTTAGCATCCTGTCTGGGCTTATCTTAAAGCACTTGATTCCATGTTTCTAGCTTTGAATGTAGTCAGACGTGCACATAGTCGTTCTCTTCTAGACTGTAAACTCTTTGGAAGTTGGGGCTCCATGTAAATTTATCTTTATATTGTCATTTTAATATACAGTATGCATAGAATGAGTAAATTATTTTTTGGTTACTGAACAACAATTCTGTATCCATTATGTGTCACATAAATTAAATCTGTGAAAGAGAAAAGGTGTCTAGGAAAAGGATCTGGTTTTTTAACAGTCATTTCTTCTTCTACGTGTTCTTCCTTTCAACACATTTAGTGGTGCAGAGGGGCTTTTCTTTTCTCCGATGGGCAGAGGCAGGATGTGTATGCTGACGGACTGTGCTACTTTAGCTCTGTGTCCGTTTGTGCACGTATCCAATGCTCAGACTGCAGCCTGTATATGTTGTTCAATTCACACTGATGCCTTTTCCCATGAAGGTGGCTTGAATTGGGATCAGAGGACCAGAAGCTGATGATGGACTATGTCACCTGGATTGAGGGCACAGTACGGTGAGGCCATGGATCCCCTGGTCACCTTCTTCCCTATAGCTCCTGGGGCACAGAGCACCCACTGAACATTCCCATCCCGAAAAGCTGGGCTGATCTGTCAGCTTTCAAGAAAATAGGTGGGGGTGCCTGGGCGGCTCAGTCCATCAAGTATCTGACTCTTGATTTTGGCTCAGGTTGGGATCTTGCAGTTGTGAGATGGAGCCCCAAGTCAGGCTCTGTCCTGAGCATGAGCCTGCTTTGGATTTTCTCTCTCCCTCTTTCTTTCTGCCTTGCTTGCACTCTGTCTCTCAATAAATAAATAAATAAACTTAAAAAAAAAACACCAAAAAAAAAAAAAAAAGAAAATCGTTGCCATGGAGAATTCTTCTAAGCCAATGGCCTTGTGATATCGGGAAGGTCACAGTGTTTGAGGGTACCCTAACAGAACAATTCTGTATGTAATGTGGCCTATTGTGTTTAATGGCTCCCTCCAGCTTTAGGCATGTTTTTGAAGTTATGATTTTTTGCGTCTTTTAAAATTGTGTACAGATTTCTAAATCCAATCCCTTTTCTTTTTCAGTGACTGGGTTGCATTCATATCCTTATCTTGTAGATATGTTTCCAGGTGTTAAAAGCACAGTAAGTCAAAGATACAATTTTACTGGTTGAGAGATGATGTTCAGATCTCTTTCAATTACTCAAAAGTCAAAATAGCAATTCTGAATTAACAACAACAACAAAGGCCGAAAAGCTCCAGTAAATGTTACAACAGGGGTCAGGGTTCCAGTCTCAGCCTGGAGGTGTTTGAACTTGGTCATCCTGAGCAAGCTTTTTTCTCCTCTTGCTCCCTGCCTCTGAAACTACAGAGCAGAGACAAAGGTGATGGTCCCATCACACCCCAGAGATGCGAAGTAAATAAAATGTGTGGAAACATATCCCCAGAACAAGAGGCCATATATACCTCCGAATTCAGTAGTGAGCCTAAGATGTTTCTAGGTGCTGTTATTTCTGTGTAAATTCCTTATAAAAAAAACTCCAGTGGGAGGTGCCAAGTGCCCCCTGGGTCATTTACCAGTCAGTAGAAGTCATTTATCTTTCCTTCATTCTCGGCATTATCACCTTCATGTTCAGGCACTGACTGCAAAAATGGCCTTGATTTCAAGGACAGACACCGAGTGGTCATTCTGCCTGTATGTCTTCCACGTCGCTCCTGTGCCTTTGAGCCATGAGTCAGTCTCAGTGATGAGGTGGGGTTCCCCTGGTGTGCTGGCTTGACAAAGGAAAGTCACCCACAGAACGGCTCCAGGGCATGAGGTATGAGAGCAAGGTATTCCTGAGTCTAATTTTTCCTGCATTATTTTAACCAGATGCTAATAGAAATCAACAGGTGACTCACCTCTCCTCAAGCTTTGGAAAGTTTCTTCGGGAGAAGCTGTTCGGTGAGAAATGTCATTCTCTAGCTCTTCTCAAGTCTTGTAATTTTTATCAGAATAGAGTTATTTGCCTTAAGGATTTTTCTAAACCTGTTACTTTCCTATAAAAGCCTTTCAATTGAAATAATCCATTCCTTATTATGTAGTTACTTTCATTGCTGGAGATTCAAAATACTTGAAAAATACTTTAAACTCGCATTCAAGGACCATTGTGACCATTGTAAAATTCATGCATGGTGATATACAGGGACTATTATAATACCTTGCTGCCATATTAATAAAACCCAGAAGTAATAAAAAACAAAAGGATCCTGTATCTTAATAATATCATGGTGCTCTTTTAGAAATGCTGAATAATCACACTGGCTGGAATTGGAGAGGTGAGGGCATTCTATTATTTGAAGAGCATCATAGGCTGCCTAATGACCTAGAGAAAGTAGGACCATCTTTTCTGTCTTATCTGAAAGGTGCCCCCTCTTCAGATTAGCTTTGGGGGATAATGCTTCTTGAGGCCACATTTTCTCATTTACCTTTTTCTTCCATTTAAGTGAAAGATGCTAGCTCTGGGGTATAACCCACATAATCACTGCTGGCTATTGAGTCTCAACGCTGTTCCTCTAGATTGCAAAGCTCGTCTGTGAAGGATTGCTACTCTATCTACTCACAGGTCTGCTTAGTCCATTGGAGCTGCCAACCTTGGCAGTGATCTGAAGGCTTACGTAGCCTTGTGCTTTGCATGCCACTCTAGCTTGGCTAAAATGCTACCATCATTCAGAATACTTTGTAGAATTTCAGCACCTTTTATTTAAAATATTAAAAATTGTTTTTGTAGTGGGTCAAATTTTTTATACTTTACTTAAAATTTTTTAGATGTTTATTTATTTTTGAGAGACAGAGAGAGAGACAGAATGCAAGCAGGGGAGGGGCCGAGAGAGAGGGAGACACAGAATCCGAAGCAGTCTCCAGGCTCTGAGCTATCAGCACAGAGCCCAACTGACATGGGACATGAACCCATGAACTGTGAGATTATGACCTGAGCTGAATGAGCCCAAGTCAGACGCTTAATTGACTGAGCCACCTAGGTGCCCTGTAGTGGGTCAATTTTTAGTCTTACCTGTAGACTAGAAAACCATATGGTCTATGAGAAAAACAGTTGTATAGCTTGAAAAGGAATCCCCACAAAGGCTTGCTCTACAATGTTAATTTTAAGGAAGATTAAAATTAAAAGCAAAAGAGCCCTTTCTAGAACTGATATCTTTTTACTTAAAAATAGTTGCCAAGTCCAAGATTAGTTTTTCTTTCCGCCTTCTATGGGGAAGATTTCTTGGGTATTAATAAAACTTAGAGATACACAGTCATTTTATTCCTAAGATATCAGTGGCCAGAACAAGCCATTTCAGTAGATAAGGGGAATGTCCTGCAGCGATGGCAAAAAACAGTTATTTGCTTAAGATTATAATAGTTAATGGTAATGGTGTCATGGAAATGTCTCGGGTCCTTTGTGTTTTTATCATGCATTTTAGCAAAGGATTCACATTCATCTTAATATTGTTGCCCAGTTGGTGTATGCTTTGTCCTGCTGACAAGGTAATTGGTTGCTCCTGGGTCAGGAGAACATCTCAAAATTCCTTTGCAAGTTGTCTTTCAGCACATGGTGTGATAGCAGTGCAGAATGCACTCACTATGTGAGTCATGCCAGCTTTCTGGAAGCGGAATGGAATGCCTGTCACCAGCCAATGCCTCACGGGTAGTGCTGTTGCCACTCCCACAAATCAGTGCTCAGAGAAACAACTGTGACATGTGTCTAATGGAATATAGGTGTGTCCCATGGAAAAAGAAAAGGTCTTTCAAGATTCCTGAGATCATATTTGTATTTCTTTTTTTGAGGTATGTGAATTAGCAGCTTTTTGGTTGTATAAAAATTGGTCTGAGAATGCATCCATTCATATGAACGCTTGATAGCCAACGGTGATAATTGCACTGGTTCTTCACTTTTCCAGATCCCCTTTTTACCAATATTTTGCATTTGTGAGACAGCCGGTCTTCTAGGAGGCTGAGGTCTAAGGTGTCATTTCCCTAATGCCATCTTCTTGAACGCCAGGGTCTCACAAAGTGTTAATAGTTGTTTCATGAAACAAAGAATTTTCTTGACTGTATTAATCAGGGTTCTCCAGAGAAACAGAACTATTGAGATGTGTATATAAAAAGAGATTTATTATAAGGAATTGGCTCACATGATCATGGAGGCTCACAAGACCAGATTCTGCAGTGTGAGCCAGCAGGCACAAGACCCAGGAGAGCTGGTGGTATAGACAAGTCTGAGGGCATTCTGCTGGAAAATTCCCTCTCACTTGGTCCTTTTGTTCTATTCAGGACTTCAAATGATTGGATGAGGTCCACATGCATTGTGGAGGGAATCTAATTTATTCATAATTTACTGATGTAAATATTACTCTCATCCAAAACCATGCTCTGAGTTGAAAAATAAGATTAACCATCACAAGTCAACCCTTTGTCAATGTGGCACCCCTAAGCATCTCTTTAAATCACACTTCATCACCAAATAAAGGCAACAGCAGGGTCATAATTCTGCCTAACATGACACAACTAGCCCATGTACAACCCCAAGCACACTAAGTTTTCCTCCAGAAGATGCTGTGAAGTCCTTGGATGATATTCACTCTTCTCCTTGATATCCTGTCATCTAAACACTATGATGTGAAGTTAACAGTACTTTATGAACTGTGTGATGTAAAGTCAAGGCATCCTATGGTACATGATAAGGGGATAAGGGGAGAGAAAGCAGAAATATTTGCTTAGTATGCACACACTCCTACGCAAACACACACATCTTCAAAACAAAATAAGGAGGAACTACTCATGAAAATTTCCTCTGTGACTGGTCACGTGGTGGTAGTTGGTATTTAATAACTACCTTTTTTCACCATCCATTTTGTATTCCTTTTGCCTTCAGCCAGCATCTCAACTGGTCATGTTTTTGTTTTTGTTTTTTTACCTTGTGGGGCAACTCAAACCTTCACTCCTGAAGGGTCTGGGCCATGAGCAGTGCTTCCTGGACTGGGTTGTGGTAGTTTTCCAGGGACCTTAATCACAGGGCATGGTAATAGTATGAGGCATCCTAAAGGATCTCCTTCCAGGCATGCTTTTCCCCACATCCACTGTGAAGTAGCAGCCCAATTTGTCCTCAAGGGCCATGATCAATAACCAAGAAATTGGTTCACACAATTATGGAGGTTAACAAGTCCAAACTCTGTGGGCTGGAAGGGTTGAGATCTAGGAGAAGAGATGATACTGTCCCACTCTGAAGGCTGGAGACTGAGGAAAGCCAGTGGTGCAGACAGAATGTAGAGGCGTTCTGCTGGAGCATTCTGTCTTGCCCAGGGAGCCCAGTTCTGTTCCTCTCAGGCCTGCAATTGATTTGATGATGCCCATCCACTACGAAAGGCAATCTGCTTTACTCAGAGTTCACCAACTTAAATAATAATCTTATCCAAAGTTACCTTGCAAGTTAACCACTGCACTGGCAAAAAATAAAAGCACAAAAAATTGAGGGGACGGAACACTGCTTGTTATAGTGGAAGGAGAATCATAATACACGTTAACATAAGTGCGAATGAACATTAATGTCAGTCCCTAAAAATCCGACAGAGAAGATGCCTTTTTGTACTTGTATAACCCCATCTTTTCTAAAATGATTTGCTTATGGGAACCCCCACCCCCTCAATTTCATCGGCACTAACACAAAACCACCATCTGAGAAAGGCACAAAAAGAACGGGAATCACAAGTGAAAGAAAATAGCACAGCCACTACTTTTTTCCACATGTCCTAGGACATAATAGGAAATAATAAGGTAATCTTTCTTGAGACACAATGGTTCCCTGTGGCCTTTCTGGAGAGGTCCACGTGATCCAGAGGCAGGGGTGTCTGTGTGAATCTGTGGCCATCTCGGTAGCTTCCTTAACTTCGTCCCCTCCCTTCCGGCTTCATTTCCCTTTTCCCTTCGCTCCTGAAACCCCTGTAACATGTAAACTTTGCCTCAGGGCTCTGTTTTCGAGGGAAGACAGAAGAAAATGCCAGTATAGTAGAAGTCACTGTGGTTCATTCGTGATTATTTTCTACACAAGAAAACCAGAACAGATACTGGGAATGGAATTATAACCTTCATCAGAGAGGGGGAAAGCCTTCCAGTCAGGTGCTCCCCAAGCAGCAAGAGCCCTTTGGCTGTGTTTCGAGAGAATTAAAATGAGTGCTTGTGGCTGGGACTTCCTCCCTCGATGGACACAGGCTCTGGGCTGTTTCAGATGGTGCTACTTCCTGGGCCCATTATCATGGTAGCCGATTCAGTTCAGCACACCCCACGCCATCTGCATTGCCCAGCACCCCACAGCTCTGCTCTCACTAGGGGGTTTCTGGGCATTGGTAATAGCCCACTAGCAGCTCCAGGGCTGAACCACCTTCTCTGTTTGATTTATCTCCCCGGAAGCCAATTGTTGTTGTGGTTTGTGAGGCTGCAGTGACAAAGCTTTATGGGTTTGGAGTGGTCTGCTCTACCCTACTTTCCCCGCAGACTCTCTAATTTTAGTGCCTGAGCTTTGAGAATGCAAGGTGTGTTCTGGAATGCCTGTGTTGCAATCTAGCAGAAATGTTGATGTCTCTTTTCAAGTAGACATGAAATAAAGGCTGATTGAAGGACTTTAATGCATTAAAAGTATTTCCAGGGGTATGGAAAGTGACTTATCCCCATAATTAATGGTGTGACTGTGTTTTTAATGTCCTGAGAATGTCAGGGAGGATTTAAAGCTCTCATACTGTGCTAGTTAAAAAAAAAAGACTTCTCCCCCAGCAGTAGTGTATCCCTGGATAGTGTGGTAAGCACATGATGCTGAGTGTCTTCCTGAGGCCCCTCTGAATCCACTCCTTCCTTCTCCCTCATGTTCTGTGCCCTGAGAGGCTGGATTGACGGGTCTATGTTAACTGTGATGCTCTTGCCATCTGGCTTCCTGTCGGGTCCAGCCAGTGGGATACAAAGAGGAATTGGGGTACTCACATCTTAGTACTTCCCATCTGTGTGGCCGTATACTTCCTACAGTGATCCTGTTGGCCAGACAACTTTCTCAGAACATCTGTGTAATTTTCAGCCTTCAGTAGGTAAAGGAGTGAGGCAATTATTAACTCTTATTATACTCATCCTCAACTAATTAGAAATGCATGAGAAATGGGGAAGGGATATTTCATTAGGTCTTCAAATAAAAATGAAGATCATCTCTTCCTTGGCAAATGTGTATTTTAATAAATAACACAATAAAATACATTTGAAAAAGGGCTATTTAAAACATAACCCCATCTGCTTTTAATGACTCAGAAGAGATGTTAGTAGATAGTGGGGTATCAAGAGCCATGGGTTAGGAGTAACAATTATAATTGTACTAAAGATGTATGGAAAGTCTGGTTAATAGAAACGAGAGAGCAGAATGTTCTACACTTTGGATCTAATCCTGTATGTGTTTACTATAAAAATTCCCAATGAACAATGCTGGGTTACTAATAAAACAGACACAGAAAATCGACCCCATGGTGGGATTTATATTTTTGAAATATAGTCAGAAATATTTGATGATTGCCTCCTTTGTTACAGACACCACCAGATTGTTTTAAATCTCTGTTGTATAGATGAGGGGGAAAGCCCAGAGAAGTTAAGTAGCCAGCCCAAGATCACATACCTGGTAAGGAGCAAAGACTGGATTACAGACCAGGTCTGTTTGGTTTCAAAGTTACTCTTTCACTAGACCAATTGCCATTCCAATGACTGACAAGTGGGAAGTCAAGAATACACAACTTGGCTTTTCTAAGCTTTCATGGTTTTGAGTGATCCCTAAGAAATTAATCCCAGCCGGCAATATCAACCAGTACTTCTCTTTTTGTTTCTTCCTTCCAGATGGAACTGATTCTTAACGATTCAAGCATCGCTGTGGGTCGTTACCCACTGCAATGGCATAATGTACCAACATCAGTCTGCAAGACAATCCTTCATGGAAATATCTTTGCCACTAAGCTGAGTAGATCCTAGGACTGAACTTTTCACCCGAGGAAATGGTAGGAAGCCGTTCTTTCAAGCAATCACTTAAAATGTTGTGCACTGAATCATAGAGTTTTAGAGCTGGAGGAGAATCCTCATAATGAAAACAATAATTTTTACTTACTCCTGAAGACCTGTCTCAAAATAGTCAACTATACTCGGCAGGCAAAAAAGGCAATCTTTATTTTTCACATCCCATAAACAAGGCAACAAACTCTGCATGGGAAGGTAAAATAAAGGCTTATTTGTCAATATTTTATGTTCCTCAGACTTATATCCAGATATATGTTAAATCCCGAAGGGTGACCCAGGCCTGGCAAGTTAATTTGGGCTCATCTGGTGGACACGGCCAGCAGGGGGATCTCACACCAGTCCGCGGTGCGTGGGTGGGTGTCCCCGTGTCGTCGACTTGGAGTCTGCTGTTGTTTGACAAGCCAGTGAAGTGGTAGAGTTTCTAAGAGGGAATGCTCTGAACAAGGCAAGTCCAGGAGCTGCCCGGGTTAGGGGGAGGGGGTGAGCATCTCCTAACCTGGGACTTTTCAGGGGACCCTGATGCTAGATCAGGGGAAACCAGGGACAAGTTTGTGTTGCCTAAAGCACGAGTCAACATTGAAAACCAGACCAATGTTGAGATCCTGCTCAAGAAAATTCTGCAAGACATGTGGCTTCAATGCAGGCCAATTTTGAAATATCCTTCCTTTGTGATTCCATCATTCCTGTGTTTAAAATGTTTAGGGATTTGCTCTGCTGAGAAGCGTGTGTGGGTCACCACAGTGGGACATGAAGGATAAAGGCATTCAGTCTTCAATATTTATTCAGTGTTCCATCTCCATCTCCTAGAATAGTGCCTGGACTATTTGCTGAATGTTTATTAAATGAATGGATGAATGGATGGAGGGAGGGAAGCAGGGAGGGGTGAAATAATGAATAAACTGTCTGCATGATGAAGGGGAGCAGGGGGGAGCTCTAATGAACCCCAACCAGTGCCCTCCAGGCTGGGGCCAAATGTGAGCCCCAGGGTAGTTGGCTGAGAGACCAAAGCAGGATTGTGAGTGATCAGGTTCTGTATGAGCCTTTGCACACTTCTCCTCCTGCTGCCGGTGCACATTAGCACTTGGCCATGGGACCACCCACACGGGACCCACAGGGGTCTTCAGAATATACCAGAAGAGTGAACCCCGGCATATCCACGTTGCCCTTCCCTGGGTCAGAATGGCTCCTGGAACATTCACGGAGCGCACACGTGGCACCCATCTGGAGCTGGGGGCGGAGGAGTGAGCTTAGCACCGTGTGACTGGGCTGCTGTCTTAGTAATTCAGGTGAGAGCTGGTGAAGGCTTGCATGCAAACACAGGTGGTGAGAACTGCCTGGAGGTGATGTGTTCTGGAATATTTGTAGGAAGGATCATCAGCACTTATTGGACTCATCATATCCTGCCCTGAGGCCTTAGATGTCCCCAAATAAAGTGAGTTTATAGTTTCCAGCTGAGAATGTTGGATAGACACCAGCTATTGCTAGGAACTGGTTTTTTTAGAATGGCCATTCTATTCATTGTTTTTGAATTTCTGAGTACCATCTGTTTGGTTCTACAACGTGTTTCTTTCCAAACTTAATAGAGACCTATTGAAATGGCATTTAGTTAAAAAATTTTGTACCTATGGAGTCACTGTGCCTTTTCCTATCACCCTAGCATTGTATCCCCACCCCCCACTTTCTTCTTAGCCATGACGGGCACCATACGTTGCAGGAGCACCCTACCCTATAACTTTGATTCTAATCCCAGGAAGGAAAAACTTTTCTAGCTTGCAGGTACCCCTTCAAATGCCGTCATGCTTCCCTTGTAGGTTGCAGGAGATAGAGGCTGTGGCAGAGAAAGAGAATATCTGGTATCAGGGACCCCAGTCATTTTAAAGGTAGATTCTTACTGGTTCCTCTGCTTCTCCCAGGAATTCATGAATTCTTTAGTTCTTTTGTTTTTTTTTCTGCAACTTGGAAGCTTCCTTCCCTAGAGATTTGCTGCAATCACTAACAGCTTCGGCCTTTCTTTGCTGTGGTGAGTAACGTCTAGAGGCATTGTCTGCTCATACCAGGAAAGGTGCTTAGCACAAGGCAAAAGGCAGACCATGGTCAGTCCACCTGCGAGGATCCACTTTGGGTCATGCTCTTTGGACTTGCTTTTTTTGCTCTTACCAGTGTTCTGTACTTGGCCCCAACCTCATGTCTTCTCAGATCAGTACCTCCCTGCTTAACCTGGACTCCTGGGTACTGTCTCCCTGACCTCAGCTCTACCCAAGCACAGACCTCTCACTCCCTGTGCAGTGTGGGCCTCTGCATACCATGCCAACCTGGAGCCTTCTCTGCGTTCTCTGGTTTGGTGTCAGGACCCAGGCTGTCATCTTGCTCTTGTCTGTTCCCTGTTGATCCTTCATGTACCTGGGTGACAATGAAGCTGTTGGCGTTGCTCTCCCCATTTAAGACTTTTTGCCTAAAAGAAGTTGTGCTCTATCTAGTTTCTGGTATTGTTATGTAGGACACCCCTTCTGGGCACCTTTCGGTCATTCCACATTTGGATCCAAGATTTCTAAGTTCTACCTCTCCCATTATTCAACAAACTTTGAAAATTCAACTTCTTATGCAGAAATTTCATTCAACAACCCTATCTAGTTTGATCACTAGATTTAGATTTAACCTGTGCCCATTGGTCTGTGTTTAAGAGGTGAACCTGCTTCCTGGGTACTTTATGTTTTCTCTTTTGGAAGGCAGAAGTTACTTTTCTGCTTATATTATTTTTTTTAATGTAACTAACACCACCAGATACACTGTCAGAAAACCAAGCATAAGTTTAGAGAAAGTTGCTTCTTCTACTGATGATTATGGAAGGGTTATCTCTTTGTGAAATGGAAGTAATATTAGGAAAAAATTAATGTTCTTTCTATTCTGCACTTTCGAGTATGTTGCCTTATCCCTGACTTCACCGAGGTGCCCATCTGCCCCATAGGTATGATGCTAGAGTAAGTAATGGGGGACTTGGGAAGATCAAGGGAAATTAAAATAATTGATACTCAGATTCTGGCGTTCAAAATAGGCTCTTGCTACTAAATAGATCTGAAAGCTAGGCTTTGCTGAGAGAAGATTCCCAAATTAGCACATCAAGGTGAGAAACTCAGCCCTTCTGTTCCTGAGATTATGGGGAGAAGACAGAGAGAAAGGCCCAGAAAAGGGAAGGAAAAAGATGTGTAGTCTTTTACCACCTCTAGCTTTATTGAGGGATAATTGGCAATTAAGAATTGTATATATTTAAGGTATACCATTGGTTATTTGACATACGTTTACATTATGAAATGATCACCATAGTCAAGTTAATTAATACATTCATCCCCTCACATGATTTCTTTTCCCTTTGTTTCATGGTGAGAACACTCAAATAGTAACCCCCTTAGCAAATTTCAAGTATACAATACAGTATTTTTAACTAGTCACATTGTTGTACATTCTGTCTCCAGAACTTGTTTATGTTGCATAACTAACACTTTGTATCCCTTGACCAATGCTTTGACATTTCTCCCTCCTCCCCAGCACCTGGCAAACATCATTTTACTAACTATTTAAGTTTCACGTATAAGTGAGATCATGCAGTGTTTGTCTTTCTGTGTCTGGCTCATTTCACTTAGCATAATGTTAGCATAATGGCCTCTAGGTCCATCCATGTTGTTGCAAGTGGCAGGATTTCCTTCTTTTTTTTAATGTTTATTTATTTATTTTGAGAGAGAGAGAGAAAGAGAAACAGTGTGAGCAGGAGAGAGACAGAGAGACAGAAGGAGAGAGAGAATTCCAAGCAGGATCTGCGCTGTCAGCACACCCCAATGTGGGACTTGATCTCATGAACCACGAGATCATGATGTGAGCTGAAATCAAGAGTTGGAGGCTTAACCGACTGAGCCACTGAGGTGTCTCAAGATTTCCTTCCTTTTTAAAAGACTGAATAATATTCCATTGCACATAGGTACCACATTTTCTTCACCTGTTTATCTGTTGATGGACATCGGGCTGTTTTCATATCTTGGCTGCTATGAATAGGGCTGCAGTGAACATGGGGATGCAGACGTGTCTTCAAGACAGTGATCTCATTTCTTTCTAATATGTGTTGAGAAACGGAGCTGCTGAATCACATGGTGGCTCCATGTTTAATTTTTTGGAGCCTTCATACTGTTTGCCATAATGAATGCACCAGATTATATGCCCGCCAATAGTATACAAAGTTTTCCTTTTCTCCACATCATCTTAAATTTTTATTTATTTATTTACTTACTTATAATACTGGCCAGGTGTGATTAATGGTGCATTCTAAGGAAGGTTAGAGCCTAGTGCAGAGCATCGCATTTTCCTTAATAACAAAACCAGGAAGGACATGCTTCAAGAATTTGATGATGGTCGCATTGCTTGTTAGTATTGGATAATCTTAACTTTTCCTCTTCTGCTTCTCTATTTCTTACTATATTTTGTTGTCAGAAAGTGTTAATTTTATCAAAAAGATAAAACTATTCTTAAAAAAACAAAAGAGAATCATACCAGACATTTTGCTCTGTAACTTTTCTATAATATTTCAAAGCCGTCTCTGTAAGTCTATAGATACAAATCTCTTTTTTTTAAAGTTATTTAACACATACGTATAATTTTTAAAGTGTTTATTTATTTATTTTTGAGAGAGAGAGAGCATGACTGGGAAAGGGGCAGAGAGAGGGTGAGACAGAGAATCCCAAGCAGGCTCCAGGCTGTCAGCGCAGAGCTTGATATGGGGCTCAAACACATGAACTGTGAGATCCTGACTTGAGTCTAAACCAAGAGTCAGAGACTCAACCGACTGAGCCACCCAGATGCCCCCACATATGTATAATGTTAAACAAATAGAGTCATACTTTCTTGCTTCAGTATCCTTTTACCTTTTCCTTTCTATCTTTTTCCTTGCCCTGTATTATTCCCTCCCCCTCCAATCTACTTCCCCAGGCAAAGTGTTAGCAACAGGATATGCAAGCTTTAGTATTTTTTTCTATGCGACTATATACAAATACATATGAATATGCATATAGACACATATACATAGTATACATACAGACAGACATTTAGATGCAATCATATGTAAATACATTTACAAGTTTTGTGTGCATGTGGGTGTGATAGGATGATACTATGAACACATTTCTCCACTTTATGTTTTTAATTGAGTTTTTAAATTTTTTTATTTAAGAGAGAGAGAGAGAGAGAGAGAATCTTAAGCAGTCTCCACGCCCAGCGAGAGCCTGACATGGGGCTTGATCTCACCACCTTGGGATCATTACCTGAGCCGAAACCATGAGTCAAACACTCAAGTGACTGAGCCACTCATGTGTCCCTGTGTTTTATCTTTTGTACTCACTACCATCTTCTGGAAAATGTTTCCTTTCAACTGGCATATCTCCAGTTCATTCTTTCAATGCTTCTGTAACATTCTATGGTGGCTCCCATATTATAATTCATTCTTCCATCTGTGAGATATTTGGACACTTTTTTTCTTGTTTCTTAGAGATGGTGTCTCTCTGGCCATTGTCATTTGAAAACTTATATGTTCTATATTTCAAATAAGTTTAGCAATTAAGTTTTATTCATTTAATGATGTCAATACACCTAGATTTCTATCTACTTATTTCTAATGACATTCAAATATGTTATTCTATTTTAGGGCTAAGATAATATTTCTTGGCTAATGTCAGTCATGTGGAGGAAAATTGTGGGGCAGGTAATGAACAAATACTTGAGAATCTCCATTAGGTAAGATATAAACCTCATTTTAATTAGTGTTTTGACAAAACTCTTTCATTAAATTTGTGCTAGGGATTTCTGCAGAGCGATTAGTGTTGGGTCAAGATCAAGAAGGTGGTGACTTTGATTTAATCAATCAATTGTTGGAAAATGGGCTTGATCTTTAGAAGGCAGTAAGGAGTGGAGTAAATTTTACAGTTTTATTAAAATTTTCATTGCATGTAGTCTTTTGCATTCAAGTGTAGACTATATCTGATTTTTAGGGGTTAATGAAATAATATTAGCTGCTTCTTGCCAAACTCTCCTTGATCTCCAGCATTTAGCTTACACCCCAAAGATTTGAGTTTTTTACTACCAATATTTAACTCAGATAACTCTTCATTATACACTGAGGACCAAAATTTTGAAAGATTATATTTGTCTAAACCTTCACTCATTTTTTAAAAACTTTTTTGGGTGGGAATCTCATTGTTTAACAGTCGGTAAAGGTTATACCTTTTATTTTAGTGTACCAAGAGCTTTAAATCATGCCAACTACGTGAGATAAAATATTGTTTAGCTAACTCTGATGACAGTTTATAAATCACTTCCTATCATTTTAACCACAGGAAGGAGAGGTTGTTAGACAGTTATACTTGCTTTAAATGTCTGACTGTGGCTTCTATTACAAACAAAAATTGTGAAACATACTCATCCTCTGTCATAAACTTTGACTATTAAAAACAAGCACATAATAAAACTTTTTTCTTAAGCTTAAGCTTAAAACCAGGTGCGAGGGGAAAGAGGTTTGCTAATGTTGAACACAAGTCTTTAGACACATGGCCAATTTGTAGTGTATGTTGGATAAGGTTGATTTTGTAGGCTAAAAATTTTCTTCTTTTTTACAGAGAGTAGAAACAGAATTCCTTGACAACCTGCCCAATGTACTCTTTACTGTATTAGTCATTTGATTCTGGATGGAATTCAGGGTACCCTTCACACCATCAGGAGACTTAACTAAAAGGGAGATTAAGTTTCAGGTAAAGCGGATGGCCTGTAGAGAGTGGTAGGGTCTCCTACCAGTTAATTACCACATTAGGGCTTAATTACCACATTTGCCTTTGCAATGTTTTTCTTCTATTGCAGTTCATCACTGTGGATGGCAAAGAAGGTGGAATACTGGCGGTTGTGGTCAGAGGTTTGTGTGAGAGAGTGTTCTCCACCACCTACACATCTTTACCCAGTGTGGGCCGAGTTCCTGCTGGCCAGCCATTCCCAACCTCCAGCCTGACTCACCCTGTGCTTGTAACCTCATCATATCCCCTGTCTCTGCACTATGTGTCCCACAGGCAGGGCTGCCCACCCTCCCCAGCTCACCAGCATTTGGGCAGCAGCCACAGTCCCTTTAGGGTCTTTAGGTGTTAGAAATGAGAACCTGGCAGCCAGATTTTATCTCTTTGCTTTGCTGATGATGGAGACTGAGTGTCATGTGGTCATGTCCTACATGGGGACATTTGTCTCATCCTCCAGACCTGTGTTCTTTCTATTCTTGATGGAATCCCTCCACTACTTTGCTGTGATTCTCCCTACTGGAAACTCACTCCTTCGGAATTCCCAGAGTCCTATTCAAGTCAGTTACACTTGGGAAAAGTGCCATCTTGACCAACCTGAGTGCAAACTTGTCAGACACCTATCTTACGAGGGAAGATGGCTGTAAGTCAGGATGCTGTGGGGGTGGGACTTTTTGGAACCACATGACAAGATTTTTTCTAGGGCATGAGACGTTGGCCTGGGGCACTGCTGGAAGAGTAGAGGTCAGGCTAGGAACTGCCCATTGTCTATGTCACATTTTCTTCTCTGGCTGTCCTTCCTCCAAATTCGCCCCAACACTAGTGCCCACTTTCAGCTTTTGCCACCTGAAGTGCTGGTCTGTGCATCTTTGGAATATTTAGGGGACACTGGTATCTCTGACTACATTCAGCTTGGGGCTTCTTGATCCACAGAAAAAACCAAAATATTATTAATGGTACTTTTGGGCCGTTAAGACTTTCAGCTGTACTAGCTGCTTAGCTCCTTTTAGCCTCTCTTGTTCTGCAATATTTTCATTGCCAGAATGAAGAAAAATGGACTGCTAGTTCCAGATAATATCAAATTTGTGGCAGCTCTATCAGGATTTAGGTGGAATTAAATTTCTTCATAAACAGTTCAGATTCTGAGTGGGCCTAAGTGTCTTCCCCATGCTTTTTCTGTATTTCAAAAATTCAGAAAGTAAGCTACATTTTTACCCTCTTCTCCTGGAGCTTTACCAAGAAAACTCCGCTAGTGCGGGCCACCAGGTACCAGCAGTGGGATGAAATAGGAACTTGTGAGAGAGAGTCATTATTGTGAGAATTCATCACTATGTTCTCAATGCAAGATGTAAGCAGAGACCTTGGCTGGAGGCAGAATCAGAACTCCCTTCCCCAAAACCAGTATGGCATTGCATGCTGGGAAGACTACCCGGATCCTGAGACATCGTCATTCAAATGACTTTCAAAGTTCGCCTGTTGGATTCCACGGATGCCGTAGGTTGTTCTGTAAAAGGAAATACTAACCATGCAATTTTTGCATCTAAATTGTATTAAAAAAATGAGACGTAAGAAAACTTGCTCAACACACACCACAGTCCACCCATCAATGACAAGGAGACAGACTTTTGTTGGCTCACTGTCAAACTGACGTGAGTGTTTCTTTGACAATCACTGGTCTCTGCTATGTATCCTGCCTCTCAATTTCGATGTACATTAGTCATGTCGTTCTGTGCACTTAGGGTACTAAGTGATCACTTTACACAAACTCACTTCCCAGGATCTCTAGCTGACAGAGGACATTTAAACAGAAAAGTGAGATGTTGTGGCCCTATGTGGCTGGGATAAATGAGTGGACACAAGAATACTTTGAAGAGAATATTAATAATTATAGTCTTTGGCTTCTATAGAAATTATTCAAGAAAAACTGTGCATTTTGAGGTACCATAACTCATGATCTCCCAAATATTATAGCAGCATCAGGTCATGCCTCTCCCTTTTTGCTGCACTATACGTGTAAGAAACCAGATTTTTCATATTCTGACACTGCAGGGCAAAAAAAATGTGTGCACATGGAGTTCTATAGAGTCGTTGAGATCCTAGGATTTAGTATAACGAAACGCGTTCAAATCCAGACTCCAGCTACTTACTCTCACTTTGAGCAAGGGCTTTGACCTTATTAGCCTTTTTTTCTCCTTTATAGAAAGAAAGAAATCAGTAGAAGATCATCCCTCAAAGTGCTGTCTTGAAGGTGAAATGTACCATGTTTTGTGCAGTGTCTGCTGGGTAGTGACAGCTGGTGCAGATGAGCTATTTTTAGTAGTTGGTATCCATGCTGACCCTTGCTTGTGTCAGCATTGGCTTTAGCAACTTCATTCCCCCTTTTAGCCGCATATTTCAAAAGTAAACATTTTTATTTTTTAATTTAGTTTTTGCTCTGTTACAAAGTTGATGAATCTAATATTTGCAATCATTTCTTTCTTTTAAAAAGTTTATTTATTTTGAGAGAGAGGGAGGGAGGAGCAGAGAAAGAGGGGGAGAGAGAGAGTCCTAATGCAGGTCTCGAACCCATGAACTGTGAGATCAGGACCTGAACAGAAATCAAGAATCAGATACTTAACCAACTAAGCCACCCAGGCACTTCTGTGGTCATTTCTTATAGCAATTCAGGCTAGTATTTTACCTCAACTCCTTTAGGATTTAGGAGTGTTTCTCAGACAAATAATTTTGGGAAATGGTGAGTTAAGCTACCATTTATCTCTATGCAGATTAAAAAATTAATAAGTACAGTAATAAGAAGATTGAAGTTGACTTTTCTATGCCATTAAACACCATACTTAATTTAAACAATCTGATATAGTTGGACCCTTAAAAAGGTTTTCTTTTTTGTTGTTTAAATAGTGCCAACTTGGTAGAAAAGAACATTTAAACATTACAATGCTTGAAAATCCTTTCTAACTACTCTAAAATAAACTCTTAGATTTAACATGTAAGAAGTGTGATTCATACATTGCTGGTTCAGCCACTGTGGAAAATAGTGTGGCAGTTCCTCAGTTGGTTAAACATAGAATTACCTTACGACCCAGCAAATCCACCCTTAGACAGATACTCCCCCAAACTGGAAACAGATGTTCATATAACAACTGGCTCATGAATTGTTCATAACAGCCCTCTGCACAATAGCAGAAAGGTAGAAACAACTCAGGTGTATTTAAAGGGATCACAAATTGTAGCCTACCCGCACAATGGAATATTAGCCACAAAAAGGAATGAAATGCTGATATATGCTATAACATAGATACACCTCAAAAACAGGTTACGTGAAAAAAGACAGACCCAAAAGCTCATATCTGGTGTGACTCCATTTATAAGAAATACCCCAGACCCGCAAATCTATGCAGACAAAGCAGATCGGTGGTTGCTCATGGACAGAGGGGAAGCAGACAGGGGTATGACTACTTACTGAGTAGGGAGTTTCTTTTTGAGGCGACGAAGATGTGTGGGAACTTGACAGGGGCAATGTTTTCGCAACATTGTGAATGTACCAAAGGACACTGAGTTACACACTTTGGAATGGAAAATTTTTATGGTATGTGTATGTATCACAATAAAAATCTAGAAAATTGCACTGCGGTGCCCTCAAAGCACCAACGTGTGAAAAACCTTTAACTGGAGCTGTGCTTCCAAATAATTGCTCTTTTGATCCAGTGGCCATCACACCTCCAATTATTTTCCACTCAACTACAAGGAGCCCTTTGTCAGTAAAGTGGGTTAGGCATTTTTGCTCCAACCTTCTGAACTGGACTTGATCGAAGGCATTTGACCAAAAATATGTGATGAAGATGTGGCTGAAGAAACCCAGTTCCTAATGTATACTTCGTGTTCATATTCTTCTTTGCATCCCCTCTCTTCATTTTCTCTCCTTTCCTCTCCCTCCTTGGCTTTTCCCTTAATCGTTGCTTGTATTTCGACTCTCCAGGAACATGGAAGATCATTCTCTTGGCAGCACTGAGAGTTTGGTATGGTTGGTGGTCTTGCTTCTTTGCTTCAACGAGATGATCTAGTCCTTAAAAACACTCAATAGACATCCTGAGCTCTGATAATCTTCCAGATTTACATTCATACCAAAATGTGTGTTGTAAACATAACTTCCTTCTTAAAACAACAACAGGGTGTTACCCTTATTTGTCGTGTGTTTTGGTCAGTTTGACAATTTGATGTCGAATAGTTTTAAGAGACATGTTTAGGGGCACCTGGGTGGCTCAGTCAGTTAAGCGTCTGCTCTTGATTTCAGCTCAGGTCCTGATCTCATGGTTTGTGAGTGAGTTTGAGCCTCTCAGTGCAAAGCGTGCTTAGGATTCTCTCCCCCACCCTCTGCCCCTTCCCTGCTTCTCTCTCTCTCAAAAATAAATAAATAAGCATTTAAAGGAGTCATGTGTATCACATTTTAAAACTTTTTGTAAAGTTTATTTATTTATTTTGAGAGAGACAGAGACAGCACAAGTGGGAGAAGGGTAGAGAGTGAGGGAGAGACAGAATCCAAAGCAGGTTCCTCACTGCCAGCACAGAGCACGACACGGGACTTGAACTCAGAAAACCACAAGAGCATGACTTGAGCAAAAACCGAGTCGGACGCTTAACTGAATGAGCCACCCAGGCACCCCCACATTTTAAAAACTTTTGTCCCAGAAAGTAATTTTTTTAAAAGGCCAGTGTGATTTGTATTTAATGTGAGAGGGAATGAGCACTGGGAACGTTGAACTAGAATTTAAGAAATATGCTACGATTTACCCATGAAGTAATGGCTTTTAAAAATTGAAGAGCACATTCTAAACCATAGAATGAAGCCTTGTGAAGCCCAGCACTCAGTGGCATTTAGTGCATTCACAATGTCATGCAACCCCCTCCACTCTCGCTTCACAACATTATCGTCACTCCAGCAGGATAGCCCGGACGATTGGTCATCACTCCCCATTCCTGCCCGGCCCCAGCCCTCAGGAACCTCTTCCCTACCTTCTGCCTCTATGGAGTTGCCTATGTTGACTATTTCATGTAAAAGGCATCACATAACATGGAACTTTTTGTGCCTGGCTTCTTTCCCTAGAATAATGCTTCTAAGGTTCATCTCCATCATGGAATGTGTCAACACTTCCCTCCTTTTTATGGCCAAATAATAGCCTGTTGTATGGATAGACCACAATTGGTTTATCCATTTATCCCTTTAAGGATACTTGGATTGTGTTCACATTTTGGCTCTTGTGCACAGCGCTGCTGTGGATATCTGTGAACAAGTTTTTGCTTGAATATCTGTTTTCAGTTTTTTTGGGTATATACCTAGGAGTGGAATTGCAGGATCATATGGTAATTTTATGTTTAACTTATTGAAGAACCACCAAACTGTTTTTCATGGTGTCTGTAGCCTTGTACATTCCCATCATCAATGTATCAGAGTTTCTATTTCTCCACATCCTTGCCAACAGTGATTACTTTTCATTTATTTGATTTATAGCCATCCTAGTAGATGGGAATTAGTATCTCATGGTGGTCTTGATTAGTATTTCCTTCCTTCCTTCTTTCTTTTCTCCCTCCTTCCCTCCTTCTCTCCTTTCCTTTCTTCCTTCTTTCCTTCCTTCCTCCCTTTCCTTCCTTCTTTCCTTCTTTCTTTTCTCCTTCCTTCTCCCCTCTCTTCTTTCCTTTCATTCATCTTTCTTTCTTTCTCTCTTTCTCTCT
>NC_043705.1:136449576-136476665 GCF_006229205.1 Suricata suricatta | reverse complement strand
TTTTTTTTTTTTTTGGTAGTTCAGCACTCTATTAATTTTCCTTGATAGGACCTTTCCTTATTGTGCTATGGATTTGCCTTCTTTCTTTCCTTACACCATTAGGGAACATCCCTGATTTGTATTTTTTTAATCACCAATGATGTTGAAAATATCTTTATGTACATGTTAGCCATTTGCATATCTTGTTTGGAGAAAGGTCTATTTAAATTCTTTACCCAGTTTTTAATTGGTTTGTCTTTTTGATGTCAAGTTATAACAGTTGTATATCTTCTGGATAATAATCTTTATCAGATATATGATTCATAAATTATTTTCTCCCATTCTGTAGGTTGTCTTTTTACTTTGTTGATAATTTCTGATGTTTCTGATAATTTCAAAATGTTATGATGTTGAGGAAGTCCAATTTATCTATTTTTTCTTTTGTTGCTAATTTTTTGGTGCTAGATATAAGAATCTATCTTCAAAATTAGAGGTCATAAAGATTTATACCTGTGTTTTATTCCAATAGTCTTATTTTTTTTAATATTTGTTTATTTTTGAAAGAAAGAGAGAGAGAGAAAGAAAGAGACAGAGCATGAGGGAAGTAGGAATAGAGAGAAAGAGAGAGGGAGACAGAATCTGAAATAGGCTCTAGGCTCCGAGCTGTCAGCATAGAGCCCAATGTGGGGCTCAAACTCACAAACTGTGAGATCATGACCTGAGTTGAAGTTGGATGCTTAACCAACTGAGCTACCCAGGCACCCAGCCAATAGTCTTATTTTTTAACTTTTATGTTTAGGTCTTTGATCCATTTCAAGTTAATTTTTGACTATGGAGTGAGGTAGAAGTCCAACTTTTTTCTTTTATGTGTGCTTGCACAGTTTTTCTAGAGCCATTTGTTGAAGAGACCATTCTTTCTCCATTAATCTTGGCACCCTTGTCAAAAAGCAATTGGTTATATATATTTGGGTTTATTTCTGGACGGATATTAGTTCTATTCTATTGTTCTACAGGTCTATCTTTATGCCAGTAACACATCGTTTTCTTTACTGTAGCTTTGTCGTTAGTTTTGATATCAGGAAATGTGAGTCTTTCAATTCTTTTTTCCCTTTTCCAGGATTGTTTTGATTATTCAGACTCACTCGCAATTCCATATAGGTTTGAGGATAGCTTTTTGGTCTTTCCAAAGAAGGCCATTGGAATTTAATTTATTTGTGGATTGCTTTGGAGTATATATTGCCATCCTAACATTATTAAGTCTTCCTATTTTCTCCATTTATGTGGGTTTTCTTTCATTTCATTCAGTAATTTTCTATAGTTGTAAGTCTTTCACCTCTGTGGTTAACTTTATTGCTAGGTTTTTATTCTTTTTGATACTATTGTGATAGAATTGCTTTCTTAATTTCCTTTTTGGATCGTTTATTGCTGATGTATAAAGACACAAATGATTTTGTGTTTTGGTTTTGTACCCTGCAATTTTGCCAAATTTGTTTACTAAGTCTTGTAGTTTTAGGTGAATTCTTTGGCATTTTCTATATATAGAATCATGCCATTTGCAAATAAATAGTCTTAATTCTTCCTTTCCAATTTGGATGCCTCTTATTATTATTTTTTTTCTTGCCAAATTACTCTGGCTAGGACTTCTAGTATAATATTGAATAACAACAGTGAAAATGGGAACATAAAAAGTATGCCTATTTTCATCACTGCTACTAATGTTCTCCTAAAAGTAATGGGTTTTGCAGCACAGTTTTTATTTCAATTCACAAACTAAAGCCAATGGTTTAATAATGTCCCACTTTTTCTGAGGCTAGGTAGTTTGGCAAATTTGCTGTTTAGTTCATATCTGAGAACATAGAAATATGGGAATACATTCTCTGAGGAGATAGACCATAATTATGACAAAACTATGCATCTTACTTGAGTGGGCTTGCTTTTATTTATTTTTTAAAAATACTTATTTTGAAAGAAAGAAAAACAGAGAGTGAACAGGGGAGAGGGAGACAGAGAATCCCAGGAAAACTCTGAGCTCTCAGCACAGAGCCCAGTCTGGGACTTGAACTCACGAACTGTGAGATCAGTCCTGAGCTGAAACCAAGAGTCAGCCAAAACCGACTGAGTCACCCAGGTGACCTGACTGGGTCTGCTTTTAGATAAGACCTTGTTGATTAAGAATGATTTCTGAATTTAAGGGTACTGATTTAGTAAGTTTTGTGTTTTCCTTAGAAAATTGTGGTACTTCCTAAGTTAAAACATCTAATGATTTGAGTATAGCCCTCCCAGTAAATATTTAGAACAACAAACAGTTATTTCCTAAGCAGCTAAATCTTGGGGGAATCATCTAATTTATTGTCCAACTAGGACCCTTTAGAAAAAGGGACGTGCTTTTAATTTTTCCAGGACAACAGGCAAAAACCAGGACTTCCTTGGGCAAACTGAGGTGGTTTGTTGTTCTAACGAAACCATTGAATTCTTAATCTCATTGTCATCACTGATTTACCATGAGAAAAATTAGTAACAAGGGAGAGGAAAATAAGGTGATAGTCCATTGTTATGGTGCAGTTTTCCTGTTCCTTTTTTCGATGGGCTTATTCTGGTGCCGGGACGCTAGACTGAAGTCAAATCAAATCATTTTGATACTGAATGTGGCTAGGACCGAGCTGCATGAAGGTTTGGGTCCATTCAAAGACCAAGGTGAAGGTGGGGGTATAGCTCAGGGGTAGAACATTTGACCACAAAACGAAGACCAAGGTGAAGGAGATTTAGCATTGGCTGAGATCTTTGGGGCCATTCCTGTGCCCCACCCCGACCCTGGTCTTCATACCAAAACAAGGCAGCCTAGGGCCACCTCAGCCTTAGCAAGGCTCACACTCCGTGGAAAAGCCTAGGATTGGACGGTAACTGGACTTGTTTCCAGGGATTAGCAACAACTGAGCAAGGTAACTTTTCTCTTTAGGAGTCGTTGTACTCCCTGCCATTTTGTTGATAAGTAAATTTCACAGCAAGGCAATTGCCACAATAATAAAATGCTGTTATATAAATATACTTAATCATGTGACTCTCATTTATGATTCCAAGGGCTAAAGGTAAGATGGTTAGATATCAGAAACACTTTACTTTCACTAAACACGGTAAAAGGCACTTGTCTTATTTCAGTGGGACCTTGTTTAATAATCACTCTCCCATATTTGGTTGGGAGTTTGTGTATTCTCATGATGAATACATAGAGGATGAGGATGGCTATTGGAATAATAAAAGTAATGTGAGTCATCTGTGAGCATCTGCTATGTACCAGGCATGCGCAGTTTGCCTAAGGTAAAAAGTTAAGAGAAATTAAAAGCAGAGCTGACGTGTAAAGTCTGTGCCCTTTCCACTCTGCTGGATTGACCCCCAATCCACAGATATTGTGGGTAACAGAAAAAATATTGAGCTACAAGTCAGAGGGAACTGTGTCCTAGTCACAGATGTGTCTTTGATAAGGGCAAGTCACATAAGGTCTCTGAATCATGATTTCCTCATTTGTTCAAGGAAGTTAATGTAGGTCCTACCCGAGTCCGGGGGCGGGGGGGGGGGTGGTGCACATCAAACACGATGTATACGCAAGCACTCTGAAAATGCTTTTTGCACTGTAAGCACTGTTGAAAGAGCATTTAAGAAGTTTCTGCCTTAATCACACTTGTATCTTGACCTCCAGGAAAAATTCTTTTAGGTTTCTCTGATTCTCACTTCTGCACTGAGATGTGGAAAAGATGGGAAGAAAAGGGATCTTTTTTCCCTCATTCATCCCAGGCCTTCCTCATAAACACTTCTCCAAATGGCTATTATGAAAGTGCCTTTGGCTGGTTTATGAGTCGTTGGCAGGTTCCAATTTCTACACAGATTGGCACAATGCGGAACCCTCCTGTGACAATGTGAGAATTCCTGAGATTTTAAATGGTAAGTGAAACTGTTTGGATATCTTAAGGTTTGTTTTTTTTTTGTTTAATTTATTTTGAGAGGGAGGAGGGAGAGTACGCATGAGCCCTGGTGGGGCAGGCATGGGGGCACAGAGAGAATGAAAGAGAATCCCAAGTAGGCTCTAGGCTCCACGCTATTGGCGCTGAGCCTGGCACAGGGCTCAATGTCACCAACCCTGAGATCTTGACCTGAACTGAAATCAAGACTTGGATGCTTAGCAGACTGACCCGCTCAGGCGTGCCAGGATATCTTAAGTTTTAAGAAACAGCAATCTCCTACTCAAACTGATTTAAATATAAGGAAACGTAAGGAACTTTCTCACCTTGCTTAAGGTGACCGTGTAGGTAGGGAAGCTCCTACTTTGTTATCTCAGGGGTTTAGCTCTGCTTTCTGGCAATTTTTCTTACTTTCACCTTCACCCCATGTGTAGACTTCATGGCTGCAATTCCAGGTATTAAAGCCTATAGGGCATCATCCAGAGGAAGAAAGGAAAACTTTTCCTGAAAGGATTTTGGCCAGGATGGGTTTGGATGCCACCTGTAAGCCAGTTATCAGCAAGAGGAATGGCATCACCATGGCTAACCATTTGGGGTGGGATGCATGCGGGGAACCAACCCTCCAGACAGTTATAATAAGACAGTTTAGAAGGACTGAGCCATTTGATACTATATAACTTCCAGGCAAACTCCTCAGAGTAGACTCTTTAAAAGCTGCTTTGTTGATGGAAATGGCGGAGTATTTGCCATTTTGCACATGTTGTCATCTGGGCAGATCATGACCAGTGTGAAGAAACTGATAGTATAGTCCCGTTCTGTTGCCACACTCACTGATTTATTGTGATATTTCTATGTAGCTTTTCTGGAGAGGTATGTGAATGGAGTGTAGTCTTTCTTTCTTCCAACTGGAGTACCTATCCTAATGCAAATACACTCATTACAATAATTTTGCATACCAATCTTAAGGTAGGCCTTTTGGGAAATTATTTCTTAGGTTCTCAAAGTGTATGTGAAACTTTCGTGTATTTTCAGGTGTTAGCATTAACAATATTTTGTTAACGTTGGCCTGGAAATTCAAAGAACATTGCTAATAATAAGGGAGACCTCAGGCACAGCATTTTGTATGTTCCTTTGTCTCTTCATTTATTAATTTGCTCAAGGTAGTACATCAAAACTGCTAAAAGTCGGTTGCTCTGACTTTAGTCTACTTGGATTCCAATCTCAGTGTCCCTCCCTTACCAGCTGTGTGACCTCCAACAAGCTAATTAGCTTCCTATATCATTTTTCCCTCTTTGGAAAAAATAAGTATAATAATAATACCTACTTTATAAGGTTGTGTGGATTTGATTAGATAATGTACTGAAGGTGCTTAGCCTGGCCTTTAGGAAGCAGATGTTAATTGACATTTCTAATTAATCTTTCCAATTAATGTTCAATACTACCACTATGCCTATCACTATTGCTGTCACCATTACCATAACTGTCCCTATGCACCAGTGGATACACTGTCCTGAACAACAAAAGGAGAAACACAAGATGAGATCAGTGTGTTCCTACACTGTGGTTTGGTGGGGCAGAGGCTGGAGAGAGAAATGTGCTAATTGGCTCTGCATCACTAGCAAAGTTATTATTTCTTTGAGGAGTAAGAATAGGAAAGTGACGTGAACCCAGGGTACATAAGCCTTATTTTCATCTATACATAGACAAAGTACTGTAGTAAGGTATTTTAAGCCATGAATCCATTCTGTTTTCAATGAGACTGAGTCTAGAATCGCAACCGAAGACGGAGAGATGAAAGACAATTTCTACTTGTTTTAGATTAGCAGGGGAAAGCCACACCTGAAATATCCCAGGAGAGGCTTGGTTATACCTTATAATGACTTTTGCAGAATAAAAGGAGCCTCAAGGTCTTGGCAAGAGAGAAATGATACCTCTGAAACCTGGCATCTCTTTCCTGGTCAGTTTGTTGATTTGCTTGAGCTTCTATTCTTGGACTAGCCTGTAGTTAATCCAGACTAGTATACAGTTGCTCAGCATCAGAAGGACAAATAACTAGTTTGAGAACATTCCTCTCTGTTCCTTGATAAAGGCAACAATGCTCATCTGACGGAAAAAAAAATAATTAGCCAGACGTTGTGTATGTTTTGATGTAATGGAAAGTGCTCTTTCTGATGAGAGCTTGCTGGAATAAGACATTAAATTCTTATTTAGTTTATGTCTTCATCTACAAATTCACAATGGCAGCTGTTTATAGTGTTTATAATTAAAGCCATGCCAGTGTGAGGAACCATTTCTATTATTCAGTCCCCTGAAGGAAATATTTGAGGACCCAAAGCTTCCAATATCGATTGAGATAATCTTCTGGTAAATTCCTGGTCTGGCCAGCCTACCTAAGTTGTTCTGTGACTTGTTTCTCTGGATGACAGGAATCTGTTTAAAATATCGGGGGAAGCCTAGACTCCTTTCCTGACTTCTGTCCCTTTTCTTACATTTGCAGGAACACTCGATGTGGCAAGGACAACTCATTATGCTCCTGACAAAGCACAAAAATTGTCTAGAAAAATATCTATTGATCATTTAGCTGTGAACCATGACTAATTGTTATCTAAGTGGAATTAAGGGTAATGACTCCAAGACGTTCATAGGAAAAGTGCTCAGGGCTTTCCAGCAAGAACGATTGAATGGTTTTCCTTTCTTTTATAGAACCTTTTGCCATTTAATCTCAAAATGCGTTACAAGAACCCTTTTCTATACTCTGGGATAATTCCTTTTGAAACGCCTTAAAATACTGTTCTCAAAAACATTATGTTATAGAGAAAGAAAAAGAATAAGTTTCAGGTTAAGTAACTTAGTCAAACGAGAGGATTTTTAAATGCTCCTAACTCGACTCAGTGATGTCATTAACTTTCTCTGTTGGGAACAGCAGCTGTATTATATGTTTTTGCGAGAACATTTTCTGAAAGTTCAATTTCAGGACACGTTTCTTGCCTTTTATTTTTGTTTTTAATATAGTTAGAGAAGGCAGAGATTTCTGATGGAGTCTGTCCTTCCGTCTCGTGTTGGAATTAAAAAAGATAAAAGTGGGAGATATTTCTTTCATTGGCTGCAGTCATCTCTTGAACTTTATATTTAGTGCCAGCAGAAAATTAATTCCTCACAGAGCGTACCATGGCAGGAAGGCACAAGGAAGTGAAATACCCGTGTAATATCCTGAAACAGGTGCCCAAGAGCTCTGCTTTTTCTAGCACCTCTGTGGACAGGTAGAGACGTCATCTAGCTGACCAACCTACCCCTTCACTTACAGATGCAGGAGATCAAAGCCGTGGAGTGCGTTTCCTTCACTTTCTATGAGAAACAAACCTATCAAACCAAACCAAACCAAACCCAATGTACTTTTTATCTTAGGCATTATATTTTGCTTATCTTTTCACTTCTCACTATATACTATGTCTCAACAGGTTGGAAACTGAGACATCAGCTTCATTCAAAAATAACCATCTGAGGGGCGCAGGGTGGCTCAGTCGGTTAAGCATCTGACTTCAGCTCAGGTCATGGTCTCATGGTTTGTGGGTTTGAGCCCCACATTGGGCTCTATGCTGACAGCTCAGAGCCTGGAGCCTGCTTCAGATTCGGTGTCTCCATCTCTCTCTGCCCCTCCCCCACTCATGCTCTAGTTTTCTCTGTCTCAATAATAAATAAACACAAAAAAGTAAAAAAAAAAAAAACCTTCTGAATTCATTACCCTTTTCCTCTTAAACAAGCAAGATTTAAGAAAAGGGTGATTTGACATATTTTTATTCTATGTTTTACTTCCATGAGGCACCAAACAAAAACAAAAGTAAACTGTAATTAAGACAAAAACCTGAATTCTATTTGATGGTACAAATCAAAATCCCCATGTTTATGAAACTCTTTCCTTCTAATTTCATGGTCTCAGGAGAACTGCGTGATCTCTAGATTTTCACAGAAGCAGAAGCTAAAGGATTACCTGACTTCACATCCCCAACCTGACAGCTACTTACATCTGTCACGTTAAATATAGCTCAGTGTCTTTACCTTACTCACTGATGTGACATTTATCAAATCGTCACACAGAAGTGTAGGCTGGGGAGAATGACAAGATCATATTATTTAGTAGACTCCTAAAATTGACTAAAAATAATGAAGTTTAACTTTAGATGTGTTTTTCTTTTTTTTATTTTTTCATTTAGAGCTCAAGTGAGCGTTCCCCAGTGGGTACAGACACCATATTTACATTGCAGGAAAGGGACTATATTGTCTGAAGTGATTTGTACTTGAAATATTGGTATGAGAGGGAATTGTGTCTATCTTCCATTTTTTCCTACAGAAATGACAAGACACCCCATTTAACCAACTGATAAATGATGTTACTGAAGAGAAACATTTTAGCTTTAAAAACATGTGCATTCATTAGACCCTATAACCAATCATACAAAGTTGCATTTAGAGTTCTATAGTATAAGACATTGTTCAAAGTTCTCATTTTCACCAATCCTGCCTTATTTTACTATAGTGATGCATCAAATGAAGAAATAGATACGTCAGGGTCAAGGACTTTTTTGAGGAACATTTCTCAGGTATCTTTGATTGTTTCAGCTGCCATCACTGTTAGCTTTCACCTGATGTCATATGACACATATCTGTTATTTACACGAAATTGTTTATTTTTGGATCTTGCATTGTTTCTTCTAAAAGCCAAAACCTTCCTTCTACTTAAATGATGGCTGACATTAAGGTACACAGTCTTGAAAGTGGTCTTACATCTCCAAAGCAAAGCTTTCTGTCCAACTTGTATGCAATGTTACATCTTGATAAAAGTACGGCTGTACAAAAGTACAACTCATTAGAGTTGTTTTTTCTGTTGCTGTTTGTGGTCAGAGAAATATATGACTTGAGTCACAGAATTAGTTTTAAACAATCTTAACAATAAATGCATCCATCCTCAAAGTGAGCATTGTATTTGTTCAAATAATAGAACATTTTTGGAATTCCCTTCAGAGGGTTTATTGCCCACACAAGGGAATGAGTCATCACTCTACATTGAAGGTTCAGTCCCTGACTGTCTCACACTTTGTGCCTGTATCCCTCACGGGGCCTCTCCACCCAGATTTATTCTGCTTTTTCAGCCAGATTAGTAGACTATTCATGAGTCTGTGAGCAAGTTGACTCTCTCTCTGGACCCCTCTAGAATCTGTAACAAAATCTTCTAAGAACTAAATCAATCTTCTTCTACAAGCTCAACTCAAATCAAAGATCCAAGAAAATAGTTCTTTCCCACCAATCAAAATATCTTCTGAACTCAGTTTTTCTAAATGTCTTAGATTTCCTAAATGTCACAGATTCCTTACTGGTAGCCCCATCTTCTGTGGCTTACCTGCCCAGTGAGATGATGCAGCCTTGGGCTTTCGTTTACATCTCTTCTTGTCTTCTGCAGGAACATATTAGAATCTCTACATCTCAATTATCATTACTTAACAGCCAAACTGAGAGTGTTATACTTTACATAGGATTGCTATATATTGAGCCTTTTCATGGGCACCCTTAAAATTGTTATATAGCAGCACCAATAATGTATAGAACCAGACTTAAATAATAATAGTAATTTAGAGCCTTGGAATGACCAAGTGCTATTCCTTTGTATACAAAATTAATGAGAGATTTTTTAATGTTATTTTTTTGTTTCTTTATTTAGAGAGAGGAATTAAGAGAGAGAAAGAGTGAGCACAAATGGGGGAGGGGCAGGGAGCAAAGAGAGAGAAAGAATCCCAAGCAGACTCCTTGCGGTTAACACAGAGTCCCATGTGGAGCTTGAACTCACAAACTGTGAGATCATGACCTGAGCTGAAACCATGACTAGGATGCTTAATGGATTGAGCCACCCAGGCACCCCGATGAGATCTTTTTTAAACTGAACGCATTTGATAGACTTTCACATAGTTACATTTCTTTCTTTTTTAAAGTTTACTTATATATTTTGAGAGAGACAGAGACAGCGTGAGTAGGGGAGGGGCCGGAAGAGGGGGAGACAGAGACTTCTCAGTGGGCTCGGCACCGTCAGCTAAGTGCCTGATGCAGGGCTCAAACTTACAAACCCATGAGATCATGACCTGAGCCAAAACCAGGAGGCGATGCTTAACCAACTGAGCCACCCATGTGCCCCTTCCATAGTTAAATTTCATAGAGAACTTCTGATTATCTTATACTTTTCAAGATTGTCCTAGAGTGTTACTTCCATGATAGTCATGTCTCTTTGGGGTCATCCTTTATTTCCTGTGCTTAGAACAGTGTTTGGCACATAGGAAATTCTCAATAACTATTCAGTGGGCTCTTTGGCTACTTTGAGAAGTTCAAAGATGTTGACAGTGCTGGCTTATGAACTCAAGCATGGGAGAGCAGGCATTCCGTACCTGGTTCTGAGTAACTGGGAACTTTCGACCATGTTGGCCACACCATGCTCAGAACAATTAAGGTTGGAAGTTACCTAATGCGTCTGTACAGTGAGAAGTAAATAGGGAGATTTCAATTTCTAGAACATGTTAATTGGATCCAGGTTTTAAATTATGCCCAGAACAATTTTAACTGACTCAGATTGGAAATCACATCCTGCCCAAATATTTAGGAAAACGGAAATATACATTTCCTTTCTTGTTAATGACCATCTGACCAGTTGAATTAAAGGAATCTTGATGGCGTTTGGCTCCATTTAAGAATTCTGTTTGGTACCGTCCTCCTCAGGATCGTTTCTTAGGTTCTCAAAGAACAAGGTCCCTGGAGGGGAATGAATGAAGAATGTCTCCTGCACAACATGCCCAGTGAATATTGCAGTATGTGTAACACAGTTTCGGCATATGCCATCCACCGGAGGGCACCAAGACATAGTTCTTCTTTAGCACCCATGCTATATATGGGGTCTTCCCATCAAAGTATCAAAGAAGGTTCTCACTGGGAAGGGGATTAATGGCCATGCCATCATATATTTATTTTGCAAAGACATTATGTGCTGATAGGTTCTGTGTGCTGCCAGCACTAAATAAAATAACTGGTTAGAAACAGAACCAGAATTTAAATTCAGCAGCCTTTTCTGCACCATACTATTACCTACTTCCTCTTTTACTTGCTCCTCTGAACATTATTTATCCAGAGGAAGAACTCATTTCTGCAAGGCAATCTACATGAGCTATGTTGGAATAGCCAGGGCGAGGCAAAAATCCTTCCTGTTGAGGGATTTTGCCCTAGAAGCCTTGCCCTTTGTAATACCACAATGAGCCTTTGTGGGGTTCCTCAGAGAATGGTCAAGATGCTTGTTTCCATTTCTGGCCTATTGTGGTGCTTCGGGTGGCGCTGATATAGTGAGAGGGGATTGAGGTTTAAGGGTTTAACTCTTTTTGCTCAAGGCTTGATGTGATGTCAACGGGCCAAGAACAAACAGCACAATTTGTTTATTGTACTATGTAGATTTCTTTAGGGCATTTAGAGAACTGAGTGGAAAGAATGGAATGGGATATAAAGAAACAAAAGGCCATTTTCAATGTGCAAAGAAATTGTATAATGGTTTTGGAAGGCATTTGAGGTTCTCTATCATCCTCTGGTCTTCTAGGGCTCCTAAATTAAATCTTAGGCACACTCAACCCCTCCCAGAGTCCTACTCGTCTGTATTTTAGAAGAAATAACTGTCCCTCACATACCCCCCATTTACTGTTGTTCTTATACAATAGTAAATGTACGTTTTTGGCACATTAAAGCATAAACTCTTTATTAAAGTGTAAAGAAAATAGATAAAGATGTTAATTTCTGCAAGATGAACAGAACTTATAACCATCCAGGCCAAGATAGGGAACATTACTGGCAACTCAGGAGGCTCCTCAGCACACTTTCCAGTAAATTCCCTTCTCCCCACCCAAAGTAGCCAATACCCTGACTTCAGTCATGGATTTTTGGTTTTGCAAGCTTTTGAAGTTTATATAAATGAAATAACAAGTAGGTACTCTCCGGTGTCTGGTTTCTTTCATTCAACAATTGTCTATGAGATTCATTTATGGTATTGCATGTATGTAGCGAGTTTCTTCAAGTTCATTGCCTCAAAGCATTCCATGATAGAAACAAACCACTCTCCATTTTCTGCTGATGGGACTTTAGAGTTATTTCCAGTTTCTGGTTACTATGCAGATGCTTCTATGAGTATCCTTGTACATGTCTTTTGGTATACACACATAGTTATTTTTATTTTGGCGATATACTCAGACGTGGGATCGGTGGTCATAGGGGAAACATATTCAGCTTCAGTGGATATGGCCAAACTATTTTCAAGTGATTGTACTAATCTACATTACTAACAAAAGTCTATGGAGAATCCAATTGCTTAATATTCTCATTATGCAAGTGTATAATGACATTTCATTGTGGTTTTCGTTTTCATTTTCCTGATTATCAATGATGAGCACCTTTTCATATATTTCATGGCTATTTGGATGTTCTTTTTGCAAAGTGCCTGTTTGTTCAAGCCTATTGCATATTTTTCTGTTGGATGGTCTTTTTTTTTAAATTGGCTTGTAGGAGTTTTTATGTATCTTGGATAGGAGTCTTTCATTGGGTATTTGCATTGAAAATTCCAGTCGGTTGTTTATCTTTTCACTTTCTTACTGGTATCTTTTGATGGGCTAGAATTTTTTAAATGTAGTCAAATTTGTTCATCATTTTATTTATGGTTATTGCTATGTATCTTCTTAAATTATTATTATTATTTTTTGCCTACCCAGGATCATGAAGATACTATCTCTCCACCCCTGCCCCCTGAATCCTTATTTTATTTTCTACTACCTACTTTTATGGCCACAATTCACCTGGAGGTAATTGTTATATATGATGTGAGGTAGAGATTTAAGGTTTCTTTTTCTTTACATACAGATTTCCAATTGCTCCAGGGTAACTGATTATCAAGTTTATTCTTTCCTCACTAGACTGAAATGTCACCTTTGTAAAAGTCAAGTGACAGTTTCTTCACCAATACCACACTCTTCTTAATTGTTGTAGCTTTATTATGTATGTTGATATCTATCCATGTAAGGTATCAAGTTTGTTCTTCTAGCTTGCTTTGGCTAGTCTTGAACCTCTGCATTTCTACATGGATTTTAAATCATATTTTAATTTTCACAAAGTATCTACTGGGATATAGGTTTATCTGGGAATAATGGACAGCTTTAAAATATTGAGTCTTTCAATCCATGAGCATGGTGCAGTTCTAAAGATTTCTTTCAATAATTGCATTTTTCAGTGTAGGTATCTTATAAATCTTTGTCAGATTCAGTCTTGGCTTTTTTGGTTTGTTTTTTGTTTTGCTTTTTGTTTTTTCATTTTTTGCTTTATTATACTGGTTAAAACTTCCAGTAGTTTGAACAGAAGTGGTCATAGTGACATATTAGTTTATTCTCTATCTTGGGATTTCTCTTTTGTATGGTGGTTGCTGTAGATCTTCATAAATACTCTATATTAGGAAAGTTGGTTTTTGGTATCTTGGCCTCTTAAGGCCACTTTCACAGCCTAACATCCCATATTGTCTTCCTAGCTTCATAATATTGCTTAAAGCTCCCATGGCTTCTCTGCCTCCCCCACCCCAGCCTTCCACTGATTCCAGAAATCCCTTTAATAAAGAACAGGTTCCATGAGAACTGAGAGAGCCCAGGGAAACACACTAATTCTGGGAGATGACAGATGTCATGTTCTACCTTAAGAGCATGATTGGGGTACAGGAAGGGCATGGTATGACAGAGAGAAGGAGGTGGAAAAGAGGAAACAGTCTGCCGACATTTTGGTCATGTCTCTGGCAGAGTCTAGAAGGCAGAAGCAAGTGATCCTTCCATGGAGACAATAACCAAAGGGGCCTGGTAGCCTGATAGTTTTTATCTCCTACAAGGACCCAGACTCCTACCGTAGATGGGTGACTGAGGGGGTGCTACCCAATCCATCTTCTGGTGATTTCACTCCTGTGCCACTGTTTCCCAGGCTACAGTGGCAGCCAGGGGGGTGTCAGGTGGCAGGAAAAACGATCCCACTCTATGCTCCTCTGATTTTGGGGCTTTTCTCTCATAAATAATGTGTTGGGAGCACAGCCCTTCTGAAAAAAATGATTGTTGCTGCAACTTGGCGTGCTTTTCATGTATTAAATGCTGTCTTTTCATCTGTTGTCTGTTTGCATATGGTGTTCCTTAAATACATTAATTGGTGCCACTTCTAATTTAACTGTCACTGCTGTCTCTTCTTTGGACAAGCTTATATTAAACCCTCTTATGATGGGAAAAAAATATAACCACCCAGCCATAAGAGGCTATTTTGGCAAAAGAGGAATGTAACAGGAAGAAAATTTGTAGTCTCGTGGTGGGGAAAGAACTAGTGGGACTCATCAGTGACACTTTCTGTGAAAAATTTGGAACACAGATTCTTTCTTAGATGTGGATTAAAAAAATCTTCCAGGAAACTGTGGAAATCAGGCAAGTAAGGGGGAAATTATTAGAACGGCTGCAACTTGGGGAAGGTGCTAAGGCCAATTCTAGCTTCGTTGTAGCATGCTTCGTGTCATACTTCAATTAGAAGACTTTCATTGTGGGAGCATTCTAGAAAGCATCTTCCATGTGTGCTCCTTTCTGCCTGAAAGGCTGCAGCCATTTAACAACAATGGAAACCCACCTGGTGTAATTGTCAATTTCAGATGCCATTTCTACTTTATAAAATTTGTAGAAATTGGAATTAATTAGTTGTACAATAGAGAATGTGTTTACTAACTCCCATCTGTGCGATATTTGAAGACATAGCCAAAAATAGCACTGCTGTTCTGTGCTCTAATGTTTATAAAACCAATGTTCTGGGATTTAGCAACTGACTAACATTTAGGAGACAATGAGGTCCTTTATTTCTAGATGAACTTAGATTGATACCATCTTAGACCAGTCAACTGGTCTACCAGTCAGGATTATAGCAGAGAAACAAAATCAGTGATTGTAGGGGCTTCCAAGTCTGACTGACAATCCCAGAACAGTCCACCAGGAAAGAGCTGTCCTGAAATGCTTGGTCAGAAGCTAGTGTTGCAATCCACAGATGAAATTTCTTCCTCCACCAAGAAAGCTCAGTTTTGCACTTACGGTGTTCAATGGATTAGATGAGGGCCCCTCCCATTATCAAGAGTAATCTGCTTTCTTTAAAGTGAACTGACTGTAGGTGTTAGACACATCTGTAAAATACTTTGGCCTAGACTACTGTTTGATTGAATTCTGGGTACTCTGGCCTTGTCACATTGACACATTGTCACATTCCCCTTGGTCATGAAAAACTTTCCTCGGTTTGAAAGGAATTGTCTGCAAGTGCCATTCAGTGTGTCCCATAAAAACATCATCAGCCTCGAGAGGACTGACCTTAATGGTCTGCTCTCCAGCCGCTGAGTGGAGCCCTTCCTGGGGCGTGAGAGAAATCCTAGGCCGTGCTATTCCTGATGCTTTCAAAGGGGGAAAGTGCTCAGACACCAGACTTTAAAATAGAACTTTCTTATTTTTCATGAAAGCTGCCCAAAATGAGTATCTATCTCCTTACCTCTTTGCTGTTGCTTCTGAAGAACAAAGAAAGTAAAACACGCCCTTGGACAATCAGTATTTACTCCATAGAAATTTTCACTGTGGGAGCACCTGGGTGGCTCAGTTGGTTAAGTGTCTGACTCTTGATTTCAGCTCAGGTCATGATCTCATGGTCCGTGAGATCAAGCCCCAGTGCCGGGCTCTGTGCTGATAGTGAAGGGTCTGTTTAGGATTCTATCTCTCTCTCTCTCTCTCTACCCCTCTCCTGCTCATGCCCTCACTTGCTCTCTCTCTCTCTCAAAATAAATAAAAAATATTAAAAAAAGAAATTTTCATTGTTGCTTCATAGTTTTTAAAGCTGGAGTAGTGTTGAGTGTCACATATAGCTTCTTTAGTTTGTTCAGTAATTTTATACTTTTAAGTATATATTATGCGAAAGTGTACAAAACGAACGCCACAAAAATAAATGTAACATGCATCCTATAAGAAAGAAAATTAGCTACAACTTAGGTCTAGACTCTATTTATCCCAGTAAAAGTGAAATACATTAACTCAGCAGAAGTGAAATATCAAAGGGAATAATGACCCAACTGATGTGTTAAGTGTAGTTTACCAAATGAGATTATAGAAATTCTTCCTCCACCCAAAGCTTTTTGATCCCCTCGTCTCTTGAACAGCCTGCACGCCATCAAAAGTAACTTTAAAGTACAAGTCCTGGGGGCACCTGGGGGGCTCAGTCGGTTAAGTGTCCAGCTTCGACTCAAATCAAGATCTCGCGGTTTGTGGGTTCGAGCCCTGCGCTGGGCTCTGTGCTGACAGCTTGGAGCCTGGAGTCTGCTTCGGATTCTGTGTCTCCCTCTCTGTGTCTCCCCCTCCTCTACTCATGCTCTGTGTCTCTCTTAAAAATAATTAAACATTAAAATTTTTTTTTAAATAAAATAAAATACAAGTTCTGTTGACGTAAACTTACGGAACACACGCTAAGATGCTGTGATAGTTTCTGTGAAGCCGTTGCCCCCCACCCCCAGACCTCCAAATTCCATTAGAGAGAGCTAAGAGGTGAAGGAAAAGTTTTAATATTTTGACTTTTATGTTTATAATAAACTTACCTTGAGAGAATTTTAAGGAAAAAACCAAGCAACTTGCAACATTTTTTTATTGCCTGGATAAAATGTAGCATTGTCCACATTTTGTGCACCTGGGAAGGGGCCAGGTGTCCCCAGGACACATTCGGCCAGCGGACAAGACCAGGCCCTGCTCCGAGAGCCATCTGGGGGCCGGAGGGCGCTGTGTGGGTTCACCGGGGTGGGTAGGTCCTTTGAACTTGTGGTGGTGCAGCCGGGGTTTGGAACCTGCTGCGTGGAAAGGAAAATTCTCCTCCGAGCCCTTTTCATCTTGATGGAGGATGAAATATAAATGACTGTTTGAGGCCCTGCAACCATTTTCTTGGAAAGTGATACTTAAGTGTTTTCTTGAGACATCGCTTGAATCCGAGAATACAAACAGGGAGGCTGGGTCCATTTGTCGGTGGGTGGCCTGCAGAGGCTGGACCGAGGCAGGGGGGTTGGGTGTTGGCCTCTGTGGGGTGAGTGACACGTCGTTTCGGAGAAACTTTGAAAAGAAGCCCCGTGCTTTTTCCACTTTTACCTCCGGGCTGGCGACCCAGGTAAGGGGGCAGGTGGCTGTGCTTGCGGAGCTCAGTTCTAGCTTTGTGTATGGTGTGGCTGTTGTCCGTGCGCGCATTCAGCCTCTTATATTTTAAATTTAAAAGTTTTTAATGTTTATTTATTTTTGAGAGAGAGAGAGAGAGTACAGCGCGGGGGAGGGGGGGGTGCAGAGAAAGAAGGAGACGCAGAAACCGAAGCAGGCTCCAGGTTCTGAGCTGTCAGCACAGAGAGCCCAATGTGGGGTTCGAATCCACAAACCGCGAAATCGCGACTTGAGCTGACGTCAGACGCTCAACAGACTGAGCCACCCAGGTGCCCCTTTTGTATTTTATTATAGAGAAATATATATGTGTTGACCACTATATTTTATATTATATAAATTATATTTTATATAAGATGGCCAATTTGAACTTATAAAAATAAAACTGTTTAACTGTGAAAAGGGCATCCAAAAATGAAAAAAGAAGGCAGGCCAATGAATGGGGTAAAGGGAAAAATGTTTCCTCTCTTAGCCCTTATCTTGATATAGTTGTGGCCCAGATCTCTTTGTGCACATCATTGCATTAAAAGTAGGAGTTTATTAAACTGAAATGGAAAGGATGTTCTTATTTCTATAGGAATATACATATACATACAAATACATATTATTTATATAATAACATATAAATAATAATATAAATACATATATTTTAAAATTTTATTTAGAGAGAGAGAGTGTGTGCATGAGAAGGAGAGAGGGGAGACAGAATCTTGAGTGGGCTCTGCACTCAGCACAGAGCCTGATGTGGGACTCAATCCTACAACCTTGGGAGTATGAGCTGAGCTGAAGTCAAGAGTCAGATGCCCAACCAACTGAGCCACCAAAGCACCCAAAGAATATACATGTATTTGTAACTAGAGCTTCTAGGTCCCTATTCCACTTTCCCCACCTACCTCTCCCTGATGGATCTTTACCTCCATCCCTGTTGTCACAGGTGTTTGATGAGGGCTGTTAGTGCAGAACCGACCCTGGCTTGGTTGGCAAGGCAACGGGGAGCCCACGGCGACTCGGCCAGCTGGCCTGGAAGCCCCAGAACTGATCCTTCCGGTCGTTTGCCCTAAGTGCTCTCATTGGGGGACTTGAAGGTAAAAAATACCACAAGATGTGGGGAGAGAACAGGCACGTGAGCAGCGTGTGGCTCCCTCCACACGCTTAGGGCCACTGGCGCGTGTCTTGACTTGCAACCTGAAAAATTGAACACATTGTGACCACTCAAGAAATAAATTATGTTTACATTTTAGGAAAAATACTGTATAAAACAAGCAAGAACAAAGCAAGAGGTTCTATTCTTGGTTTGTACAGCTAATCATAAAGATGTATTTATTGACAGTTTTTTGCTGTGCAGCTTTCAGAAAATGTTATTGGCAGCGCAGATCAAAATTAATGTTGGAAAGGGGCCAGTTTTTCCTGTTTGATCATCTGAAAGTAGCTTTAAAAAAATGTTTGTTTATTTTTGAGAAAGTGGGGGAGGGGTAGAGAGAGAGGGAAACAGAAGATTCAAAGTGGGCTCTGCCCAACAACGGAAAGCCGGATGCGGGGCTCAAACTCACAAACCGTGATCATGACCTGAGCCAAAGTCGGACATTTAACTGAGCCACCCAGGAGCCCCTCAAAATTGGCTTTGTATGTTTTAGGTTCCTCATTTTATGTCCTCTTAGATGTCCTCACATTGGACGTGGTCACTGGTCTTGCAATACCTCTAAATACCCCTCTTCAACTGAAGTTTAAGAAGGGGGAGGGAGAGGGAGGGAAGGGGGTGATGGTCATGGAGGGGGGCACTTGTGGGGAGAAGCACTGGGTGTTATGTAGAAACCAATTTGACAATAAACTATTATAAAAAAAAGATGACTCTCCTTTGTCACAGAGCCACCTGGCTCCTGCTCACCACTGACTATGTTATCCTCTCGGCTCCTAACACAATCAGGAAAGCAGACAAAATCAAGACCGTTGATTGAATGCCTGCTTGAGAATAAGCCAGTAATGTTTATGTACTTTATTTAAAAAATATATTTATTCAAAATAAAACCCAAACCATTTAACATATTTCTGTCACCTTTCCCCCCCCCCCCCCCGCCGGCGTCTAGCAACCTCCAATTTGTCTCTATATCTACGAGTTTGGTTTTCTTTTTTGTTTTTTGCTTTTAAATTTAATCTATAAGAGAGATTATATAGTATCTATCTTTCTTTGTTTGACTTAGGTCACTTACATAATGTCTTTGAGGTCATTATGTGTTCACCACTCTCTGTGTGAACACAACCTCTGTGTGTCACAAATGACAAGATTTCATTCTTCTTTATGGCTGAATGATATTCCTGTGGGGGGGGCACAATTTTTTTTTTATCCATTTGTCCATTGATGGGAGCTTAGGTTAATTCCATATCTGGGCTACTTATAAATAATGCTGCGATGGGCTTCATGGATCTTTTCCAGTTCGTGTTTTTGTTTTCTCTGTATAAATACCCAGAAGTGGGATAGCTGCACTATATGGCAGTTCTAGTTTTGATTTTTTTGAGGAATCTCCATGCATGTTTTTCCACGGTGGCTGCATCAATTTATATTGCCACCAGCAGCACTCACATGTTCCCTTTCCTCCACATCCTCACCAACACTCATTATTTCTTTTCTTTTTGTAATATCCACTCTAACAGGTGTGAGGTGCTATCTCACTGTGGTTTTGATTTACATTTCCCTAATGATTAATAACGTTGAGCATCCTTTTTGTACCTGTTGGCCATCTGTATTCTTCTCTGGAACAAATGTCTATTCAGATCTCCTGCCTATTTTTTTAATGGGATATATATACACATATATATATATATTCTCTCTATATATACACATATATGTATCCTGTGTGTATTTGTGTGTGTGTGTATATATATATATACACATGCATATTGCTATTGAGTTTTATGAGTTTTTAATATATTTTAAATAAAGTCCATATCAGATACATGATTTGCAAATACTTTCTCCAATTCAGAAGATTGCCATTTCATTGTTTGATGGTTTCTTTTGCTGTATAAAGCTTTTTAGCTTGATGTAATCACACTTGTTGATTTTGTTTTTGTTGCTTTGGCTTGTGGTGTTACATCCAAAAACCGATTCACTGAGACCTACATCCGGGATCTACTGCCTGTGGTCTTCTAGGAGTTTTAAGCTTTCAGGTTTCTTTCTTTCACATGTGACTGTCCAATTATCCCAACAACGATTTATTGAAGAGGCTGTCATTTCCCCATTGTGTACTCTAACCTCTTTTGCTCTTTCCTTTTTTACTGGATCACTGACTTTCATGACCACCATTTTAGAAGGTCTTAGTTGGCTTATTAAGGGTGAATGTGATTAGAATTCCATCCAGGGGTCTCGCTATTTTGGTGCAAATACGTGTTTAACTAGCTGAGGGATGCTTCTCCCAGGCCAAGAAGAGAAGGGAGGAAAGGTTATGCCCAGCTCAGGGCAGAGCAGTGAGCAGCAGCTGTGAAGGACTTGGGAGAGCAGAAAATAGGCTCCTGGCCAATGGCGGAATTACCAGCAGGGAACTGGCTGACCAAGAAGATGGGAACAGATGATGTCAGGCTATAGGTAACCTGTGCTCTGTACCACACCAAAGTCATCTTTGTAAATGAAAAATTATTTGGTATTGGATTCAAAAGAAATTCTTGACTTCCACACAAAGTACATCTTGTCTGTAACTGGGGTCATACTCCTTTGCCTCCGGTAAGATGTTAATTTTCTGGGGCATTATATGTTTATTGAGCACCTTGAAACATACATATTTATCTTTTGGCACTTTAAAATGCATTCTTTTATTTATTTATTCACTTATTTATATGTTTGTTTGTTTGTTTATTTATTTATTTATTTATTTATTTATTTATGAGAGAGACAGTGCAAGTTGGGAAGGGGCAGAGAGAAGAGAGAGAATCCCAAGTTGGCTGCACATTGCAAGCACAGAGCCCAATGAGGGGCTCAAATCTACGAAACCATGAGATCATGACCCCAATACCAAGAATCAACCACTTAACTGACTGAGCTGCCCAGGCACCCCTAAAATTCATTCTTAAAATCTATTTTGATCTCTTCAAATATAGGCAGTGTGAATCTGCTTTTCTCTATTTGGTCCTAAATCTGAAGAGGATGAATCATTCCTCCAGCATAATTGGCAATCAAAATATTCTCATTTGGGGCTGCTTGGGTGGCTCAGTCAGTTAACCATCTGACTTGATTTTGGCTTAAGTCGTGATCTTACAGTCTGTGAATTCGATCCCTGTGTTGGGTTCTGTGCTTACAGTGGAGAACCTGCTTGGGATTCTTTCTCTCTCGCTCTACTCCTCTCCTTCTCTCTCTGAAAATAAATAAATAAACTTTGAAAAATACTCAAGGGGAGCCTAAGTGACTCAGTCGGTTAAGCGTCCGGCTTCAGCTCAGGTCATGACCTCACAGTTCGCGGGTTTGAGCCCCGCGTCATGCTCTGTGCTGACAGCTCAGAGCCTGGAGCTGCTTCAGATTCTGTGTCTCCCTCTCTCTCTGACCCTCCCCCGCTCACACTGTCTCTCTCTGTCTCTAAAAAAAAATTTTTTTTTTAATTTTTTAAAAATACTCAAAAACTTACTTAAAAAAACAATCTATTGTCAGCAGTTGGGCTGTCCACAGAGGAGGGGCTCTGCACTCTTTTCTTCTATTTTGTCAACATATTCAAATGAAACATCTTTTTGAGCTTAGAAATGCAAAGTGAGTTGGCCTCAAAAAGATAAAAACCTAGGGTTGCAAGTCTCCTGTGGGCCTTCTCCACCCTGAAATGTCTTCTAAGTCCCCTGTTAGCCACGCCACAGTCAATCCTGGTTCTTGGCACTGCCACAGTCCTGTGACTTACACGGAAACTTGCACCAAAAAGCTTTCTTGGGGCACCTTGGGGGGCTTAGTCAATTGAGCATCTGACTTCCAACTCAGGTCATTATCTCACAGCTCATGAGTTCAAGCCCCACATGGGGCTCTGTGCTGACAGCTTAGAGCCTGGAGCTTGCTTCCGAGTCTGTGTTTCTGTCTCTCTCTACCCCTACTCTACTTGTGTTCTGTCCATTGCTGTCTCTCAAAAACAAATAAACATTAAAAAAAGCCTTCTCACCTGTGATGATGGCACTGAAGTCAGAAAAGCTCTAATTCAGAAAGATTTAAGAGCAAATGCCGTCTTTGCCTGCATTTGAGATGCTAACCCCTCCCAACTGCCACCACGCATATATGGCAGGAATGATAGCGGCTTCCTAAAATTGGTTTTGCTTCACTGATAAGACCCAGCCCCTTGATTTGTTGCTCTGCTTATTCTCTAGCTGATGGACACATTTACTGGCTTCTCAGGGCAGCTTCCCATCCTTTGAGAAACTGAGGCAGATAAAAAGGAATGTTCTTTCATCCACAGTCTTGGTTCTCACCCTACAAGGCTGTTTCCGGGAGAATGATCGTGTTGGCCTGCTTTCAGGGGTTGGCTCCCAGGTTTGCTTTTATATCTCTTTGTTGTTTCACGGCCACGCTTCTTTAGTTTTTACCTTGCAGTTCCCATCATGGCTTTCCTTCCCCGGAGGTGGGATGGGAAAGATGAAAGTCCATATCCGTTGGAAATGGGCACTTCATGGATTGGTGGGACTCTTTTTTTTTTTTTTTTTTTTTTTTTACTTCTCCAACCTCCTCCACGCTGGTCGTAAACAGAAGTCCCTACCAGACAAGACTTTGAGTCGACTAATTGGTGATCTGGATTAATGTCTTGATGTGGCATTAAGTTACTCTCCACGGTCAATTCTGCTAGACATTCTAAAAGCCCCTAGAAAGGAAATTAATTGCCCACTTTTCCTGTAATGTTAATGATGTTCCCTTGGGCTTTCAAAAGCAGCTTTCAAAGGAGAATGTGATTTGGTCCATAGTTCTGTTTATTTTTGGTTTTCCAGTGTCTGGACTTCCTTATTAAAGGCTGTCAGCCTAGGGTTATAACTACAAAGATTTAGCACCATGTTTTTTTAAAAAAGAAAGTAAAAATTGGGGTTAACGAAAGTTAAACATCTTTTGAATCTCCTGAAGGTCTCTTGTACAGACACTTGTTTGGCCACTGTCTTGTCTGAGTGAGCCAGGTCTTTGCAGACCAGCTTGACCAGGGGTAAAACAAAGTCAACATTGCCAACGGTGACTGTCGTAACCAGCGGCCTTCCCCACCTTCTTTTCCTACCAGACAAACCTCTTTTTCCCCCCATTAAATTTTGTCTGCATTTGACACTTTGAATCACCCCAGAAGGCGGAATATTGTTTTTGTTGAAGCCACTGGGTGTCTTCTGCTCACTTTGTCTGGAAAAAGCCCAGACATCTCGTTTGCCTGTGGCCCAGGAAAAGTCTGCTCCTCATTGCCTCTTTGAGTCACGACTGTGAGCACCAAGGCCCACACTGCCCCAAATGTGGAGAAGATCCAGTGGGGGAATAAAAACCTCATCCGGGATACTTGAACTTGGTGGAGATGAGCTTGCATGTTACTAATAGCCCTGAGACTCGGTCCAGGTGGCCCCTTGACCTCCCTTGGGCCTCTTTTAACTTTAAAGTTCACATGAAATGAAATACTCTAAATCTTGAATGTATTAGTTACATGGCAAATGAAAGAGATTCTTAGATGACATAATGGTTGAAGGATTAGAAGGAGGCCTGTCATAACAGAAGTGTCTTGTCCTTAGTGCTTTGCCTCATGGCCAGTGGGTTCCAGCACTGGGATAGAATTCTTCGGTGTCTTCTCTGTCCTTAAATCTCAAGATAGGTACCATCTACTTGCTGGTTCTTCCATGACTTGGCTCCAATACTTCTCTTTTCTTATATACCTGGTCTCTTCTTTTTTCAAATGTTCTTTTCCTCATAGCATAGAAGTGTGTTTAAAATCTCCCATATTAAAAAAAATTAATGTTATTTTTGAGAGAGAGAGAGAGAGTAAGACAGAGCACAAGTGGGGGAGGAGCAGAGAGAGAGAGGGAGACACAGAATCTGAAACATACTCCAGGCTGCCAGCACAGAGCCCAACAAGAGCTCAAACTCATGAGCTGTGAGATCATGACCTGACCCAAAGTCAGACGCTTGACTGACTGAGCCACCCAGGCATCCCTAAAATCTACCATTTTGCAAAACAAAAAAAGTCCTCCCTTGACCGTCCCCCTCTGCCTCTCACTGACACTTCCTTCTCCTCCAGATTGCTGCATCTCAGACTTTGGTGGCCAGAGAGTTTGTCAAAGCATGAATTCCTGGGTTTCTTCTCCAGAGTTTCTGATTCAGTAGGTTTGGGGTAGGGTCCAAGAATGCACATTTCTGACAAGCGTCCAGGTGACATTGATGGCTGAGGACCCAGTCTGGGACCCCCTGATCCACAGAGCACTCTACCTGTGCTGGCTGTTCTTTTTCATCTGCTATCAAGCCTGCTGCAACCTGCTGCTGCATCCCCTGGCCCCACAACTACTGCTGACAGCCATGCATCCATCCAATCTGTGAGTCTACTCAGTGGTGTCCCTCTCTTTCCTCAACTAGCTTCCATGACCTCACTCTAGTCCCATTCTCTTCTTCCTCTCTGCTTGCTTTTCTTGAGTTGCCTTTCCAGTAACTTCTGCTCACCATGTGCCCCAGCCTTTCTCAGGGTGTTGTCTTTGCCTTCATCTCTTCTCTCTCTGTATCTTTTCTGGGAGACCACACCCATGTTTACAGGGTTGGCTAGCATGCTGCCAACCCCAAATTGACTCCTCTGCCACAGGCCTCTCTTGTAGCTCCACATCTGTATATCCACAGACTCTTAAAGTTAAATATGTCCCCAGATGGACTTCTATTTACTCCTGACTCTCCCTCCAGTTTCTCTTATATCCTTGAATGACACCCATTTCTTCCAAGCCAGAATTCTGTGTGCCATCCTTATTTCTTTCTCTCTCATCATTAATCTTGATGTCTAATGCATCAACAGATCTCTTATATCCTGCTGTCATTTTCCTTTGCGAATACTTTAGTCACTACTGTTTGCTAATGCTTCCTAACTGTTGATTCCTCTTCCAGGCTGGGTATAGGGCTAGCTCATGGAGTCAAAGAAGCAAAGACATAGATAGTGGCCTTCTGGTGCCGCTAGGCACTTTTATATTCTTGGAATATATGATTCACCCAAACCATGTGGCCTTTTGCTACCCCATACGTTATGCTCTTGCCACTTGATGTCCAATCGTGTTGTACAAATGTCACATGTCTGGGGCATAGATGGCCTTGCTGTTCATTTGTGACAAATCTATAATTTTTCTTTAGCACAATGTATGCAAGCAGTGTCATTCTTGACTTGGTTATTGATATTGTGTATCTTCTTTTCCATAAAGTACCACAGCTGAGAGGGAAGAGGCTAAATAAAGGAACTGTCCCCTATTTTGGATTCAGTGTTAAGAAAGGAGTTTAAATACAACCATAAGGGGGCTTCTTAGCCCCATTTCACACAAGTTTAAATACAACCATAAGGGGGCTTCTTAGCCCCATTTCACAGAAGAGACTGAGGCTTTTGAGAAGGTAATGAAATCAGCAAACAGTGGAGCTAGAAATGCAAACTGGATCTGCGACCAAGCATGTTGTGGAAAATGAGAAATATCTGGCTTCTTCTGGATACAATCGGCAGAAAGTAGTTTATTGGTTTGTTGAAGTGCTATAAATTTTAATAAACAGAGACATCCCTATAATAAATCACAAGTGAAAGAAGTACTAAGACCAAATATAATCTGATGACCCCTTTTCTATGTACTGTGTGTGTGTGTGTTTCTCTAAAAATTTAAAACTTTTTATTTAGAAATAATTATAGATTCTTGGGAACTTGGAAAGATAGTAGAGAGATTCTGGGTACCCTTCATCCAGTTCTTCCCAATGGTTACTTCTTACATAATGACAGGGCAGTATCAAAGCCAGCAAATTGACACACACACACAATATGTGTGTATAGTTCTTTGCCATTTTATCACATGTATAGATTTGTATAAACACCACTGCAATAAAGATACAGAGCTATTCCATCATCACAAAGGTGGCCTTTATGCTACTCTTTTATAATCATCTCTCTGTCCCACACCATTCCTAACCCCTGACGACAGCCAATATGTTCTCCATCTTTATGAGTTTGTCATCTTGGGAATGAGTGACAGTGGAAGTCTGGGCTCTCACTTGGCCCTTGCTGATGGAAGAGAGCAGGAGCCATATTTTTTTCTGTGATGTTTGTCTGGGGTAGAGTGGCTCTTGTCTAAACTTTTTCTATCATTTTAGGTTGTCTCTGTCCCAGTCCTTCCAATAAAGGGAGCAAACTTTTCCAGGGGGTGGTTTTTGGCCTGTAATTGTTTTGGTTTTTGAGTTGTTGGCCTCCCTAGTACCCTGTTTTGGAGATGTGAAACAAAAGAAAAAAAAAAACCCAAGGAAGTCAATATAGTGTTGTCCTCAAGTCCCAAGGCCCCTGGTCAGTCTGCTTTTTTCCTCTCCACCTCTTAGAATTTTTTTGTCCTCCATTAGGTCTCTCTTGTTTTCCTGCTAGACCTATGAGTGCAAACATATGGTTTCTGTCCTTCTCTGCCTGGCTTACTTCACTCAGCATGACACCCTCAAGGTCCATCCACTTTCCTACGAAGGGCCATATGTCATTCCCTCTCATTGCCATGCCAGGGGGAACGGAGGAGGGAGAGAGAGTTGGGGAGAGAGAGGGATGCAGAACTTGAGAGACTATTGAATGCTGAGAATGAACTGAGGGTTGGGGGGGAGGGGGGAGGGGGGAAGAGAGGTGGTGGTGATGGTGGAGGGCACTTGAGGGGAAGAGCACTGGGTGTTGTATGGAAAACAATTTGACAATAAAATATTATG
>NC_043705.1:136353904-136449476 GCF_006229205.1 Suricata suricatta | reverse complement strand
CAGGGGGAACGGAGGAGGGAGAGAGAGTTGGGGAGAGAGAGGGATGCAGAACTTGAGAGACTATTGAATGCTGAGAATGAACTGAGGGTTGGGGGGGAGGGGGGAGGGGGGAAGAGAGGTGGTGGTGATGGTGGAGGGCACTTGAGGGGAAGAGCACTGGGTGTTGTATGGAAAACAATTTGACAATAAAATATTATGGGAAAAAAAAAGAATTTTTTTGTCCTTTTTAATAATGTTTATTTTTGAGAGAGAGAGAGAGAGAGAGAGAGAGAGAGAGAGAATCTCAAACAGGTTTCATGCTGTCAGCACAGAGCCCGACATGGGGCTTGAACTCATAAACTGTGATATCATGACTCAAGCCAAAATCAAGAGTCTGACGCTTAACTGTAAGCCATATAGATATCCCACATTCCAGAGTCTTCTTATATTTGTTTTATATGTAATGTTTAGAGTTTTTAGCTGTACTTCAACTTCATTTCCTTAGATAAGATGTGTTTGTACTTTCTTGGGTATGTTCCCTGAGAGTGTACCAATGATCCTCCTTATCATTTATTCCCGAGTGTTCTACCTGCATTGAAACTCAGCAGCTTGTCCTCAGATTCCTTTTTGTTTTCACTCTTGAGACTGGTGATACTACCATTGACTTAGTCATCTGAGGCCAACATTTGCAAATCAATTTACACGTTTCCTCATACACATGATCATTCATCATGTCTGACTGATTCTACTTCTTAAATGTTTTCTGACCTTAACATCTCCTGTCTATTCCCTTGTCTTTATTTGAGACTTCATCATCTCTTGCCTGGGCTATGCCACAACTTCCTCCATGACTCTGTGTCTCCACTTTACTCCTTCTGACCCGTTCTACCAGCACTCTGAAATGCTTCTTTCTAACATGAACATTTCATTCAGGTGCCTCTGTGGACTACCCAAGCCTGTTGGTCAGTAGGCAGGGGTCTTGTCATTCAGTGTCAGTCTTCAACCTTACCCTCAGTTATGCCCTGTGGAATGTTCCGGTGAGTAACACTTGTTACTTATACCTGCCAAGCTGTCTTCTTCTTCCAACCCTTCTTTGCACACACTTTTCCTCTTTTGAGTATGCTCCCATTGACTCTTTCCTTTCTTGTCTATAATGTGATCCTTAAGATTTAGTGCATAGATTACTTTATTTGTGGAGCTTTTCTAGATACTATAATTGTATAACTGTACTTAGTACAAGGTGCTATAGTCATTTTGGTTTACACATTTGCCTCTCCTAGAAACTATAATTACCCCTTTGAGAAGGATCTTCTCTGACCTTGGACAGCATACTGTAGTGTTTGAAAACAAGGATGCTGAGTCCTGAGTTTAAGTCCAGACCTCTGTGTGTTAGTTCTGTGATCTCAAGTCAATTGCTACACCTCTTTGTTTAGAGGTTTTTTGTATATGAAAATTTATCATACATGAAATGGAGATTACTGTGGATATCAACCAAGGTAATACATCTAAACTGTGCAGCGCAGTGCCTCACACAAAATAAGCTCTCAAAAGTTGTTAGTTACATGATAATTATTTTTATAATTTACTGAATCATGCTTCTTGTTGTTGGCTACTTCAGTTGCTTCCATGTAAATAAATAACAAGAGATGAATAGAATTGGGATTACAATCGACCCTTGAGGAGGACAGAGGTTAAGGATACCAATTCCTTTATCAGTTGAAAATCTGTGTGTAATTTCTGACTTCCCCCAAGTTTAACTAATAATAGCCTACTGATAACATAAATAGTTGATTGACATGCATTTTGTGTGTTAAGTGTTAAATACTGCAATCTTACAGTAAAGCTAGAGAAAAGAAAATGCTATAGGAAAATCATAAGAAAGAGGTGACTGCTTAAGCTTAACTGAGTAGTTAAGCATCCAACTCTTGATTTCAGCTAAGGTCATAACCTCATGGTTTGTGAGTTCAGGCCCTGAGTTGGTCTTGGCGCTGGCAACACACAGCCTACTTGGGATTCTCTTTCTCTCTCCCTCCCTCTCTGCCTTTGCCCTGCTCTCCCTCTCCACCCCCTCTCTAAATAAATAAATAAACTTTAAAAAAAGTAAACCATAAGGAAGAGAAAATATATTTATAGTACTGTATATATCAAAAATAATCTGCATATCTGTGAACCCATACAGTTCAAAACCATTGTGGTTCAAAAGTCAGGTGTACATTTATGTCTTTGTATTGAAGTCATAAAGTCAACATATTTTTCCACCTCTGTTTGAAAGAGTTGTTGAAAAAAATCTTGGTATTACTTGTAATCTTTACCGAATCACATGGCTCACTGGGTCTTTTGAAATTAATTACGTTTCTACATGGCCAAGCTATTGGAAGAGAAGAGCATCAGAGGAAGCATATAACAAGTGAATTTATATTTGAGGAATGAGTATATAAGCAATTGGTAAAAGCTTTATCACTTTGTTTCTCAGTTTGGATTGTTCTTCTCTTAAGCAACAGTAAGGAGGTTTTAAAGAGTAAGGAGGCTTTGACCTTGTTTCTGCTATGTCTCTGTCTCTACCCCCAATAGTCTGGCTTGTAAACATAGACAAATGGGAGGCACAATTTCTTCTGTGCTATGGCGACATCCATTTGAGGAGTTGGAACTCTCTTTTCGGCATTGAAGTGATACGGCTTTAGCTTCTGTCTCAGGCTGTTATGACAAAATATCATCGACTGAGTGGCTTAATATTTATTTCTCGCAGTTCAGGAAGCTAGACAGTCCAAGATCAAGGTGCCAGTCAATTTGATTCCTGAGAGGGCTCTCTTTCTGGCTTATAGATGGCCGCCATCTTGGGTCCTCACAAGGTGGAAAGAGATCATCTCTCATGTCTTGCTCTCAGCCCACTAACCCCATTCACGATGATTCTGTCCTTATGACATGATTACCTCCAAGTACCTTCACACTGGTGATTGTTCCAACATATGAATTTTGGATGGACACATTCAGTCCAAAGCAACCTTCTTCAGGAGGTGAGGGGTAGGGAGTTTTCTGAGAGGAGATCACCTGAATCCGAAATGTGGCTTCCAAAAACCCTACATTCTTAGGATGATGCCATCTGATTTCAGTTCATGTCACTAAGCATGGTGTATTGGCAGAGAGGTTTTCTCATTGTTTCCTGTTCTTATTCACAAATAATCCTCCGAAGTTTTTTCATACTTCATCAAAATTAATCCTATTGTAAGTTAGTGGTTTTGCTTTATATACTTGTTAGGGCTGAATGGGATCAAGATAAAAATAAATGAGTCTCAGCTTTTGCAGTTCCCTTAAAATATTTTTCCATATATTAAGAGAGTTATTAGGGAATAATTCTGTTTTCTCCAAGGTAACTAAGCACAAACTTATTTCATCCATCTGCAGAACTTCAGTTTTAGGGCCATGTAATGGCTTGTGATTTATTTTCCCACGAAGTCTACCATTTGGTATAGGGGACAGTATTTTGGATTTGTCCTTTTCTAGATCAGGTTTGCAAATCAGCTCTATCGCATGAATCACCACTTTTCAACCATATGACCACTGTGGGTGCACCTTTCTTTGACCATGAATTCCACTGGAAAAAATTCTGTTTGTTTCTCCAGAGCAAAGACCCTGAGCTGAAAGCATGCCTGGTGTTTGAGGAACCAGGAGGAGGGCAACTGCCACTAGTGGTGAGTTGTGGGAGGACAGGTGATGTGCCTGGGGACAGATGTGGAAGGTCTTGGCGAAGGTGGTGAAGGTAGTTAGTATAAGAGTTTAATTCATCCAAATCCAAAATGTGAAGTATACTTAATGCCATTTGCATGTGGACTGTGTTTTTACTCCTTACTTGTTCTTAATTACAGGTTAGTTAATCTTGAAAAATACTTTTGCTTTTGGCAATGGCCAACTCAGCCTGTGTATAATTCTCCTCTTGACTGTAGAACTCATTATGCAATATTTATGGCCTCACTTAAAAACAAACATGGGAAATGAGTCCTGGTGAGTTCATCTTTAGATTATATGCTAATACGTTTTGGAATTTCATATTTGGCATGAGGAGAAATAAATAATAATCCATTGCTTTAAAGGACCCAAGTGAAGTGCTCATTACTTATTTTATTTAAAAAAATTTTTAATGTTTATTTATTTTTGAGAGAGAGAGAAAGAGAGAGAGAGAGCAGGGGAGGGTCAGAGAGACACACACAGAATCTGAAGACATGCTCCAGGCACTGAGTTAGCTGTCAGCACAGAGCCAGATGTGGGGCTCGAACTCACCAACCATGAGATCATGACCTGAGCTGAAGTCAGAGCTTAACCAACTAAGCCACTCAGGTGCTCCTCTTTAAGACCTCTCTAAGCAGGTTTCACGGCTCTTCTGACAAAGTAATTTGCTTGCTAAAGGTACGGTCCTCCTTGGCAGTGAGGTATGGTCGGGGGACTCTGTTCTAGCCAATAGAATGAGAAGAAGGTGAATGGCTCCAGCTGTGAGCCATAAAGTCTCCCAGCTCCTGGAAGAAGTCAGTGGAATCATAAGAGAGATGGGGCCACAGGTCCCTAAACTACTGCTTGAAGGAGAATCTTGTTGATCAGAAACATCTGCTTCAGAATTTTCATGAGCAAAAATAAAACCTAACTGTATTCATCTGCAGAAAGTTGGGGGTTTCACTGCTCATCAGCTGGTGATTCCCTAACCTAAGTGATAGCATGAGGTCTTGGCTGAGTGTTAGTTCTCATTTTCAGTTCCTAGAATAAGACAGTTGGTAAGACCATAAGCTTTGGAATCAAACAGACCTAGGATACCTAACTATGTCGATATTTCAACTTTTCAAAACCTTGGTTTTCTTATCCATAAAATGGTGATCTAATATCTACTACCTGGGGTTATTGTGACAAATAAATAAAAATATTTTGCATAGTGCCCATCACATCATCACTAGGCATTGATGGAATGGGAGGTGTACCTTACTTTTGTCCTTTTCACCTTTATGGAAAAATAATTTTATCTTATTTTATTATTAAAATTTTTTTAAACATTTATTCATTTTTGAGAGACAGAGTGTGAATGAGGGAGGGGGCAGAGAGAGAGGGAAACACAGAATCCAAAGCAGGCTCCAGACTCTGAGCTATCAACACAAAGCCTGATGCGGGGCTTGAACCCATGGACCACGAGATCATGAACTGCACTGAAGTTGGATGGTTAACCATCCAGGTGGCCCTGGAAAAATCATTTTAACTTAGTAAGTTTTAACTATTTTCTTTATGATTACTATGTTATTTGTGATTTCTATATTAGCATTTCCATCCACATGGTTGTGTTCTTTGTCTTCTCTATTCTAATTACTCCTTTCTTCATCTGGAAAAAAATTACTCATCCTTGAAACTCTAGTTCAAAAATTACCTGCGGTGAAGGAGGTTGTCCTGAACTCATCTCCTCCCATGGAAACACCAAGTCTACAGGTGTATATGGAATAATTCCTGCTGAAAGGAGTTGAAAACTAGCTGAACACCTCCCTCCACAACAAGGGCTAGAAAGACCACATGGAGACAGGGAGGAGACAGAGATGTAGAGTATCCAAAAATCTTACCCCCGGCATGGAATACACTATAGGGAGGGACCTCACTGGTCTGAAGTTTCTCTCTAAGGAGTGAAGGGTTTGTGCCCCACATCTGGCACCTCAACCCTTGAGGTCTGCCCTGGAGCGATAAAACAGCTAAAACATCTGGCTTTGGAAACCAAGGAGCTGATGCTCAGGGAGCCTGGGGAGCTGTGGGGATCAGATATACTCTTTTTGAGGGGACTGTGCATAGAGTCACTTGTCCTAGGATGTAGCACAAAGGTAGCAATTTGAGAGGTGACTGGATTACATCTGAAGGAGATTCATTTGCTAATCTTAAAGCATCTGCCAGAGGGGCAGGGAGCACTTGGGACTTTCTTTGGAGATGGAGCTGCTGGCGGGAGCACTCTCCTTCTCCCTTGCTAGAGCCGGCAGGTGCTCACAGACATGGCCGCCGTCCCCTGCCCCCACAACTCTTTTCTGGCCTGACTAAAACCTTGGATATGCCCCTCTCTCGATGCTCTTTCACAACCTTGCTAAAGCTGCAGGTGAGTGCAGTCCACACAAGGGATGACTCTTAATCCAGTGGCCACAGCAGCTTGCATTCCTGAACTGCACAGCAATAGAAAAGACAGTTCTGGGCAGGCTACCCTAGCCAGGGCACTGCACAGTTAGCAGACTGAAACACTTTACCAGTCTGCCCGTGAAAAAGGTTGATTTACTTGTCCTGAAATTTCAACCCAGGGATAGGCTTCAGTTGTCACACATTTAGAGGCTACAGAGGTGTTCTCAGGAGACCTATGCAAGGAGACACCATCTTTGCGCCCTTCCTTGGCCCTCACCACAGCCCACCGGTACCTCCCAGAAAGAATCTTACATATTCTTCTGAAGCCTGGGCTCCTTCAGCTGTTGCTCATGGGATACCTCCAGATCTCTTAGTCTGGATATCAGCAGGGTCTACAATTGTGGTCCTACAGGACTGTATGTATTTACACACATTAAAAGCTGCTGCTTGAGGATCTGGCTTCCAGTCAGCCTGAATGTAGGTGCCAGCTGAGGTCACTTCCTTTGGAACACCAACAGGTGCTGACACATGGTCAACAATTAGGTCCTATCAAGAATCAATCAGGCTACACAATCAGGCTGGACAATCACAAAGGTGTGAGAGTCAACAAAAGGTAGAGGAAGGTTGATTGATAAGTTTCATCTCCCACACGAGGCTACTCCTTCAAGACTGGGAGAGGTAGCTATTTTGCATAATACATAAAAACAAACACAGGGTCAAGCAAAATGAGAAAACAGAGGCATATATTCCAAATAAAAGAGCAAGATAATACCTCAGCGAAAGACCTGAGTGAAGTGGAGATAAGTAATTTACCTGATAAAGAGTATAAGGTAATGGTCATAAAGATGCTCACCCAACTTCCTGGCCCAGTAACAAAACTGAGGGCATAGGGAGCACTAGATTTTTGATATTATGACTATCTTCTTGATGAGTGCAGAAGACTAGCCTATTCATCACCTATTATTTTTGTGGGTTGGAATGATGCATTTTAACTATTAAGAAGTGGTTATAGAGTGGCACTGTTCTGAAGGGGAAATCACAAGTGTATAACTAAGGGCAAGTATTTGATCTGCCTTATCGATTTCACTGTGTACATTCACTGTGCTGTAAGACTAAAGAAGTTGCTATGACTCCTTTGAAGCTAAATTCTTTTTTAGGTTTGTCTGTAAGAGAGACTGAGAAAGGGTTAAAAAATCACTGTAAGTTGGCATTTTGAGAAAGTAAGGATACTCAGCAATATGATATAGATGACAGCAAAATGATATAAATAGCAAGAGGCAAGCAGGATTGCATATTTTCCCCTGGCATGTTCTTTGAAGGTATTCTAGAGTAAAACAGAAAAGAAGTTGTTTGTTTACAACATTTTTTTCAGTTTTTCTGGGAAGTCTGTGGAACATAACATTGCCACCATCATTGTTTCTCAACTGACCTAGAAGAGTTTTGGTTTTTTTTTTTTTTTTGCTTTACCTATTATGAACGTTCTGTCACCTCTTGCATTTTGCACTTAGTAATAATAGGAAATGAACTGACAATTTGTTTATAAGCCATATGACGAGAGCAGCTTAACAGAATACTTGATAATTAAATACTTGATGGTTTTGTGACCTTAGAGATTTCAGGTTTCATCTTCTACCCTCAAAATCAGCTTGTCTTTGTCCCATTTCTGTTTCCTTATTACTCCTATGCTTATATACGTTTATGGAACATTTGTGTGTATTTTAGCAGCAACAAAGATTAAAACAGTTCAGGCTCCAGGAACAAATCAGAAGTGATGTTCTCCAGGGCACAGAATGCCCACCTAGTATTATGATAGTGTCACTGCACAGTGAGCTCTTTTGTGCAGGGAGTCAGGGAGGGCCAGACTCATTCTGCTACTTCTCCCTATTTTATGATCTTGTTAAGTTGACCTCTATCTATCTTGAGGTATTATTTCAACAAAAATAAAATTCTTAACTGGGCTCATTTTCTTGAGTGACTATAAAAATTTTCCTTCCAGCCCCACCTGTTAGCAGAGGGAAATAGCCCTTCCTTCTCCTCTATTCTTGGAACAAATGGAATAAAAAATAACAAACAAAATGGCTACTAGAAATATTGGACTAACTATAAAAAGTCTAACCTTAGATTGTGTAAGATTCTGAAGTAGCCCTCAAATATAATTCTTAATCTAATTTTTAAAAATGTCATATTTTTCTAAAACATTTCTCCCTCCTCCTTACCACCTCTGCCACTACCATGGGGATTTATTTACAATGGAGAACTTTCTATGGTAGAATTGTCATAGATTTTATTTTAGACATGAATTATTTTGGGGACAGAGACAGATTAATTGATGGTAGCCTGGAGTAGTCTTTGTTATTTAGTACTACTACCTTTAAATAATAGATAATTTACTTGATTAAATTTGTCTATTAAACTCAGTAGCTTTTATAACTATTTCAAGAGTACTGTATTAGTACTGTAATATTTTGAGTAGGTTTTTTAATCTGTAAAGATCACTTTGGTCCTAAGAGATGCATGAGCACTTCCCACTGATTTGTATAAAATTTGTGTATTTTTAAGAGTTATGGAGAGTTTAGTGTGGTTGTCTAGAAGGAAAATTGCATTCTTTGACAGGATCTCATGCTGCATAGAGATGGCATATAATGGAAGAAATTGGTCATAGAAGTCCATGATGCCTCCATGATGACCAAACATCCCTGATTATTTGGCTTCTGTTTCCAGGATGAATAATCTTTCCTAGTGATTCTCTCTCACATGCTCTCTGGTGTCCCTGTATCTGGTCAGGAATAATGTTAACTGCTGTGAAACTTAATGAGTTATTATATATAGGTGTTCAGGCACTATCTAGCACAGAATATGAACTAAGTATGTGTTAGAAATAATTATTACTAGTCATTCCAAGACCACCTCAGACACTCACCACCTAGGTAAGATGGAAATGGAAAGCATGAATTAAGTCAGTGTTGTTAGGAAGGGAGGTGTATCAGTTAATGTTTGGTGTATAGCACAGAAACCTAGAATTTAGTGCTTTAAAAGTAACAACTATTTATTTAGCTCATGATTCTGTGGGTCATCAAGTTGCACTGTGCTCAGCCTGGCGGTTTTTCTGCTTTTGGCTCTGTTCTCTCAAGCATCTATGGTCAACTGTTAGGTCATCTGGGGCCCGGCTGGTCTAGGCTGGGCTTATTTGGGTGGCTTGTCTTTGCTTGAACAATTTAGTTGATGAACATGGTCTCATGGTGAAGACAGAGGAGCAAAACACAGCCAAAGTCACGAAGACTAGCCACCTTGGCCAAAGGAAGTTACAAGTTCAACCCAGATGTGTTGAGTGGAGAAATAAAATCTGTCAATGGGAGAGGTGCAGAATTTCATTGGAGAGGGTGTGGATAGAGAAGAGTGACAGATGTGGCCATTTTTACAATCTACCACACATGGTGAGAAGGCTAATATGAAAGATGAAGCAGAGAAGAAGGAATGAGAGGATTGGGATGACTGTGTGTGTGTGTGTGTGTGTGTGTGTGTGTGTGTGCACGCCTGTATATATGAGTACTTTCATCTTGGGGAAGGGAGACAGGTGTGGCAGAGGGAAGAATAAAAATTAATCCCAAAGTCATGATCACAGGTAACTTAGAATATGGCGGCTCTATATAGAGAAATAGGAAATGTGGTAGGAGAAACATTCACCTTTGAAAGTAGACAGTTTGAGGTAGAAGTGAGATGTTTAGGAGAAAGTATTCAGGAAGGGGTCCAGAAATCCAAAGAAGAAAGAGACCTACATACTTTGAATGTGAATAGATGCAAACAACAACAAGAATGTGCTGTTTTCCCCCAGTCAGCACCCACTTCCCTTCTCTGGTAACCACAGTTATGTGATTTCCTTTTGAGCTTCTTTCTTAGGACCCCATTTCCAGTGTTAGTTCATGTGACTTGGAGAGACTAATCCCAGCTACTTGCAGGCCTGGCCTGACCATTCAGTATATTCCATCCCTCTGGCCATACAGATTGGGTTAGGAATGGCACCTGACCAAATTGGGTCTAGTGAAACTAAATCCCAGCACTTTTGTTGGAATCGTTGGAGCTTTTCCATTCATCAGAGCAGCTGAACTTGGAGACCATCGAGGTTCTGGAGGCCATCATACCAGTGGAATCTGCCTAAGAGCAGAGCTAACAGAAAGAAAAACAGAACTCTGTGTGTGTGTGTGTGTGTGTGTGTGTGTGTGTCACACACACACGCACACAGAGAGAGAGAGAGAGAGAGAGAGGAAGACAGAAAGTGGGAAGGGATTCATTTCGGATCCATGGATCCTGTTTACTTAAATCCATACATTCCTTCAAGCTTTTCAATTTCAGGAACCAATAAATCCCCTTTTTAGTTGAACTAACGAATAGAGGCTCTGTCATATGTTACAACTACGAAAAGGGAAAAGAATATAAACTTAGAAAATAATTACAATTAGTGGTCTGAAGAAAAATTGGAGTAAGTAATAAAAGCCCACAGAGACAAGAAATCCAAGAACAGGGAGACTAACAGAAAGAAGGGGTGCACAACAGTGTTGATGTCATCACATGTTGAAGAGCAAGGGCTCTGTCCAGAAGCCTTGACTTAGGGGCCAGGAAAAACTCTGATGGAGCACTCTTGGCAGCAGAGGGGCGGAGAGGAAGGTGCACTGCCAGTAACTAAGGAAAGAGTAGGCGATTTCCTTTTTCCATAAATGGGACTCCTAGTCACTTGGGCTTGAAACCTTGGAATCAACTCTTCCGCCTCCCGCTGCCACAGCCCACACAGCCAAACAGTCATCTTGTCCTGTAAATCCTCCCTCCACAATTACTCTTGGACTTGCACCTTCCTCACATTCCCACAGCCAACAGTTCGGTCCAGGTGCCCAGTATTCCTTTCCTGGAGCCTGCGAAGGGCTCCTTTGCAGCTCTCGTGCCACAGTTTTTCACCTCTGTCATCTGTTTTTTATTCTGCTGCCAGATTATTTGTCCTTAGGCTCGGTTCTGATTGTGAAATAGCCACACAGTGAGGGGCCTTGGAATGGAACCCAGAGCCAGCTCTCACTTGCTACGGGGTCTTGGGAAAGATTTGTCATCCCTCTAGGTGTGGGGTTCCACTCTTGGAAGTGAGGGGTTGAACAAGATGCTGTGACATTCATTGCCTCCCCACTGCCTGTAAAAAAAAATTCTAGCTCCAATCTGACTCTTTTAGCCCTAACTCCTTAACAAAAATATTTTGTGGCCAGAATGAAATACTTCCTAATCCTGAATGCCTTGTCTCTCCCACTACCTTGTACATTTCGACTCCTGTTCATTCTTACCTTTATTCATTTCACCCAGAATCCCTTGTGTTTCCATATGGAAATCCTATCTATCCTCTAAGACCAAGTTCAAATGCTCTCTGTGAAGCTTTCCTGAACCTCCAGCTGTCAGGATGCTTTGCTATTGTAGTTTGAGCATACATCTTACTTCCTGCCAAATTATCAATGACTTGGGGTTCAAGCCTTGGTGGTGTTTATCATTGTAAGCCTCAAGCGATCCAGTGCAGTAGTTGACTCTCAGTAAGTGGTTGAATGAATGAAAACACACTTGATTACTATGTGACTAACTTAGCCATCTTGCTAAGTTCCCCAGAGTACTCTGATGTTGTAGGTCTGCTGAATAGGATAATGTAACAATAAGAAATGAACTTATTGGTAAGAATCCCAGGAGGGAGTGCTGACCTCATTCCAACCTGGGCCAATCATGTGTCAGCAATGTGAATGCTGGGTGAAAGTCCCATTGAGGTCCGTTTTGTGGCTCCACAATCTAGCTAAACTTCTCACTAATTTCAAGATAAGGGTGAGCATATCTTGGGCAGAACGGAATATGTACCTCTGGTGCGGCTCTTGGCAGTGGAGAGGAGTATGGATAAGGCTCATACAGAAGAATAAAGCAGAAATGGAGAGCAGGAGTAAACGTCTAGAAGAAAGTGGCAGATGAAGAACAATGAGAATGGAGATGACAGTTACCGCAGAACTCTTTTTATAGCAAGATTATCAACTCCAGATCTGTAAACTTGTTGACATGTTGTGGCAAGACTGAGTAGTGACAGAGCCTGTGGCCATAGCCGGTAGCTAGAATTATGTGGCCTTCTCCTACCTTCAACAGTGAACCTTGAGACCTTCCTCCGGAATGCTGGTTTTTTTCCTACAGGGCTGAGGGGAAACGGGCAGCTGTACTTAGTTGAACCTTTCTTATTGGCTTCCCTTCTTCACCCACAGCAACTTAAATCATTAAAATCCTGTATAATTAAAATTTCATCCAAGCTACACCAGTTATGTTTGCTGGCCACAGAGGAGTGTATAAATATCTTAGGAAAGCATACAGACAGAGGCTGCTTCCTGCCCGTGGTTTGCCCCTTGCACAGGATGCTGTCTGCTCCTGTGTGTGTTATCGACAGCCCGGGAAAACTTGAACTTGTGGCTCAGACTGAACTTTGTTCTGTAGGTTTATTTACATGGCTAGGGTCTAAGGGTGACACGTTGTTGGTGGGGGTGGATGTCTGCTCGGCTCATTGTAGGACTTGGGCTCTCTCTCTTCTTTTCTCTTTCTTCCCCCCTCTTCTCACTCTCCATTTGGAATTGGATCTCTTACTTTTAAATATACTTAGATTAAAATATCTCTCTCTATATATATGCCTCATTTTCTCATTTAACTGGAACACATGAATTTATCTCCCTTCCTAGGCATCCTCTCTGCCAACACCAGATTAATTTCTCTGCAACACAGTTTGTATGGCTATTTCGTTGCTCAAACCCCCACAGGGTTTGCATTACTTATAAGATGATGTTAAAAGTTTACTATATGTTCATTCACCAACCAATTTTGAGCATATATCATGTGCCAGGTACTATCAGGAGCTCTCTTGTCACAGACTCTCCACTAGCTCCAGGGGGTTATGAAGTTGACTCACTTGCTGATCAGTCCGTAGACTGGGGTTTTGGAGCCCTGTGCTAATGGACCCTTTGTGTCATGGTGTTGTGTACGTCATATACATACCTTACATGCTGTGGGCTGTCATCATAATGGTAGTGACTTTGCTGTTACATCATCTCAACTGAGATGCTTTTGACAGATTTGAGATCATTGTGTATCTTGGTTTGGGTTCCTATGTAGCAGACGTTAGAGAAAAATTTGAGAAGTTTATCTACTCAGTCGTTCAAGTAGTTTATCTGGGAGCTGGTTACAAGTATGTCGACAGGAAGGGAATGAAGCCACTAAACACTGCATTATGAAATCAGTTACTCTCAGGTAACTGCAGTCCAATTCCTCCAGGGGACCCTGGGAAGCAGTGTAGATAGAACATGTCTCAGAACTACCCTAATGGTGAGTTCAGGATACTAGACGTAATCTAGCAGATGTCCCCAGAAGTGATTAGTTGAGAGCAGTTCCAGGGGCCTGAATGTGCTGTACTACTTGCTCAGTTGCATGTCTGCCGACCTCTGGGTTGCCAATATTGCCCTGGACAGCCTGTTACATGCAGAGGTGAGGGCTGTGGAGATGTAACAGGGACTGAGAAGTTCACAATAGCGGGGAGATCCCTGTTTTTGTGCTTATGGAGCTTCGTGTACAGCTGTTTTTTGTATAGTTGATTTGTGATAGTTACACCCCGTAAAGTCAGTGAGCACCAAACTGGTGAGTACTGAACTATTGCTCCTAGAGGAAATACAGGGGTAGGTGCCTGTGAGCCTCTGGCCACAACATTTGGTCAACAGGTCAATACATAACCTTGTTTTTATGTGTTTCTGTTTCAAGGCAGCTTATTTAATATGTGTTGTGGATTCATTAACATTGGACTCATGGCACTTTAACTCATGCTGGGCTGAAGCTTGTCTAACGAAGATTTTCTCCATGGGGCACAGCACAACCTTGTGCTGAGGGACACCGGCCACCACTTCAGCTCTGTGCCTGGGCCGTTATAAACGATGAAATCACCAACAATAAGAACAAAAATGTGAAAAATGTGGCACTAAAAAAAAATTCCAAAAGGACACTTTTTTACAAAGGACACTTGTTTGCAATATGAGAGCTGAAACGAGAAGGCAGAGCTCATCTTGTTCATCAGTTGGGGACATGTGTGTCAAGCCACTCACATTTTTGGCTGCTCTGCACGTGTCTGTGAATGACTGTCAAAGTGCTTTGCCATTTCCTGATTTGCGGGTTACAAATAAATTTTATCGAGTAGGTGAATTTGCAAATACGGAATCTGTGAATAATGAGGATTGACTGTTTCACCTTTAGGCAAACATGGTGAAAGCCTGCTGCAATGCTTAGTGGGATCTAGAAAAGTCTCGTAAAGTAGGAACTTGTGTTAGTGTGAGGGTAAAGAAGGGATTAGGACAGGCCATGCAGCCATGCAGTAGTCTGTTAAATAGTTATCAGTCTACAGTCATTTAAAATACCAGTAGGTTATGTTACTTAATAAAGAAATCTTTCTGAGTTGGACTCTGGCATGTTTGGATTTTCTTGGAGACACCATATCTTTATTTGCGTTGACACAGGGAGGTCAGTGCCTGAATTAGTGAATATCCACAGAATAATTAAGAAAATTTTTTTTTAATGTTTAATTTTGAGAAAGAGAGTGAGGAACCGACAGAAAGAGAGAGAGCGAAAGAGCAGGGGAGGTGCAGAGAGACAGGGAGACACAGAATCCGAAGCAGGCTCCAGGCTCTGAGCTGTCAGCACAGAGTCCAATGTGGGGCTTGTACTTACAGGGCGCGAGATCATAACCTGAGCTGAAGTTGGACGCTTAACTGACTGAGCCACTCAGACACCCCTATGTACAGGATTATTTAACTGAGTAGATTTTGGGTCACCTTTTAAATGCATTGCATGTGAAGGAAGGAGTTTAGGAATAAGACCTGATGTGGGAATAAGAAAGGGAAGCAAGAGATATTAATTTGTAAAGTAAAGTAGAAAATAAAACATAAAATTTGTGTCTGTATATATAAAAATAAAAATGCTTATATGTATTTTATTAAATATATTATTTATTTATTTATTAATATATTAATTTTAAAGACATATATTTTAAATGTAAGCTAAGCCAATTAAGGCTGAATGCTGTATTTGCTGGAAGCAATGAGAAGCATTGGGCAAAGGGAAATAGGTTTTGGGGTTGACCTTGGCCATTTCCAAATGATTGCATGAAGTTGGAAAGAAAAGTAGAGAAATGAAAATACTAAAGATGTTTCCCTTTTCTCTTGAAAGGTTTTTGGATGATTTTGCCTGCTGTCTCTCTGGGTATAATTATGACCAGTGTTTAGTTATGACATGTGAAAAATGAAGACTTCTTTCTGGATAACTTTTGAGAGCAATAAGATAATAATTATCATATGATGATAATTTGTGATCTTAAACATTCCCTGTGAGTTTCATTTCATAAAATTCCCCCCAAATGCAAGTCTTCACAGTATTTCAAAATGAACGCACGCATTCATTCATTCAGCCACTCACTCACCAGTCAGAGCGCTCGGTCTGTGCCAGACAGCGTTCGGGGTACTGGGGATAAAGCAGTGAACTAAGCCCGTAATAATTCCTGACCTTGTGGAGCTTACACAGTAGCAAAAAGAGGTAACAATAGACGTAAAACAGAATTTAAGATTCTAGAAGAACAATGGAGAAACAGAGTAGGGAGGGAAGAGGGAGCTTTTTTTGGCACTGCTTCAGGGTGCCCCATGACTCCAGCCATGCTGTCCAGAGCAGCCCTGGAGGACTTTGGCCAGCTTTCACATGGAGCTGCACGGAGCTCTGGAACTTCTCTGATGCAGGGCCTGGAACACTCCGGGGGTACGAGGGGGCCAATAAATGCTTCTTGGTTTTGTTCCTTATGAGTATAGTTCTGATCACATTTCCTAAGCTTCCTCAGCAGGTTCCCGGAAAACTCTGCCATCTCATGGAGACAATCAGCTAGATTGCACATACTTGATGGCCCTCCTCTCATTGCCTCTTTCACTCACTTGGTCCTCCTGTTCTGTTCCTGGGATCACATTTTTAAATACATCGCTGCATGTAAGGCTTTGTTCAGGTTCTGCTTTGGGGGACCTCAGGCTGAGGTGGACAATGCAGCAATTGGGATTGTGTTGCAAATATAAATGGGGTTTCCAGAGAGGGATCGCTGAAAAGGTGCATTTGAGCAAAGACCTGAAGAAAGGAGGGTAGAGGCTTTGCAGATAACTGGGGGTGGTGGTGGGGGTGGGGACAGCATTCCAGGCAGAGGAGACAACAACAAGGGTAAAATCCCTTTTATTGGTGTGGTTGGAGTGGAGAGAGTGAGGGGCAGAAGGAGGTGTGGACAGAGAGATGAGGGAGACCTGATCCCATCCCTTGGGGCTGTTGTCAGGACCTCTGTTTTGTTACAAGTGAGATAATCAGTTTATTCTCAGAAATGTGTATGCTTTGCCTATTTTCTACTTTCTTATTTTATATTTGCAGAATACATTTGGATCCCTATTTTATAGATTGGTAAGATGATTTTTGAAAAAATACTGTTGACTTGGTGAGAGCTACGTATTCTTATTGTCAACTTCCTTGTGTTGCTATATAGCGGTCTATATACTTTGAGAACTATGCTATAGATATTGATATGCTATATTGATGGATGGTGATCCTAGAGTATCATTCCTAACTTTGTTTGTTGAACAAATATTTACCGAATACTACTGTGGGCATGGCACTGGGAAGTAAAGGAAGGACCAAGACTCCAGTTTCCTGAGAATGGGGTAATGCATAATGGTTTCTAAATCAGGGGAACAAACTTCCTGGAAATTTTTAAATTAAATATTCCATATTCACTTGGTCTCTTGTCTATTACTTCCTTTCTTTCTGCTTTTATGGGTAGAATTTCCATACATGAAACCATATTTCTGTTTATTTCAAATCCCACAAATTCCATTGCTCTTTTCAGTTGCCTTACATCTCTTCTCTAAGTTACCATTATTGACTGACTACAAATTTAATTCACTTTGGGAGTATTTTATTTTTTTTTAAGATTTTATTTCTACGCCCTAAATGGGACTCAAATTAACAATCCCAAGATTAAGAGCCTCATGCTCTACCAGTTGAACCATCCAGTTGCTTCCTTAGGAGGAGGAGGAGGAGGAGAAGGAGGAGGAGGAGGAGGAGGAGGAGGAGAGAGAGAACACCTCAGAGTGAGAATTTGTCAGTGGAAATAAATGAATAACCTGCCATGATCTGAAAAATATGGAAGGTAAAGTAATAATGTAGATTAACATTCAACTCTTCTACTTACTGTGCTCATTCAGTGTGACAGGGGTTCAAAGGGTGGACATGCTCAAGAATGTCTTCCATCTTGCTCCAAAGGAAGTCTCCTTTGAGCTTACAGTTCCAGCCTTACCTTGCCTTGGTTTTGGCATGTCTGCTCTATTTTATTTATTTATTTTATTTAAAAAATTTTAACTTTTATTTATTTTTGAGGCACACACACACACACAGTGTGAGCAGGGAAGGGTCAGAGAGAGAGGAAGACACAGAATCAGAAGCAGGCTCCAGGCTGTGAGCTGTCAGCACAGAGCCTGACACGGGGCTCGAACCCACAAACTATGAGATCATGACCTGAGCTGAAGTCGGCCGCTTAGCTGACTGAGCCACCCAGGCGCCCCTCTCTGCCTTTTTACAGGTCTTTTATTGTCTCCTTTGTCGTGTAGAGATCGTTTGTGACCATGTTGTATGATTTTCACGTTCATGGCCTTCTATGTGGAAACTTTTGGGGTTGGTAGCAGGACACAAATCTGAACATGTGCTGGATTGCATATCTCCTAGAAGTTTCTCACTAAGAAGAATCACATCCAAAGTAACAGTTGCTTTGCCACTTCCTTTACCTTCTGAGAAGTGAAACTGTAAGCAAGACAAATTAAATCCAGACATTTATCAGATGCCCTGATTTTCAGATGGAAGTTTCTAGTATTTCTAGGTAATTGAAGTCTCTTCCATAACTTGCCAATGTGCCAATTTTATGATCAGTGCCAGGATTAACCTATTTCTTCATCATATTCTTATTACAGTACCTTCTTTGTTCCTCTCTTTATGTATTATACACACCTATACATATATATATATATATATATATATATATATAAAACCACTAATCCAATTTCTCTACCAAAATTTTATTCTTGTATTGGCAGATTTGCCCAAAGGTTAGAGTGACCAGATGTCCCAGTTTGTCTGAGATAGTCCTCATTCATCTGTTGTTCCTGAGGTTTTAATAATTAATACCTCCCCCTTTTGATTTCAGAAGTGTGCTGGCTTGAATTCTAAGTTAAATGAACACAATCTCCTTCTCGCATTCTCTATCCTGTCTCAAAGTTTGAGTCCTAAATTAGAAATAGAGATAAAAATACCTGTACCTTCTTTGCCCTTTAGTTTCCTGACCAGCACTTCCAGCTTTTTGGGATTTTTCTAGTCGTATGCTCCTGCTTATGTCAAGTCCACACATGGCCGGGCAGTGCCAGCCACCCTGATGGGTTTTTTTTTCCTTTTGGGTCTTGGACTCCTTGGATTCAATGTGCTATTTCCTCTGATTCTTTGATGCAGGGTGTGTTGTTGTGGCTGAGGTCCAGCGAGTCCTGCTTCGTGGTCTGTGAGGCGATGGGACAGGCACGCTAGTTCTGAATGTCTTCTCTTCCTCTTCGCTTTCACCAACCTGCATCTTGAGAATCCTTGATCTCCTGGATTATTATTTTCTTCACGTTTTTCCTCCCGGTAACACTTTGTTGTGTTTAACCAGCAGGCATGCGGAAAGGAGTTGGCGCTACCTTTTTACCAGCTCTTCAAGCAAGGAGACCCGCTTGGCCAATGGGCAGCCTCTAGCAAAAAAAGAAACCAGCAAATCCCTCTAGGCTATAAGAGCAGTCCTCTCTGCTTCCCCGTGCCTGGAAAAACAAGAAGTACTGAGTGTCTAGCCCTTTGCTGCTCCCCTAACACCTGCTGGGGTAGGCTCCTTTTTGGCCTGTCAGAGGAAGGCAGCCCACCTCAGGGGTCAAGCTCATCATCTTGAAGCCAGACAGCTTTGGGACTCAGTCATTACTCAGTCGGCCCAGACAAGTTACTTTATTTCTAAATTTCTTCATTTGTAAAATGAGAATACTCATTCTAACCTTACTGGATTTAGCAGAGAGTTAAACGAGGTCATGTATAGAATACACAGATCATTGTGCCTTGCAATTAGTAAATGCTTAATAAATAGTTGTTATTCTTTTAAAATATTTTGTTAAGTTTATTTATTTTTGAGAGAGAGAAACAGAGTATGAGCAGGGAAGGGGCAGAGAGAAAGGGAGGCACAGAATCTGAAGTAGGCTCCAGGTTCTGAGCTGGCAGCACAGAGCCCACTGTTGGGCTTGAACCCACAGACCATGAGATCATGACCTGAGCCATAATGGGACGCTTAACTGACTGAGCCACCCACGTGCCCCAATAATTGTTATTCTTATAATAATAATAATCATAATAAATATTATTAATAGTAGTGTTAGAGTTATAGTAAACTATTGATTTATCAGGCTGTATGTTATGAACGTGACAGCAGTCCCTAATGCAATGATACCAGTTGCTGATTTAACAGTGAGTTTCTGAAGGCAACCCTGCTCTGTTTTCTTGGGCAGCTCTTGAGGGCTGAGGATGTGACAGTCAATCCACCTGCCAACGGACCATGCGATGGAATAAAAATGATTCTTTGTGTGTGAGTAATTGGGTGGCTTTGATTTTTTTCAGAGTTCTCTTTTCTCCCCTTTTAACTCAACAAGGTATAACATCCACTGTTATCTTTTCTTCTTACGTTCTTGAAGTTCTTGAAGTAGGGTACTTCACGTTCTTGAAGTAGTGGAGAGGATGAAGTCTGAAGAGAAACCAGCATCTTAAGTGGATCTTGAATTTGTAGCCTGACCAGAGGGGAACTCTCAGTATGCGATCTAAGAGTCCCTAAGAGTGTGACCCCCCCCCGCCCCGCCCCATGAAATCTGAGTGCTTCTGCTCAGGTACTTTTTCCTTCTGGAGAGCAAGAGCAAGACCCTGTAATTCCTGACACTCCTCTCCCCTGGATTCTTGATTCTTGGAATTTATTCCCCTCATAAATTGTTTTCCAGATACCATCTCTGTTGTAATCCATTACCAGCTAAACCAGTAGTTACTAGAGGAGTCTTTGACGTCTTCCAGTTGCTAAAATTAACTAAAGAATCCTGTTTTTATTCTGAATGTTATTACCGAATTTCAAGAAACTTTGTATTGAGGTGGTATTATTTAGTTTTAGAGCCAAACAAATTTCTTATTTCATATTGCCAGAGGATCTGATTATTTCTGAGCGACCTCTCTACAATGTTGGAAAAACGTGGATAAACTGAGGCTCATAATGCTTCAGTGACTTTTCTAAGATCTTTTGATGAGTCAGGGATCAAGACAGGAAAAGAAACCACGACTCTAGTCTCCTAAACTGTTTTTCTGACCACTAGACCACACTTCCTCTCCAGACTATGAAACACTGGAAAATGGGAGTCAGGCGGAGAGTAAATATGGAGGCGAACCCACAGAAACACAATTTTACTTGTACCCAAATCGTGTCATTTAGCAAAGGAAAACAGGAGAACACCCCAGTCTCTTTGCTGTCATCAAAATTATAACCTAAACCCGCAATGGGTATAGAATAGGAAATGAGTCTGCCCTAAATTGTCATACTTTTTCCATTTAAAATGAATTTGAAAAAAAAATTATCCAGTTTTCAATCCTGATGTGTTTTTCCTTTATACAAAAGGATAATCTAAGCATTCAATTTTATTTAGATTTAAGGGTATGTAAGTAAAATATCTTTATTACACTCATTCCTTCACACAGTAAGGAACTAACCAATAATTATTTATTTCATGTTTGAGGCTTTGTGAGAACATTAGATTTGTTAGGCATAGTCATTACATATATATATATATATATTTTAATGTTTACTTTTTTTTGAGAGACAGAGACAGAACATGAATGGGGGAGAGGCAGAGAGAGAGGGAGACAGAATTCAAAGCAGGCTCCAGGCTATGAGCTGTCAGCACAGAGCCTGACATGGGGCTCGAACTCACAAGCTGTGAGATCATGACCTGAGCCGAAGTCAACACTTAACTGACTGAGCCACCCAGGTGCCCCATTATATATATATATATATATATATATATATATATATAATTTTTTTTAAGTTTACTTATTTATTTTGAGAGAGAGAGCCAGGGAGAGGCAGATAGAGATGGGGATACAAGCGGGCCCTACTCTTGACAGCAGAGAGCCTGAAGCAGGGCTCGAACTCATGGAGTGTGAGATCATGCCCTGAGCCCAAGTCAGCCACTTAACCGATTGAGCTGCCCAGGCGCCCTGAAACAGTTGTTATCTTCCAATTTAAAATTTAGTTGCAGAGAGACTGCGTATACCCATGAAGAGCCCAACACAGTTGATGAATATCAAACGGGCAAGAGATATTAACAAGCAGCGTGTGATGCACAATAGTGAAAACCAAAGCAATGTTGTGGAGGGCTTGGGTGCGGGTCCCAGCTGTACCACTACCTAACCTAACTTTCGGTCATGGACAAGTCAGATTCTAAGCAAGATGGACCGATCCCAAGCGATATGGAGTGATAGCCATTGCTTGCCTTGTCTTTCAACCGCATGGTGTGGAGACCAGTATGAGAAGACACGTGCAAAGTGGTCTGTGAGTTGGCAGATACCATCTGGGTGGCGGTCAAGTCATGGAAAGTACCCGAATCATACCGTGTGGCACAGGCAAACTTTTCTCCTTTGCATCTGGAATCGGCAACGATAACAGCTTTCAAAGGCTGTTCATTTGCCCACATGGAAATTAAAACAAGAAATTAAAGCGAGGCTCCTTTGAAATTATTTTTGGCTGTGACAACAGAAAAATAACGATATTTTCCCTTTGGCAATCAGCTCCTGGCCTCATCGTTTGGAATAAGTGTGCGCGAGAGGTATGTGAACACTTTGAAATCTACTGATAATGGTTGTGAAGAGAGAGCTTTCCGTTTGAAAAAAGCAAGGCGTGCAACTTAGGGAAGCTGAGTCCGCTGCTGACTGGGTCAGAGAATGCCACAAAGTCTTCCCACCTGTGGTTCCCAGGCGGCAAGGTCAACAGCATTTCGTCACGGAGACCATGTGGCAACCGACAGGGATCCTCGGATGACCCTTTCACGGAGTCAAGCCTGAACTTGTGTTCGTGGCCTCCATCTGCGGGTGAAACTGGGTATCGTTGACCAAAAAAAAAAAAAAAAAAAAAAAGTGCAGAAAGTCAAGGCTTTATTTTTAAATTAGGCAGAGAAAACGGTTGTTCAATTATATTCTGCGAGAACATTTTAATTCCAAGAGGGAATGTGATCTTTCTTAACAGAGGAAACAACCAACTAGCTGACTTTCATCTAACATTCCTTCACCCATCTGTTACATGGAGTCACTCTTTTAAGGCGATAACTCATTCCCCTTCACATTTAGCACACACACACACACAAAGTGGATGTCTTTTGTTGACTGTGTGACCCTAATTATGATATCAAAAGACAGCTATTTAAGTTATCTTGTATCTAAAATAAAGCAACCGGAATACAATCCCGGCCTTCTTCTCGGGGTGCTGCATGAGTTACTGTAAGCAGCATTATAGAGCCCTTGTGCCAGAAGAAGAAAAATAGGCAACATTTAGAAAACAATAGCCTGGCGCCTGCCAGCCCTCCGACACATTTTTTATTGTGAAATTTATATGAAAAGCGTTGTGGGTGGGTTGTAATATATTAGCGCCATCTAGTGGTGATGGCAACGCTGATTCCCCACACCGCCCCTTCCCCCACCCCCTCCATCAAACAAATTCCGGCCAAGCCAGGAAATCTGTTTGGTCTTTTATCTAAATTTGTTGCCACTTTCCACTTTGAAGGTGAAAGGCACTGCACGACTGGGTGAAAAGACAGAGAAGCGTGCAAACCTATGGCAATAATAGCAATAATAATAATCACTGAAGTTTTTTGAGCACTCACCGCATGGTAAACTTTGTGCTAAATGCTATTTGCAATCATCCTATCCAGTCCTTACAAGACTCTGCGGGGTAGATATTCTAATTATCATCCATATTTTATGAGGGGGAAAAATGACGCACGGAGAGCTTAAGCAATTGGCCTGGATTATACATTTGGAGTTTGGAGAACAAAAAACTTCCTCATTTTGCTGACATTGAGTTTCCAACGTCGGCGCCATCACGGGCACCTTGGCTAGCATACCGTGAATAGGCAGAGCTCAGGAGGTTTCCCAAACGGGGAAAGCATCTTAGGGTGCAGTGGGGCATACTGATTGAGAATGGGTGCGCCAGAGTCAGACCAGTACTGGGTTCAAGCCACAGCCCAGACACTCCGGGGTCCTCTGGCAAATTACAGTAGCCTGTCAGAACCTTGGTTTCTTCTTCCCTAAAACAGTGGCGGTAATATGTTACTCACCGGGGAGGTGGCAGCGTTGGGCGAGGGATGTGCGTGGGGTCTGGCTCACAGAAGATCTTGAAGAGCTATTACTGGATTCCCATTGTAATTTTTTAAACAGATTTTGTGGATTTATATTTTCATTTCTTTGAGTGCTGAAATCATACCGTGATTGGAGTTCTCCATCTCCCTTCCAGGGTATCAAAGCACTCATTTTGTAGATGGAAAAGAGTGGTGCAAGAAGGCTTTGTTTCTGAGTTCAATAGCAAATCTGGGGAAGAATGGAAAGTCGTGTAATTCCAGGGCTAATCTGTCACTTATTGTGGAAGGAAGGAGGGGCTCATTCATACCACATGTCGTTGCTGCTGTTGGCAAGGTTGCTCACACAGAGTCCAGGGAAAGTTCATACAGTGGTCAAGTGGCTCCTCCAGCCTGTATGGCGGCCAGGGTCATGGAGCTTGGGGAAGGGCTCCGCTCCCCTCTCAGGGCTGCCCTCCAGCCCTTGCCGAAGACGCTCGGCTTTCATTTTCTATTCTCAGGGCGCTGCAGGTGATCACCGTCGGGAAGCAGAGAAGTCTCTTCTTCTTGGAGCTCTTTCTCCTCTCCTTGTGCTCTCCTGGCTGCTCGCTCAGCACGGTCTGAGGAGGCGGCGGAATGGGTGGGGGAAGGCAGAATTTAGATGCGGATGAGAGAAGACAGGAGGTCAGTGTAACGGGAGAGAGTTGGCCTCTTAGAGGCTTATGTAACAGAAATGGAGTCTCTTCCCACTGTCCAGGATCAGCTGGGAAAGTCCGACTCCGCTCTGGTCTGCTTGGCATGACCATGGCCCTGTTCCTGTCCTATCATTGTGCCCTTTCTACAGCCCTCTGCAACTTGAATATATAGAGAGACCTAGGTTAATATCCTGATGTCATATCCCTTCTAAGACATTCTCTGCCCAGCAGGTAGAGATGGTTTTTATAAACACAAGTCTGATAACGTGTTCCTTGTCAAAAGCCATACAGTGGCTTCTCGTTGCTCTTACTCAACGGTGCAGAATCTGCAACTTGACTTATCTGTAGCCATGTGTGGTCTTGCTGCAGCCTCTCCTCCATGCTCCTCCTCAGCTTCATCTCCTGCACCTCCTGGCCTCCTCCTTACCCCCCAGACACTTTGTTTTCAGAAGGCATCAAGTTCTCCAGACCTCAGGGTCTTTGTACAGGCTATTTCCTCTGCTAGGACAGTCTTCCCTGGACTCACTCTTCCTTCTTCCTAGACTTGTGTTCTCAAATTGCGCTGTGCATTAGAATTACCTCGGGAGCTTTAAAGGAATTTTGATGCCCAGGCTTCACCCCATACCAGTTCAGTCTGAATCTCTGGGGGTGAAATCTAGAAAAAAAATTTTTTTTGAAGTTCCCTAGGTATAAATAAACATTAAAAAATTAAAATTGAATTTCCTTATTTAAAAAAAAGGGAGGTGCCTAGATGGCTCAGTTTCTGAGCCTCTGACTTCGGCTCAAATTTTGATCTCACGGTTTGTGGGTCTGAGCCCCACACTGGGCTCTGCACTAACAGCTCAGAGCCTGGAGCCTGCTTTGAATTCTGTGTCTCCCTCTCTGCTCCTTCCCTGCTCACATTCTCTCTCTCTCTCTCAAAAGATAAACACTAAAAAAATTAAAATAGCATTTTCTTATTAATAAAAAATTCCCCAGGTGATTTCAATGTGTAGCCAAGTTTGAAAACCAATTCTTAGATTAGCAGATGCTTAACTTCCTAATTTCCAGTTTTGTTTGGATCATTTTCCTTTTGTGTTCTCGTAATCCTCTGTGTGTTGCCACATTCACTGATTCTCTCTCCCCTCGACGGTAAGCTCCATGATGTTGTGTCCATTGTGTTCACCTCTCCATCCCTGGGGTGTAGCACAGAACCTGGCACTCAGGAGGTGCCTAATAAATAACCGAGGATGGAAGGAAAGCTGGAATGTGGGTTGATTAGTTTCTCCCCCACTCGCAGCTGGCCGTCTTCAAAGAATGGGAAGTTACAGGTTGGTGGGCCTCAGGCCCATGCACCCACATGGTGACTCAACGAGACAGCTGCTAGGAAGAGGACGGCTCCCTGCCACTTCCATCACCTGAGGAGAGTGTTTCCTTGCCTTTGGGAACGTATCTACTGCCGGGCCATGGCAAGGGCCAGAATTATCAAGGATTACGTTTGATCACTGGGCAACCCTCCCCAAAAGATATTGGGCTCCTAACTTATTTTTAATTAATTGTCTTCAGCAGTGAACATGTGCCAAGAAAAAACATTCTCAACACTCAGCAGTCAAAGGATATTCCCATCTGACTCTTCCTAGAGTTGATAGTGTGTTTCTTGATAAATATTCACTCGTATGGACAGTAAATCAAAATAACGAATTGGAGCAACGTAGTTGTGCAAAAGCAGCTGATTCAGATCAATACAACCCTACAAGGTATGTAGAGAGGCCAGAGGTAGGCTTGATTTATGCTCCCTGGTGCACAATCTTGAAGGACAGCTTAGATATGTGCTCAGAAGGATTAAAAAATAAAAGATGTGTTTTTGTGTTTAGGGTGATCCCGGCAGCCACTTCCATGGTCTGTGTCTTTCTGCATTCACTTCTACAGATTTCTTGCATTCTGTCACAAACATGGGAAAAGATCTTACTGAAAGGAAATGCAAGCAGTAGTAACGTTTACTGCCCAGACATCCAAACTAACATCTACCAGAGGACTTTTGCATCTGAACTTTTCTGTGACCGTGCATGACTCATTTTATGCTAGCGTCTCCGTCTCCACCCTTAGAATGAAAGTAATAAAATTTGCCTTTAATTAAAGTCTCTAAAGTTGGGTCCAATGGAAAAATGAAATACTTGAGGATATGACTTAGCCTGTGCTAGGAATTTTATAGGCAGTTCACCAAGGATTTTTTTTTTTCCCAAATGATTTGCACCATGTGCAAAATGTATTTTAAGCTAAACGCCCTGAACTGGAAACCGTGCACAATAACCTGTCCCAAAAGCAATTATCGCATCAGGACACACCCGTTGGGATTCAACACTCCTATTTAAAGTCTGTCCAAACACCACAGCCCACGTGTATAATGGCTTTGACAGAAGGGTGAGAACCTTATTTAACGGAGCAGGAAATGGATGTTTTCCGAACCAAAGTTTTGAAAGTCGAGAAATACCTATTTTGTGAACAGGATTTATGGTTTCACTCCTATGAGAAGGAGAAGAAAAAGAAAATGGACAAAAGTTAATTCCGTAAAGGAATCACAGCTCTGGAGCCTATTTTCCAATGGGAATTGAGGGTGTCTGTAGAACAAGTTGGCTTCAGAGATAATCTGCTCAAAGCACAGGGGCTTTCCTAAGTGCGTACAAATATTTGGTCTATGTAGATCTCTGAGATTTCAAGTACAAGATTCAGTTCAGACATTGGCTTTTCCGGGAAGTCTTTGCTGATGCCTCCTCCTCCATCCTCTGGGTTGAAGCCCTTCTTTTATGCCACATACTTATCACTGGGTTTCCATGTTGTTTTGGAATGGACTTCTCCACTAGATTATGAGTTACCAATACCTTGGCTCCTGTTTCGGTCATCCTTGCTCCTGTTGGACCTAGGATGGTGTTGGCCAGTAAGCGATTGCCGTATCAATGAATAGAACAGGTATCATCATTGCCATCACGGGCTTGGTACTGTGTAGGTGGTGATCCTTGGAATCCAAGCAAAGAAAGCTAGTCATGGACCACTCCTGTTTGCACATGACTAACTTGCACCGCTGTCTTGCGTCATCTGAAGGCTGAGTGTTCAGCATGTCAGAAAGCACTGTGGTTCCATTTATTCAGTGTATTTTGGCCCTACTGGATTCTTGTAGTTGCCTGCTGCAGTGATGTGGGTAGGTAAGGAGGGAGGGATGGCGAGAAGCCCAAAGTAATTTCTCAACAATCAAAGCTTGTCTTCTTCAAGGACTTTTCTCTCCTTATGGTTGAAAGAAAATACTACCTAAACACATCATTCCCTAAATCACCTTCTAAGAGGAGAGAACATAGAAAATCATTTAACAAAGATGGTAAAAAAAAAATATATATATATACACATACATATATATATGTATAGATATATATATGTATATATATATAAAGCAACAAAGAGGATTTGGCCTCTTGAGGAAAGAAAATGTGATGTGTAATTTTTTTCCCTAAGGAAATCTCAAATTAGCTAGAAAACATGGCCAGTTTACATCACTGTGGTGCATTAAAATTATTCCAATTATTAAAATACTAATCTTTTATGAGAGGAGAGTACCTTTACTTAAAACTGTTGCTCCCACAGGAGCTCCTGGGAGGCTCAGTCGGTTGAGCATTTACCTCTTGATTTCGGCTCAGATTATGATCTCTTAGTTCATAAGTTTGAGCCCCCGAATTGGGCTCTGCACTGACAGTGGGGAGCATGTTTGGGATCCTCTCTCTCTCTCCCTCTGCTTCTCCCGTTTGTTCTCTCTCTTTCTCTTAAAAATAAATAAATATTTTTAAAAAGATTGCCTTAAAAAACTGTGCCTCCCCCAAATTACACAGAAATAAGTGACTTTATCTACTGTGGTGGAAATGCCCGTTCTACATGAAGCGTTGATCCCATACTTTTCATGGGTGGCTGAGGTCTGCTCAGCTTTACCTGTGGTGATTCAGTTCCCATGGCCGCAGACCCAAGAAACATCAACCTTTGTTAAGTCCCTGCCCCTCTGTCTATATTTGCTTTCCAAAACTTGGTAACATTTACAGAGAAGGCACATTAATCGGAATAAGTGAAACTAAATTACTTGGTCATAAAAAGGTAACCTTTGAATAGAAGATAAGAATTTTAAGTCAGTCATTCCCATGTTTTGGTAATGACAATGAATAATAAGTTAATTTCTGTGTTTAAACTATGGCTTACTTTGGACAAACTTTATTTTGTAAGTCACGTTCTGTTCTCAACCAGTGAAGAGTAGACAAAGTATTACTTAAGTCAGCATGCTTTATACATAATATGAATCTTATATATATATATATATATATATATATATATATATATTTAAGTGAGTTCCTTCTAATTTAGAAAGCAAACCCGAATGTAAAGGAAGAAATGCACACTCGTGCAACATTAACATAAGAAACCACACTGTATGGGAGCTGGTACAGTTTTTATTTGCAAGTCAGCTCCAAGTGAATTCCAAGCTCCTTTTTGGACCATGCCTTTTTTTCCAGAATATTTTAAAATAGAATCCCTTAAGGCCTATGGCATTTGAAGAATTTACATGTCTGTGCTTCCCAGGAAGATGGGAAGTCATCAATTCTCCAAAAAGGGCCTGATTCTTGGTTTCCCCTCTCTTCCTTACTAACTCGAAAAGTGAAATTGGAGAAGTGGTTTGATGGGCCCCCGGGAACACCTTCCAAAATGATTCTCTGGCGGCCAACTCTGTTTTAAAAAGTCTTGAGAAAACAAGGCAGGGCTCCTTTAAGAAAAGACTGTATAATGTTTTGTAACACCCCACATGGCTATCGAGCCATCAGAAATGCTTGATACGGAAAGATGTTCACTTACGATTGCATGAAAATGTCAGTTGTGAAAGAGCGTGCACAATAAGTTTCCCCTGTTGCGAAAGGCACATGGAAAGGACAGACACCTGAATGTTTGTGTGCCCGTTTGCTGGGGCTGTCCTAACAAAGCATTAGAGACTAAGTGAATCAAGTAACAATTCTGGAGGCCACAAGCCTGACACCAAGCTGTCAGCAGATTTCTCCCGAGGTCTCTGTTCTTGGCATGAAGATGGCCATCTTCTTCCTTTACCATCACATGGTTTTCCTTGTGTGTGTGTGTGTGTGTGTGTGTGTGTGTGTGTGTGTGTGGTGTGTGTGTGTGTGTGTGTGTGTGTGGTGTGTGTGTGTGTGTGTGTGTGTGTGTGTGGTGTGTGTGTGTGTGTGTGTGTGTGTGCAAAGATTTCTTCTTATGATGACAGTGGTTATACGGGGATAAGGTACACACACCCTAATGATTTCATTTTAACTTAATCGCTTCTGTGAAGACCCTATCTTAAACCCAGTGACATTCTGAGGTATTGGGAGTTAGGACTTCAGAATATGAATTTTGGGGGAGACACAATTTAGCCCAGAACAAGCATCCTGAGGGACAGCTATGGGGGGCCAGTCTTCTCCTTGCAGGGACGGTGGGCAGCCCTTGTCTGTGGAGCAGAGCCATCCTGGGTGAGGAGACCTCACGGACTCCACTCCTTACCCAAGTCAAGGAAGCCGAAAACCTCATGTCTGGGTAAACTGGCTGAAAATTCAGTCAGCTCTTGCATTTCAATTTTCTGAGCCCAGTTACCGCAACACAATTTGGATGTGTCCTTCCGAAAAGAAAGACTTCTTAACAATAGTTATGAAAAATTGAACCCTTCATAAACACTCAAAGCAGAGTAGCAAGGGAAACTAAAAATGGGGTGGGGCGAGGTAAAGATATAGCCTCATCAGTGAAAATAGGTTTCGTAAATATTCTTCAAGGGCCTGCCATCATGGAAGGTCTAGGCAAGGCTCTTAGAATTCAGAGGGGAAACATACAGAATTCCTACCCTCAAGGGACAGGTGGGGAAGGAAGATGAACAGACAGTTCCAGCACTGTGGGACGTGGGCTGTCCTAGAGGGATATCTTGGCACAGTGGCAAATGAACAGGAGTTAATTAAGCAGGCATGGACAGGTGGGCAGGGGTGCGCCAAGTCAACACCACAGCACTGGTAGGGGTGTGGAGGCAGGACAGGGCCTGCCGAAATCTGGGATCCATGGGTGCTTTGACCCAGTTGGAGATGGGGGGGTAGGTGGCGGAGAGGTGAGTCTCAGAGCCTGTAAAGGAGATTAGACTCCATTTTGTAGGGAAGGGGGCATGCTTTAAAGGGTTACACATGGATGCTTGCAAAGATGTGTAAAAGATGGACAAGAACAGGGGAAGTGTGAATGCAGAGTCTAGTAGGTTAGTGCAAGAATTAATGTGAAGAATGAGAAAGGCCTGGACAAGGTCGCTGGAGAGGAAAGGAAGGGGTGAATTAGAGAGATGTTTAGAACTACAACCAGAGGCTTGATGGCTGTTGGAAAGTGGGGACAAGAGCAAGGGGGGGATCTAGAATGTATTCAGTAACATTGGTTTAACAAGATTTATTAAACTCCTACCACGTGACAGATATGGTATCAGATGCTGAGTTCAGAATAGTGGGTAAGACAAATCAGGTTCCCACTCAGACTGGGCTAGAGTCAGGTGAGGAGGGAAAACAAGCTAGACACACATTTAAAATGAAGCGGGTGTGCATGAGCATGCTGAATGCATAGGTTTCTCCTGGAATTTGCCAGTACTTACCACCAACCAAATCAGAAAGCCCTGAAGACCAAAAAGCTAATGAATCTGGTCTTGGACATGTTGAGTTTATGGTGGAATACACAGACTATAATACATCGTTTCCCACGATCGTTGGAAAATAGGAATATTTTACCAAAAGGGAGTCTTCTTCATGTATAGACATGAACATTACATGGCAACCACTTTCTTAATCCCTAGTTTAGTACAAGGGTAAACTTTCTTATTTTAGAATGAAGTAAACAAAATAGATGAAATTACTGGCATGTGTAGAGCCTACTTTCCACTTAATAAAATAGTTCATGAAAAACTTCACCAAGATGAGTAAAAGAACCCCATAAAATGTAGAGGGAGAATATGGATGAAGGAAGCAATTTTTACCAGAGTGGCGAGGAAAAGCTTTTCAAAAAGACGATTTAATAAAGAGTGGAAGAAGTTGAGGGAGAAGGTCCTGCAAATATTTGGGGGAAAGAATATTTCAAGGCATTGGAATGATAAATGAATATAATCTACTGAGGCAACACTGGTGCTAGAAGCCCTAGCAAGGAGGCCAGTGCACAGGGTGAGGAAGGGGGTGGCCAGAGGAAAGAATGGTCAGAAGCAAGGGCAAATAAGGGACAAGAAGCAGCGGAGAGAAAATCATGGTGGGGCCTGGATGTCATTTTCAATGGTTTTGGCTTTTACTTGAAGTGAGATTGGAGGGCTTTGGATGGTTCTTGGCAGAGAGAACCTCCAATGTGTGTTTCTTCCCTGCATCGAGGAATTAATTAATTATGACTTGGAGATAGTGTCAGGTCCCACAGGTTAAAGGCTCTTTCCCACCAGACTGCCCGCCTCTGCCACCATCCCTTTAGAAGCCAATCCCAAGTCCAGTTCATATAACAGACTGACGCTGGTCCAGAAGTTTCCATGACCACCTCCTCAGGTTTGACTAATTTGCTAGAGTGGCTCACAGAACTCAGAAAAACATTTACTTACACGTCCTAGTTTATGAGAAGGATATTATAAAGGACACAGAGGAAAAGACAGATGATGCTGTACAGGGTGTTATGTTGGAAGGAGCTCTCTGGGGACATCTCTACATGTTCACCAACCCGGAAGTTCTCTGAACCTTGTCCTTTGGGTTTTCATGGAGGCTTCCTTACATGGCATGATTGATCAAATTATTGGCCTTTGGCAACTGAACTCAATTTCCAGCTCATTTTCTCTCCCAGCAGGTCAAGGGTGAGACAGAAATCTCTAACCTGCTAATCTCATGGTTGGTACCTACGGCAACCAGACCCCATCCTTAGGTTACCTAGGAGCTTGCCCAAATTCACCATATTAATATAAGGGGAGGCACCATTATCACCCTCATAACTTAAGATAATTATAAGGGTTTTAGGAACTCTGTGCCAAGAATTGGGAGGGAGACCAAACATATATTTCTTAGTAGGTGGCACAAGATCACCAATGCCATTGTTTTATAGGTTAATGACTCCGCTCTGATTTCTATGATAAGAGCAGAATAAAAAGGGGCAAGAGCAGAATCAGGGATGGGCCCAGGGTGGAATCAAAGGTGATTGCAAGATTGAGTAGAGAGATGATGGATCAAAATGGTGGACAGACTTTCATTAGCTCATCTAATCAGCTGTGGGCTGTTGAGAAGTAATCAGACTCTGGATGTTGAAAGAAAAAGTTGGACAGCTGGAAGCTGGGTCTAAGAGGAAAGGAAAAGTTGAAGACGAAAGGTCTCTAACTGACACAATCTGAAATACAGGATTGCTACTACATGAAAAAGCATAGACTGAGAGGAGAACAGATTTGGACCAGAGACTGAAGTGTGGCTGTGGATAGGTTAATCTGAGATATTTATTAGACAGTGAACTAGGAAAGTTAGGTTGGCCACTGGGGAGGAGAGTCTGGAGTTTCAGAGAAGGTCCAGGCCTCAGATCAATATATGAATGCATTTGAGAGATGAAGCGTATTGATGGTCTTTAAATGCATGAGCCGGGGCGCCTGGGTGGCTCAGTCAGTTGAACATCCAACTTCTGCTCAAGTCATGATCTCATGGTTCGTGGGTTCAAGCCCTGTGTTGGGCTCTGTGCTGACAGCTCAGAGCCTGGAGCCTGCTTCAGATTCTGTGTCTCCCTCTCTCTCTGCCCCTCCCCTGCTCACTCTGTCTCTGTCTCTCAAAATAAAGACATAAAAAATAAGTAAATGCATGAACCTTATGCACTATGTTCCGTACATACCCCAATGCAATGGAGACGTTTACTTTTGAAGACAAGCATGCTGATGTTTCATCCATATAGTATCCATCAGATGAATATCATATTTTATCATATATATATTGCCTGTATATGCCATTCCAATACTGGTTCTATACCAGTTGAAATACATGAGGCACAAAAGGCACATGCAAGACTTTGTCACAGCACTGTTTACAGTATTTTAGATTGAAAACAACTCACGTGTCCTTTGCAGGTGGAAGGGGTTAACAAATTGTGGTGAATTTGCATAATGTGTACACTTTGCGCACAGCAGTGAGAATGAATACACTCTAATGACCTGCACTGCGGACGAGTCTTTCACACTTACTGTTGACCGAAAGAAGCCAGACAGGAAAAGCATCTGCTGTACTCTTCTATCTCCATAGACCGGGAAAAGAAGTGATAAGTCCAAATGGTGGTCGACATGGGTGGGTAGTGACTTGAAGGGGGTGCAAGAGGGGCTTTGGATTTGCGGGTCCGTTCTTTCTCTTGAACTCAGGGCTCATTGTGTTCACTTTGTGAAAACCTTCAACCTGCTCATTTATGATGTGTGCGTTTTTCTGTATCTGGGTTGTATTTCAATAAAGTCCTTACCAAACTATCTCTAGGGACCCGATCTTCCCCTTTAGCTGCTGATGTTGTGAACAACACAGTAAAGAGGGAGACGTGGGTACGGTTGGTGAGGGGAAAACATTACGATGTCCTTAGGTCCAGGAGAGGATATGGGAAGTACCAGACAAGTGGGGGCTTCGGTCATTGCCAAGAGCGTGGGCAGATCATCTGTCGTGTCTGGAAAAAGCAGTTGTGGAAAATGGTGCAAAGCTTCCTTAAAAAATTAAAAATAGAATGACTGTGAGACCCAGAAATCCTCCTTCTGGGTCTATGCCCCAAAGAATTAAAGTCAGTCTCACAAAGTGACAGCCGCACGCCCGTGTTTACTGCAGCGTTATGCACAATAGCCAAGATGTGGAAACAGCCTACATGTCCATCAACAGATGAATGAATAGGGGCGCCTGGGTGGCTCAGTCGGCTAAGTACCGGACTCTTAATTTTGTCTCAGGTCGTGATCTCACAGTTCGTGGGTTCGAGCCCCACATCATGCTCAGTGCTGACGGTGCAGAGACTGCTTGGGATTCTCTCTCTCCTCTCTCTCTGCCCCTCCCCTACTCAGGCCTGTGCACTCTCTTTCTCGCTCTCTTCCAAAATAAATAAATAAACTTAAAATAAAAATAGCAAATAATAAAAAGTCAGATGAACGAATAAGGAAGATGTGATGTATACAAACAGTGAAATGTTATATATTCAGCCTTAAAAGAAACGAAAAGGAAATCCTGTCAGTTGGGACAGCACGGTTGTACCTGGGGGACACGGTGCCGAGTGAAATAAGCCAAGGACAGAAGGACAAATACTGTTTGATTCCAGTCATAAGAGGTATTTGCAAGAGACAGTTCACAGAAATAGAGTAAAACGGTGGTTGCCAGAGGTTGGAATGTGTGGGAAATGGGGACATGTCGTTCAACAGCTATAAAGCTTCAGTTACACGAGACGAACACATTCTGCGATCCGCTGTACATGCACAGCTTAGAGTCGGCAATGCCGTGTTGCGCCCTGGAAACCGTGTTGGGCGGGGCTCACGTTAAGCATTCGTACCACGGAGAAAGGGGGGAAGGCTGGGGGTCTCTTTTGGAAATGATGAATATGTCTACTACCCTGATTGTGGTGACGGTCTCATGGGTTTATACATATCTCCAAACGCATCAAATGTTATATATCAAAGAGAGTCTTCTTAAAGGGAAGAAAAAATACTGCGGAATTTTATACATCCTTAGTTTTTCTTTGGAGTCTATGTTTGAGGAACAATGTTGCCCTCTAGCGTTCAAGTTTGTTTTTCTTTTTCTTTCTTTCTTTTTTTTTTTTTTTAATTTCCTACAGGGATGGGTGACAGAGTCCATGGGGCCCTGCAATGACAAATTTCCCCTTGTTTTTGTAGGTCTTCGTGACTTTTTTAGCTAAGATTTTCAACTAGAATAGAAAGGGCAGCATTACTAGAGCTTTCTAGAAATCATTTATTAATCGGAAGAGGCCAACAAAAGACTACGTGAACAACAGTGGGTCACTTGCGTACAAAGTGAGTCCTAGATGTGGAATCACAGCTAATCTGTGATCCAATGAACTGTTTATATTGTCTTCAGGCGTTTATCAAACGTCCACAGTTTCTCTTAACATGGCATCGGAGACACTGAGGCATTGGAGACACTGAGGTGTACACACACATGTACACGCGGGCAAAACCTTTTGCACCATATGTGTAGTTTGGAATTTTATTCAAATTGTTTTTCCAAAACAAATTTCTAAAATAAAATAATTTTTAACTTTATTTATTTATTTTGAGAGAGAGAGAGAGAGAGAGAGAGAGAGAGTGTGTGTGTGTGTGTGTGTGTGTGTGCACGTGCATGTGCATGTACAAATGGAGAGTACACTGTCAGTGCAGACTCTGATGTGGGGCTTGAACTCATGAACTGTGAGATCATGACCTGACTTGAAATCAAGAGTTGGATACAATTGACTGAGGCACCCAAGCACCCGTCATAGAGTAATTTTTAAACTTCCTCCCAACCATCTTGCTCTGAGGATGACCAAACACATTTTTATTTTGAACTCACAGGTTGTTATCTTTTGGGAAGTCAAAGTCAAGAAAATAGGAATATTATTACTATTATTATAATAGTAATATTATTCTCTAATTTATAAATTGAGGAAAAGGGTATATGAATTAAAACCCTGGCAGCATACAGGTAGGGCTAGTCTGCAGTGTTTAGCTTCCTTCCCTTCATTTAAAGTTTTTTTCCCTAGAAGCCACGAACATCCCAGACCAATTGCATGAAATTGTGTAACACAAAATTCACACGATGGGCACACAGATGAGTCCCGGACTCGCTAGTTTTCCTGCGACATTTAACTTCTCTGAGGCTCAATGTCTGTGAAATGGAAAGAGTAATGCAGTTCATCTTGTAGGGACAGAGAGATTCCAGGGGGCCAGGCGTGGGCCAGCAGTGAGCACGGTCCCGAGCACAGCACGTGTTTGCACTAACAAAGAAGGGCATGCCATAAGGAACACGCCACAGATTCTTTGCAGTAGTATGTTTTGCTATTTGATCTGGGATCAAATAAGAACAAAGTTTTCCTCTGGAATTGTTTTCGGCAATGATATCAGTATACAATCTAGATCCCCAAAGAAATTCTCTAACTCAAGCTTTAAAGCCCTGTCGCTGTGTCTTCCAGGCAAAGCAGTCATAATTTTTGTACTCTGGACTGAGAAGCTCCCTAATTTCGATTCCTTCCAAAATTGCCTTGAAATTATTGCCAAAAGTCATGAATTACTTATAAAATTCAGAGTGAACCTTCCAAAAGAGTGGATCTCCCCTTCCTACGGATACTGTTACTAAAAGCCCTGTTCAGAAACTCCTTTTATCTTTTAATTTCCAGTTAATCAATTGTTTAGTACTATCTTCCCGTCAAAATGGGCCACTTGGGGCACCTGGGTGGCTCAGTCCATTAACCATCCACTTTGGCTCAGGTCATGATCTCACAGTTCATGAGTTCGAGCTCCGAGTACGGCTCTGTGCTGACAGCTCAGCGCCTGGAGCCTGCTTCAGATTCTGTGTCTCCCTCTCTCTATCAGCCTCTCCACTGTTCACGTGTGTGCATGCTCTCTCTCTCTCAAAATAAAGAAACATTAAAAATTAATAAAAAGCCTGGCCTCTTATTGTGCCTATTTTTATTATTCTGTGGGGAATTTGATTTTGGCCTGAGCAGATTTTAGTTCTTTTATCTCCGCAGAAAGCGATTCTCTGGTATCTTCTATGCTTTTTTCAAGCCCAGCTAGTATTCTTATAATGCTTGTTTCAAATTCCAGTTCAGACATCCTACTTATATCTGTATTGATTAAATCCCTGACCATGAGTTCTACTTCCTGTTCTTTCTTTTGAGGTGAATTTCTCTGTCTCATTTTGTCCCGAAAAGAAAAGAAGAAAGAAAAACAACAACGACAAAACAACCCCCCAAAAACAATAAACAAAACAAAAAACAAAACCCCAAAACTAGGTCCTGGGTGGGTTTGGTCTGCTTCTTAAAGGAATCTTCTAGAAGGTGGTCGCTGTTTTACTTGTAGACTTGCAGCTTTTGTTCTCTAGGACCTCCTGTTGATTTCTTGGGTATTTATAAAGATCTGAAAACTATCTAGCTGTGTTAGAGGGAGGAGATGGGCTTAGGGGCTCCCTACTCCTCCGCCATCTTAACTCTAAATATCTATTCTCTGGAAACTTTGAAACAAACTCCCCATTAACTAAAATTTTTCTTTCACTGTCGTCTTTGATCAGCATGGGATGGGACTTCAGGTATCAGGCTTATCTGAGGTGATGGGCACCCCCTTTATGAAGCCTCATGCTGGAGGCTGATGGGGTTCCAGAGTGGTGACCCTTGACCACCAGGCCCAGAGCTCTGCACATCACAGGGCTCTTCCAACGGAAAGTCCCATGAGTCACCTCAAATTTGCTTAAGTGGCAAAGAGAATTTATTGGTTTGAGAGACTTAAGAGTCTAAAGTAGATAACCTTTGGAGGATATCTCAAAAACTATGATCAGAATCTTATCTGGGTCTTGGCGCTTTGTTTTATGTCCATTGTGTGGCGCGCAGTCAGAATTTTGCCTTCATTGGTATGTTTCAAGGTTCAGTCTCTGGGAGAGCAATGAAGCTGCCCTGTGGTCCTTTCCAGATTTCCAAATGAACATTTCATCTCCCAGAAATTCCTTGAACTCTGTTCACTGTCTGGGGGACAGGGTGGAGAGCGGTGAAACTTCAGCCTTTGAATGTTCTAGTAAGGCTGGCTATGTAAGTTGCAGGGCTCAGTTCAAAATGAAAATGTGGGACCCCATTTTCAAAAAAGCAGGAAAAACGTGCCACTAAAACCACTCCAATATGGAACTTCCCCCTTCTTCTGGGGGTTCTCTTTCCACTTTTCATGGTGTTTAAATTTTTCTGTTTAACATCATGCTTCTTGGGGCTTGGGGGATAGTGGCTGGGAGAAGCTAGACATTCCTAGACACTGGAACTCCTAGTTCATTCTGTAAGACGGGCAAGAAGTGAAATATATCTAGCAACCATTATGATACACTCTAACTTTTTTTAAAATTTTAAAAATTATTTTTGTGGTTTTACTCTTTCATTGGCATTCAGCTTTGTTTTTTTAGTGGGGGTTTAGTATATGTTTTCTACACATACAACCGTGTTGCTGAGTCCTCTGGTTGATATTTTCTAAGTCACTCCTGTAGGCTTTCAAAACTCCATGTGTTCTTTTCCCAACTTCTCCCTTGATCTCCTTTGACTTGGCCTTTTGTCAATCATTTTTATCAGGGTTTAGTTCAGCATTTCCTCACTTACCATTTAAAAAATTTTTTTAATGTTTATTTATTTTTGAATTGGGGAGAAAGAGAGAGAGAGAGAGAGAGAGAGAGAGAGAGAGAGAGAGAGAGAGAGCGTGAGCAGGGGAGGGGCAGAGAGAGAGGGAGACACGGAATCTGAACAGACTTGGAGTTTGAACCCACCAACCGTGAGATCATGACCTGAGCTAAAATCAGACACTTAACTGACTGAGCCACCAGGCACCCCTCACTTACCATTTTTGAGTCAGGACTTGGAGAGCGGAGGACCAGAGGGAAATGATGCTACTTCCTGGGCACATCAAGTTTGAGACAAATGATGCGGTGGTTTAGTAACTTTCCCAATTTTGTGGCCAGAGCCTTGTGTTTAATGCCTTCCTGTTTCTAACTTTTGAGATGTCCAGCGTGTTGAGTATTTATGGCTCTGTTGTGAGTTTCCGACCTCTGGAGAGAACAAAGAGAACAATAAAAATATAAACGCATCTTTTCTTCCATTTACTGGAAAGACAATGTGATATTTTGAGCATCTTTCTTCCCGGGTGGAATCATTGCGCCCTCGCAGTGGTTGAAGGGAGAAAGCTGCTTAGATCTTTATCTACTATTGGCCTCTCTCAGAATGACTCAGAGAGCCAATATACTTGCTCAGAAAGAATTCCAACCCCTTTAAGACTCTACTTAATTTTCTCCTTTTCAGTTCTCTGGTGATTTCATGTGCACATTTATAACTCTGCAGTTCCTAATGCACTAATAAACGCCCTCACAAAAGCCGGAGTCATCCAGTGGGCGATAAATTAGGACAGTTTTAACCCACTTTTTTGTTCTGGGCTTTCAAATAATCTTCCACTGAAGACCGATTTTCTTGAAATAGATTTTATAAGACTTTCACAGAAAAGTTACATTTAGATGCCCCCCCCTTCTCCTTTTGTAATCACATATTTTCACTGAAGAGTCATGTATTTATTCAACTTATTGGATGGCAGACAGAGCAATTTGTGTTTTGAGTCTTCATCTCTCGAACATAACATATTTCTTTTAGCTAAAGATTTACCGTGATCAACTTTTGTTAGCTTTGTCAAAAAATACTCTTTGAATTCTTGTCTCTGGATGTGCGTTCTTCAGTTTGAAAAGAGTGCCCCTCAGAAACCACGTGCCATGGTTTGTAATGATGTCACCGCAACCTTGGGAGTGACCGAGGGCTGCAAGAATCAAGTGATGAGGGCCCTGGGAGAATTATTTGGAGGGCCGAGATCTAGTCAGAATTATGCCAGGATGGAGGCTTTTTAGTAGTTGCCCTTTCTGTAAAATTGGAAAATTAACAGCAGTGCCAGTTTCCCAGCATCTGACTGTGATATAGAAAAAGGGTGTGAAATAAAAAGCAAACATGATATAAGTTTTAAGGAAGGGGAACAGCAAAGGCATAGCAGCGGAGTCATCTCCAGATGAATTTAATGAAATAAGCTCAGCAGCTTTTTAAAAAAGGATATTCTTGAAAAAATATCTAACACACGTATTGTTGATTCTCTAGATTACTAAGTACAAATTAGTTCTGTGGAAAAAGGCAAGGTGAATGAGACAGAGTGACAGAGGAGGGTCCTGCTTTGTGGAGCAAGGCTCTGAGACTAATTCTTCCATACATTATCCCTCTATCCCTCCCTTCATACCCAAGTGGTAGATTCTTTCCTTTCCCTGAGGGGAGGTGGAGTTCCTCGGGTTTGAAGCAAAACCTAAAAATAGAAACAGAATGTAGAAGAGCCTGTGGACCAGGTGGACCACACCGAGCTGCACACATTCTTGGCAATGAAGAAAAAAATGCAGATCTTCTTAGGGAAAGTAATTTCGGTGGAACAGACAGAATTTCTTTAGCAGCTGTTTTCACAACCAGATTTTAGTTTGGGGTCACAGACATTGTTAACAACACCTTCAGTTGGAATTGAATAAGGAAGCTATTAATATGACGTCACTGGATCCTTATGAAATAAGGTCAGCCCTTGAAGTTCAGGTGAATGACTAGTGTCCCTGTAGGTCAGCTCTGGTCCCTCTAAGGAGCAGTTGCTGAGACGCCCAGCAGGTCCGGACTTCTGGCCAATGCTGCAAAAGCCAAGAAAATGATTCTCAGCTCAGGAATGGCCGAAGATCAGTCTGCTCTTTGAGGCCTTTTGAAAGGAATAGTATGAAAAAGGCCTTATCTACAGCAATTTCTGGCATGTGGGGAAAAAAGTAACCAATCTTTCCAAGTGACTTCTTTCAAAAGGAATGACATTTACATCCCTTTCCAAGAGTAGTGAGAGGCTCCCCAAACAGCAGGTTTTCCCACAGCTTTTCTTTGTCGAAGTTGAACACAACTCTTGTAACATTGAAGATGGGTTGCGTTTTGTTGCTGGCAATTAGTCTACAGCAGAATTTATTTATTTAAAAAATTTTTAATGTTTGTTATTGAGGTAGAGAGACAAAGTGTGAATGGGGGAGGGGCAGAGAGAGAGAGAGGGAGACACAGAATCTGAAGCAGGCTCCAGGCTTTGTGCCGTCAGCACAGAACCCAATGCGGGGCTCGAACCCATGGACTGTGAGATCATGACCTGAGCTGAAGTCAGATGCTCAACCAACTGAGCCATCCAGACACCCCAGAATTTATTTTCCTTTTGAAGCCACAAAAGGGTCAAAATAGAATGTGTCTGCTTTGAAAAGACATTGTTTCCTGTTATCTGGGCTCTGTTGTGTCTTCTATAGTCGTTCTTAACTGGGGGTGAGTTTGCCCCCCCCAAGGGATACTTGGCCATGTCTGGAAACACTTTTGGTTCTCACACTAGAGGAGGGAGGAGGTGCTGCTGGCATTTAGTGGGGAGAGGTGTAGGGATACTGGGAAACATCCCACAATGCACAGGAACCCCCGCACCAAAGTTTTCACCCCACAGGTCAGTCGTGATGCCATGAGAAACCTCCTCTCTTAGGACAGTTTTCTTCCATCCTCTGCTCACCTCCTCTCGTAGCCAACGCAGTGACTGCTCGTGGAAATGGATCATGCCGACTGTGTTTAGCCACTGATGATGGGCTTCCTATTTATTATCAGTTTGCCTGAAATTAATGCTAAGCAGCAACATACTTGTTTCACAGCTTATCCTTTCTTTGTAAAATAGTCTTAAAAATTTATAATCCAGAATAATGGGGAAGAAAATGTATTTTCAAATTTGGTTTACAAGTCCAAATGAGCCTCACATATATGTGGACCAAATTCCAATTAAAATGATACCTACGGTGCTATTCAGGGTTTTAAGGGGCACTGAAGTTAATTATGTTGTGTTGTCCATGATCGCAGGTGCTGGCACCAAGAGCAGTTTGGTGGCCAGTGTCGTCCCTGGTTGTGTACGGTGGCCATGTTTGCTGATGGAGGGCAATGCTGGAGTGCGGGTGGGGGCATGAGGCAAACACGTTAAGTCGGACATTGTATTTTGAGTCTTATGTTACATTACAAGGTCAGGTGAGCATTATATTTCACTTCCCAATGTAAAGATAACATTTTAAATTGCTTATTATTGAACAAGTTAATGCTCAGGGAAGCTGAATGCTGTTTTGTGGTGGGGCTTGGAGTAACTGAGCATATTAACTTGCACTTTTTTTTAAAGGGATTCTCAGGTTTTTACTTTGATGACAAAAAAAAGTCACACAAAGAACAAACAGGACAAACTAGTGGTGGAGTGTGGGCTGGAAAACATAGGGAAGGGGTGCCTGGGGGTCCCTGGGACGCTTCCTGGAGTCTTGAGTTTCTTTCCAGGGCGCCCTGGTGCCCTGGGGGCCGCCTGGAAGCCTCCCCCTCAGGGTGCCACAGAGCCTGGTTTGAGAACTCGTGGTAGGCTGAGAAGTACAGTTGTTGGGAGGGAAGCCAACACGAGAGAAGACGGGAGACTTGGATCCCCATCTCACCTGCCACCCACATGGACGCACTTTGTGACTGTCATCCACTCATGTACCTATTCATTCAGCAAATACTTCTTGTTTTTACCTGAGCACTTACTTTGCCTGGCATTGTCATAAGGGCTTTACGTGTGTTACTAGTTCACACCAACTGAATACCTTTACTGGCACAATTTACCTGAAGTCAGAGAGCTGGTAAGAGACAGAGCTGGGATTCACACCCAGGCAGGCGGACTCACATCCACACTCTTCAGACTCCATGCTTCACTATTTCCCAACAAACAATTAAATGTGTAATTGTAAGAAAGGATGGTGATAGTTATTATCTGAAGAAGAGAAGACGCTATGGGGCCATCAGAAAGGGGAGGTTCAGGAAAGGCTTTCCTGAAGAAGTGACATTTTTTTCTGGGACTGGAGGACAAACAGAAGCTACTGAAAAAAGAGGTTAAATGGAGCGAGTGTTCCAGACGGTGGGGGATAGGCGTGGCAAGGCCTCTAGGGCAGAGTGTGGTGTGGTTGGAGGGACAGGAGAAGTTTGGTGTGCCTGAAGTCCAGAGGTGCTCCGAACTGAGGAGGGGTGGGGAGCAGGTGGGGGATGCATCACAAAGGGCATTCAAGGGTTTTACATGAAGGGTAAAAGGGAGCTGGCTGCTCCCTTTAAAAAGAGGAGCAACAAATTCAGCTTTAATTCAAAGCAGGTCACTTTGGTTGCAGTGTGGACAATAAGTGGGAGAAAAAATGTCAGGTCAGTTAGAAGTGACTGCCATGTCCAGGTGGGATTTGACGGTGACCCGGGTAGGGCAGTGTGAGTGGAGAGAAGTAAGTCTGTATGTACGGAGCAAGGCCAAGGGGGAAGGGAAACGAATCAGGATACTGGAGCAGAGGATAATGGGATAAAGGTGAGAAGACGACCTGTGGAAGCCCAAACTGTGAGTCTGAGGGAGGCAACTGACATCCACTGAGCAAGTCATTTTTTCCACCTGATAGGAAGTGTTTCCTCTGCAGTAGGTGCCCTTGGTTGGGTATTTACACAAGAGACAGATATCTCACACTCTGAGAGTTTTGTACGCATGCCATACCCCAGATTTTCCAAACTTGGAAGTCCTTGTCGAAGTCCAAGTCCTTGACCATCCAGCCAACCCAGGAGAATGGCCTGTGAAGCAGTAGAGCCACTCCTCTGGCCACAGTGGACGTGCGCGGCTCAGATGTCTGCCCAGTGGAAGACTGTCTTATGCTTTGTCCTTCAGTGTCAGCCCCGAGTGGGGTGCGGTGCAGTAGCTTCTCTTTTCCTGGTGGTGCCAACATATCACATGAAAGGTTTTCTTCTTTAGTCAGTTGGGCATAAAGAACATCTTCAGAGGCCATTGGTGTGGATTGAGGGACAAGAGATCATCCCGACTGGAGTTCTTGTTGAAGAAGTTTGAGCCACCTGCTCATAATCCAGAAGTCATTTGTTTGTTCCTTCTAGATTTGCTTGAGCTTGGTGTCTTAAATACCCGTGTCAATCAGGACCCAACCACTTAAGAACCAGTAGGAGTTTATTATGCTTATGCAAGAGGGAGCTCGTTAAGGGTTCTCTGTAATGCGGTTGTCTTTGCAAATCCACAGAGCAGGCAGACAGGAATAGAAGGTCATGAGTAGACTGAAACCTGGTGACCTTGAGCTGGAACCCCATGAGGACAAACTAAGACCTGGCTTTGATGGCCTTTTATATTGGAGGTAAAACACATACACATGCCTGGCCCCGAACTCAGAAAAGCTGAAGGAGTTTGTAGCACTAGACAGGGTATTGTTAGGCCCGGCTGTTGCTTCATGCTCACAAGGTGGATCAATAGATCAGTAACAACTGTATATATATTACAAATAGCTGCTGCTTCTTTGCAGCCTTTCAGAGGTCTCAAGAATCTCCCCTGTGATTCACCATAACCAGAAACATACAAGCAAGGGAATTCTGGGAGTGAGGTTCAGCCTAGTCCAGTTGACACATTATGAAGCTGCCATAACATCATTTCCATTTGATGATAGATTACTTCTGGGCACACCCAGTCATAAGGGAAGTCTGGGCTCGTCATGGGAAACTCAGTTTACATGGTCATCTGATGTCCCATGGTCTGGTTATCAGTCTTTACCCAAAGGCAGTAATAAGTCAGAAGTTGTTTCTCAGAAGGAGAGTAGTTCAAATCTCTGACTTATTGCATTAACTCTCCACATGAAATGTATCTTAATATGAGCTTTCCATTTTGTTATAATCATCTGTGTTTGTTCATGCATCAAGGCTCCCTATATGCAATTACCATATTGTGTGAGCTGACAGAACTTTAAAGCTTGTTTTGATATTTGGTAGGTCAGATTCCTTCAACTGTTCTTTTATACTCTGCATTTTCTTTTCATTTTATAATTAACTTGTCGAGTTCAATAAAAGTTCTGTTGGAATTTTGATCTAGATTGTACTCAATTTCTCTGTTTCAATGGATTTTCAAACTGTTGTGAGTAGCTTTCATATTTTAGACTTTTATAATGTATCTTTTTTTTTCTTGTCCTGTTCAAAATTCTGAGAGAATTTTTCAGCTCTGTCTGCCAACTTAGTAACTTATTTCTCCGGGGTGCCTGTTTTGATATTTGGTCTATTTGAGATTTTTATTTTAATAATCATGTTTTTTTACTTTCAAGATCTCTAATGGTCAAAACAACTCATTTTTAATTTCATAGGTAGGATAACTTCTCTTATAACTCTGAAGTTATTAATTATACTTCATATAAAATCCTCTCTTGTTTTGGTCTATTTGCACCTCTATCTGCTTGCTGCCTTTTGTGCTTCTCTTTTAAAGTGTTATTTTTCCTTAAATATTTTGTTTCTGTTTATGTATGTGCTCATCTGTACAACTTGAGATTCCCTGTTCACACATGTGCGATTGTGTTTGTTTGCTGCAATTTGCCTCCGGTGATTTTGGAAGGGGCTAGGAGGCTCCCTGGTGGAGTACTTGATTACTCTGTCTTTTGGCCCTTTTTTTCTTATTTTTCGGAAGTTACTTTTGGCACCAAGCAGCCTCTTCAGCATGAGCATTTGAATTAACTGCTAGTGTCAAGGGGAAAATGCTTTCTTCTGGTTGAAGTGGAGGTGTGGCAGGAAGGGATGGTGAAGGCAGGATGGACCCATCAATCAAGCTGCTCCAAATGCTCCGAATGTGATTCCATAGCCCTCCCTGATGGTTTCCCTAGCAACCCATAATAGCCACTTCCGGGCTTAGAGCATACCCAACTCTGCTCTAGTTTTTTGTAGTTTCCTTAACCTGGGCTGAGCTTTGGGCTTTTGTTTACTCCAGCCAACCAACCTCATTTGCCTTCTTACTCTTTGGATTTAGCTAAATCTAGTGTACTGATAGATCTTTTTTATTCTAATGCTGATAAGCAATTAATCTCTTGCACATACACGCTTCCCCGATTTCTTGTCTTTCTGGGGACTTGGGACAGGAGAGGAAGCAGCCTGTATTTTCAGTAGGCCATCTTGATCCAATTTGACTTGATGTTCTCCAAATGATTTAGCTTGCCTTTTGTGATTCTATAATGCCTCAAACCACAAGTTATCCAGGCCTGTTCATGTTGGATGAAATATTCACAGTCTTGCAGCTTAAAGGCACTGGAAATAAAGCTACTGGAACATAATGACTCATACTAATGAGGTTTCAGTCGAGGGTAATAGGAACAACTGGGGACTCTGGTCTCAGCTCTCCAAATTTTGGAATGCCTTCTCATTGGGAAAACAGGAGGCAGTGGCTGTTTCTTTGGCTTTTGCTCACAGAGTCTCTAGCATACTGTCTGCTTGATGGATGTATTTTCTCATTGCTGGTGATAATTCTATAGGGGGTGATTCACCCGCAAACGGAGGCTGACTCACTGCATTTTCCTCCTTTTCCATACTCACGCTCATTCACTTTGCTATTTGCTCCCAATATCCATTTCCCCTACTCAATAAATCACCTTTTGATGAGAAAAAAAACACAAAATATTAGTCATGTGAGGATTTGGATCATGTTTAATTTAGCACCAATGAAAAAAATATCTCCTTAATCCAGTAGCTGTCTGGAGCCACCGACCATGATTGCCAATGGTTTTGTGTATGCGCTATCTGAAGTCCAGAGAGCTAGCTCCCCAACCAGCTCTGGGCTCAAAGGATTCATGCTAAATTCCTGCTGAGGGATGAGACTTTCAGACGGGGAGTGAAGGTGTAAATCAGGAATAACTCAAGGTAACAACTTGGCCAAATCTTACCTTCTTTCTATTGATTTGTCTATTCTTTCACTTTTCTATTCTTCTATTATTGACCAGACTACCTTGGGTTCAATGTTACACTCATACCACAGATTAAGGGGCACGGGGGAGCTGTGAGAGCACCCAGATGCCCCATTACTTCCATAGAGGAGAAATGGATAGACTCTTCTCTGCTTTTAAGTTCAATCCTTGCGTATCATGAATCCAGTGACAGACTATGAGCTGCCACTTGCTCATCTGTGTTTTAGGCTTTGCTTATCTACATAAGTAATCAGAGAACAGGTTGATCACAGTGGTTAGACTGGTGTGTGTGTGTGTGTGTGTGTGTGTGTGTGTGTGTGTGTGTGTGTGTTTACTCCTAGGCTTAAGTGAAAGGAGTGAGGGGTGAAGCTGTGAACAGAGAGTGTATTCATATTTATTTGATCAGGCTCTTTAGACCCTGGAACCAATGGCAGACAGGCTGAGGTAGAGGTACAGATTGGTTTTTCCCAAAGCTTACATAGAGCTTGGGGTGCAAGGTTTTATTAAGAATCAGTAGCTGTGAAAGGAAGCGGGAGACTGGGTAGAGGAAACAGTGAAATGGTGCTGTAGATCTGAGAAGACTTGGCCAATCTGCCAGGGTGCTCTGGGTAGAGCATTCCCATCAAAGTTGTCCTCCTCAGGGCAAAATGGTGGGATCTTTATACCCCTGCCTTGCTCACTTCCTGGACCCGGGCTGTCTCCAGAGGGGCATGACCTAGGGTGAGGAGGTTCTAAGCAGCTGAGACAGAACCTGAAAGAGCTGACAGTGAAGCTCTCTGCTGACTGTACTTCCTGCAAACAAGAGCAACCCCTCCTTTCTTCCTAGAAGGGCCATCTGGCCAACACATCCTTGTGTCTGCTTCAAGTAGAGGAGCTGATGGTTAAGATCATTTGTTCTGGAAAGAGAGAAAGTAAAAGTGCCCAAGCTTTTTTCTGAGGACAGTAGTAAGGGGCCACGGGGATGGGATGCTTGTGAGTTCCTGATATTTAAATTACTTCTCAACCTGGCCTTCTTTTCTGATCAGGTTTCAAAGGAGAAAGAGGTTATACTAGGAACAATTTAAATGCAATAGTTCTGCTGTTCTAAGCCTTGTTAAGAAGATGAAGGTAAGGCAGCTCTGATGAGCCTGATATCAGAATTCAGACCAGTAGTAAAAAACTGAATAGACAAGCAGACTATAGACATAGCATGCTTAAAAAGAGCTGTGCCCCACAGTCTGCTCAACCAGCCCAGGTAACTGGCCCATTAGTTATGGCAGCCAGCCCAGAAAGCCAGTCTGCTGTCTATGTCAGACTTCTAGAAATTCAGACCACTGGCTCTAGCAATAATTCAGGAAGCCCAACAATAACTCCTGTAACAATGGACCCCAAATGTTTGGAACTTGATTAATAACTGACAGCTTTCCTATTTTTTGTCACTGCTACCAACTTAGGCCCAGTTGGGGACAGCCCAATATGCACCCCCACCAATCACAAAGGGCTCCCTGCTTCTCAGAAGCTCTCTTCCAGCCTTCCCTCCCATGAACAGCTTACCATCAAGGCTTACCTGAAGCCTTCCCTGTTTTCCACTAGAAAACATTTCCACTTCTCTGCTTGCCTTTGAGTCCCTGCCAGACCAGAAATGATGGTCTCTTGCTACAGCAAGCTCTCACCCACATCCCTTTGCTTGTGTTCGCTTGCTTGGTCTTCATTTATTTCCACAGGAGGGAAGGTAATGCTTCCAACCAATTCCATGTGGTACCTGGAGGAGCAGAATAAAAGCAGAATCACAAAGTGTCAGGAAATGAGGGGAAGCCTGAGAAGCAGGAGGATCAGTATCTTCCTATAGGAGTCAACTCTTGGGAAGCACACCTCAGCCAGAGTCGAGGGCTTTGGGGCTGTCAGCCTAGCAATTATGTTGCAGGAGCTGAGCCTAAGAATCAACTCTTATTTTGAATTTCTTGGGCCCTGCCCCCAAATACTTCCAACTGGTAAAAGATGGAACATACATAACCACAAACACCTAAGGAAGCGGAACTTGAGTCTGGCGCCTTAGACCACTCGGCCATCCTGACACCCTACAAACATCTAATGAAATGTTTATCAAACCCGAATAGATGTCAGGCTGAGTGCTAGGCACAGGGGACAAAATCACGAACAAAAGAGAAATCCTACAGGCTTCGTTTTTTTCCTCACATACAGGGTGGAGCATTAGTAAGCCTTTATTAATATTTTTATAATATAAAAATCTAATAGCTAAAGATGTGCCTGCCAGGGTGGCTTTGAGAAGAAGTTTCCTGACTGAAAATCCTAAACCATATGAATAGATGCCTGAAGTAAGAAACACTCTCAGAAACTCTAGCCCTTGCTCTGTCTTGTATGTGTGTGTTGTGTGTGTGTGTGTGTATGTGTGTGTGTGCCCGCGTGTGTGTGTGTGTGTGCATAAAAATACATTTGGATATTGCCTTGGACTAACTAGTTAACACTTTCTATGTCCTGATGTCTCCATATAAAAATGTGATTAATAAGTCTCCTTCCTTTCATGGATTTGAATAAAATGATATAATACATGTAAAAGTGCAGAAGAATTTGAAGATAAGGTTATTTCCTATCTGTTCCAGCACAGCTGGGAGACACAGCTGTATTTATATACATATATATACATTTATATACATAAATATATCCAACTCCCCTTATATCCAATGGGTGACATTTCAAACTCTATGATCTTATTTGGGTTCAGTTTCTTTCTTTGCTGGATTGCTACCTCTGTTAGGCGCAATGCCCCATGGACCAGAGGGGTGTGGGCTGTATTCTTCCATTCTAACTTCCACTTGTCTTCCCCCCCAGGGCATGACCCTCCGGGGAAGAAGACAGAGTTTCTCAAAGAGGAGGGTCATTCTCAGTCAAGGGTGTTGAGGTAGATGGGATCTTTAGCTTGAATCACAAAGCAATCTCTTGCCTGAAATACTTCGAGAGCGTAGAAACGCTCTCTCTGAATCCACTTTGTATCTTTCTAACTCATTTCCCCCCAAATTGCGGACTCATATTTTGAAAATGTAAAACTATCCCAGGGTGCCTGGGTGGCTCAGTCGGTTAAGCATCTGATTCCTGATTTCAGCTCAGGTCATGATCTCAGGTGGTCAGATAAAGCCCCACATGGAGACCCGCTTTGGGCTCCATGCTGGGCATGAAGCTGGCTCAAGAGTCTCCCTCTCCCCCTCTCCCCTGCCCCTCCTCTGCCCATTTCTCTCTCTCTGCTCAAAATAAATAAATAAATAAATAAATAAATAAATAAATAAATAAAATAAGGGGCACCTGGATGGCTTAGTCTGTTAGGTGTTCCTCTTTGGCTCAGGTCATGATCTCTCTGGTCATGAGTCTGAGCCCTGCATCAGGCTCTGTGCTGCAGCTCAGAGCCTGGAGCCTGCTTCAGATTCTGCATCTCCCTCTCTTTCTGCCCCTCCCCCGCTTGCAGTCTGTCTCTCTCTTTTTCAATAACATAACATAACATAACATAACATAACATAACATAACATTCATATCACACCCCTGTTCACCCCTGTTTAAAATCATTCAGCGACTTCTTACTGCTCTGGGCAGATAAAGCCATGTAGGAATTCCAGAATCCAATCCGATGTTACTTTAAGACCTCTGAAAAAAACGGCCTCTGAAGGTTGTGCTTCTAAAGATGGGAAGAACAGGACAAGAAGGGGGGACACATGGAAGCAGTTCACTGATCTGTTAATGCAATCAAGTGAAGAAGTCACCTGGATGGAGGCTGGAGATTAAAGTAATGTGCAGATTAGGTGGCTCTGGGGGACAATTCTTAGCTGTAACAAGTGCTACATAATGGGACTTGGCTTGGCAGTCGGCATAGGAAGAAGGCTTGCCCTGGATGTCTGTAGTTCCGGGTATTATAACACTCAGAAATTTGGTCTGGTTATTAAGCAGTATGCAAGAAATCCTAACTTTGTCCCTGGGAAAGCAAGCCTGGGATTGTTTGAGGAGGCAGGATTTCCTTCTTTTTTATGGCTGATACCATTTGGGACCACCTGGATGAACCTGGGGGAGGGACATTATGCTAAGTGAATAGGCTAGACAGAGAAAGGCAAATGCTGTGTAATCTCACTCTGTGGAGTTTAAAAGAAAAGTTGAATTCATAGAAACAGAGCACACAACAGTGGTTGCTGGGGTCTGGGGGCGGGGGATGAGGAGATGTTGGTTAAAGGGCACAGGTGCACTTAGGCAGGATGAGTGAGCTCTGGGAATCTAGTGTACACGCGGTACCTGCTGTTAACAACACAGTATTGTATACTTGGAATTCGCTAAGAGCGCCTCTTAAGTGTTCTCACCACACACACCAAAAAGATCACTGCATAAGGTGACGGATATGTAATTGACTTGATCGTGGTGATCATTACACAATGTATATATACATTATATCATCACCCTGTATACCTTAAGAATATGCAATTTTGTCAATTATACCTCAATAAGCCTGAAAAAAAAGCAGTTTGAATTGATACAATTTTTCCCTTAGTGGATAAGCCCCTTTGACTTGAGGGAGGTTTAGAATGAAATATAGACATGAAGAAAGTAAAAGCTCCTAATAGCTTTAACATAAGATGTGCATCTGTTAGTATCTGTAATATTTAAGATATCTGCTCTAGGGGCGCCAGGGTGGCTCAGTCGGTTAAGTGTCTGACTTCGGTTCCGGTCATGATCTCACGGTTAGTGGGTTCGAGCCCAAGGTCGAGCTCTGTGCTGACAACTTGGAGCCTGGAGTCTGCTTTGGATTCTGTGTCTCCCTCTCTCTCTGCTATCTAACCTCCTACCCCCACTCACTCTCTGTCTCTCCCAAAAATAAACATTAAAAATAAAATTTAAAAACCCTTTAAATAAACAGAATATCTCCTGTATTAGAATGTCAATAGCTTATCATGATTTCAGTTTAAAAATTAGATGAACCATTAATTTAGGTTTATAATTTATTTGAAATCATATTAAGCTTAATACAGTTATTGGGACACTTAAAAGACTTTAATAATCACTGTATTTACAACATATTTATAATTACAGAAGTACTTAGGAAAATTTTGCAGACAATTAAAACACTAAAAGTATCAAATGGTAAATTTATAAATTCACTGTAGAGTGTTTCAAGGCAATAAATTAATTGATCTTGTAAGTGGGGTCAGACATTAATTGGACCCTTTAAATGATTATTAAATTTTGCTAGTCTTTGAAAGTAAACAATAAGATTTTATAAAAGCATAAAGCAGAACTAAGTTTATGACATAAATTTCACATGTATAATATTAATTAAAAATAAAGTAAACTCTGGAGTTTAATTTTTGATTACCTCTCATTTCTGAGCTCTTAGAACAAACTCCAAATTCCCTAGCAGTGGCCCCAAGGTCCTGCATAAATGAGATTTGGATATCCATCTGTATCTCATATTCCCATTCTTCCGCATAAATATGCTACAACCAGATACATAGTCCTATTCATTTATTTACTTTCCAAACACAACAACTCCTTTCCTACCTTCGGGCCTTTGCACTTGCTGTTCCATCCATGTGGATGGTCTTCCCTCATCACAGAGCATTTTCTGGTCATCTTTCTAAACTCCCCTGGGTGGTCTTTCCTGAAATGAGGACATGGCAAGATTATCCTGTTAACCCTTTGCGAGCTAGTCTCCGTACTCTGCATTCAATCATTTCGTGATTTCTTTCAGATAAAAAATGATTGCGTTGTTCACTTTTATCCTTCTCCTCCAGCAGAATGTACTCCTCCCAAGAGTAAGTACATTGTCTTGTTTACAGCTGGGTGTTGGCAGTTAGTAGGTGCTCAGTATTCATTCAACAGATGATCAAAATGTATGTTTATGCTTAAAGCAAAGATGAGACCATGCTATCCTGTGCAGTCGGTAAATTTAACTATCCTGAAACAGCTATACATGTATTCTTTCAGCTACAATCTCAACTAGGTAAAAAAGGCATAAAAATACTTTAAGGAAATTCACCAAACAGTTATTATCTTGGCAGGATGGAGGTATAAGAATTACAGAAAAAAACCAATTTTTTTGTATATCACTACAGCGATTTCCCTCTCTCTCTCTTTTGAAGTTTATTTATTTATTTTGAGAGAGAGCACACTCAGGGGAAGGGCAGAGAGAGGAAGAGAGAGGATCCACGCTCTCAGGGCCCTATGCTGGGCTCGAACTCATGAACCGTGAGACCATGACCTGAGTAGAGATCAAAAGTCAGAAGCTTAACCGCCTGAGTCACCCAGGCACCCCAGTTTCCCTCTCTCTTAAGTAATACCTTCTTTTTTTTGTGGGGGTGTGCCTTGATCATTTCCATCAGCATATAGGCATGCTGGCGGATCTCTTCCCAGTTGAAAAACTTGGTCTGGACCTTATTTCCTACCTCACCGTCACTCCATTTCTCCACTTTCTTTTGCAACAAAACATTGAGAGAGCTGTCTTCGATTCTGCCTTAAATCAACGCAAGGTTTGCTTCCCTGAACCCCTCCTGTGGAGGTGTCCAAAGGCCTCTGGTTTCAAATCCACTGGGCAGCTCTCCTCTGTCATTCGACTTGACCAACCACAGCATCGGACACATTAGCCAATTCTTCACTACCTCCAGAAACGCCTTCCTGGTTTCCTCCTCAGATGCTGCCCTTTTCTAGACCCCCTTTCCTCGCCCCCTGCAGTTGCAGGGATGTAAGCTCAGCCCTACATCCCAACCTCTCTATCAATGTTCCCTCGTGTGCTGATTACAGCCGGTCTCAATGCTTAAATGATAGTGTGCTAGTTTTCCAGGACCTCTGTAGCAAGTTTCCACAAACTTGGTGATTTAAAACCACAGACATTATTCTCTCCCAGTTCTGGACGGACGTTAGAAGTCCAAAATCCAGGAGAGGTGGAGGGAGCAGTTCTTTAGGGAGAAATATTTTCAGGTAATGATCAGGAAGCAATAAAATCTCCCTTTCAGGGCAACTATAAACTCTGACTTCAAGGGTCTCCAGAAAAGTAAACATAGTTCAAGGGCAAACTTAAATTGGCTCTTGTTCCTTCTCTTGCTTCTGTGGGGACAAAAGAGGCCAGAGAAGGAGCTGTGCAGGGCCAGGGGGCTTTATCTGACCTGACAGACTGTTTCCAATTTCCTGCTGCATCGGCATCTTTTTCTCTCAGAGTCTCCCACCAGATAATTCTTTAGTAGTTTCTGGGTTTGTTTTGTTATTTATTTATTTACTTTGAGAGAGAGAGAGAGAGAGAGAGGCAGAGAGAGAGAGAGCGAGCAAGCTAGGGAGGGGCAGAGAGAGAGGGAGAGAGAGAATCCAAGGCAGGTTCTGCACAGTCAATCCCACGGCCCTGGAATCCTGACCTGAGCTGAAATCAAGAGTTGGACAGTTAACTGACTGAGCCACCCAGGTGTCCACTGTTGTTAGTATTTTCATTACGCCTACTGTTTAAAGCCTTTTCATTTGTGTTGAGCCTCAACACATCTTTACCTTGCAGTTGGTAAGACTGAGGATTTCTATAACATTTTTGTAGACTGAAAATTTGAACAGCAGAGGTTAAAGGTCAGTGTAGTAATAAGAGGGGGAGTAGGGTCCTGCTTTCTGACACAAGCTTACTGATCTTTCTTCTCTTATAATACTTCTTTATTTTACCTTGAACCTTGTGTATTATTTCTGAGTTTGAATTGAGCTTATAATAAATGTTTGAAAAGGTCATGGTTGCGAAGATTTTGTTCTTCTTTCTTCACCCATCCATATTTAGACTTGGCGGTTTGTTTGTAATATACTTAACCCTTTCTTAGCAGAAGCCTCTTGATTTTCTGCTTAAAGCAAGTAGGGAGCTCATCAGGCAGGTCTGTAATCAGCATGTCATAAGTGCTTGGTTGTAAAGGGAAGAGGTATTGAGTTGAGAACAGTGAGGGGTTGATCTGACTGTATTTTAGGAGTTTTGTTTTTAGACTTTTGGCATGGATAATAGAAATGATTTACAATTTCTTACATATGGGAAGAGAACAAGGCGTTGAAGCAGGTTATTTACTTGGATCTTCAAAAGGGTAATATTTTATGCCCTTGAGGTCACAGACACTAGGGACTTTTAAATATTTTGGTGGTTAAGAGCATAGATTTTGGAAGGGTGCTTGGGTGGCTCAGTTGGTTAAGCTTCTGACTTCAGCTAGGGTCATGATCTCATGATTCATGAGTTCCAACCTCTCATGGGTTCAAGCCCTATGTCGGGCTCTGTGCTGACAGCTGGGAGCCAGGACTCTGCTTCCGATTCTGTGTCTCCTCTCTCTCTGCCCCTTCCCTGTTCTCTCTCAAAAATAAACAAACATTAGGAAAAAAAATTTAAGACTGTAGACATTGGAGTAAGATGAACTTGAACTTGAAGCTTATCTACACTGTAACAATGATGCTCTGATACGTAATCCTCAGTTTCTCCATCTGTAAGATGGGGATGATCCCAGTGCTCATCTTCTAGGACTGTTAGTATTTGTCTTTAAATTTTTATTTATTTATTTTTAAAAATAAAGTTTGTTTATTTATCTTTGAGAGAGAGAGAGCACCTGTGCACGCAGGTAGGGGAGGGGCAGAGAGAAAATCCCAAGCAGGCTCTGTGCTTTCAGTGCAAGTCCCATGCAAGGCTTGAACCCACCAACTGTGAGGTCCTGACCTGAACTGAAATCAAGAATTGGGTGCTCAATCAGCTGAGCCACCCAGGCGCTCCAGCACTGATAGTATTTACAGCGAGAGTTTTAGAGTAACTAAATGGTACCATGGCCATGGCCTAGGATGTTGGATTTAGTCCTCCTTGGGATCCCCTCTTCCATGGTTCTCAGGAGGTTTATAAACACCTGGATCTGACTGGTGTTTTTATGTTTTATGTTTATGTTATGTTTTTGTTTTTATTTTCCTTAGAGGAATTAGTCCAAACAGCTTAGCCTATAATTACTTAAATTATGTCTTAGTGGTGGTTGGTGTTTTATTGTTGCCTTTAAAAATGAAAAAAAATTTTTAATGAAGTGTAGTTGACATACATTATAGTAGTTGATGATGTACAACACAATAATTCAACAACTACATACAGTCTGAAATGCTTACCATTATAGTGTAGTGTAGTTACTATCTGTTGCCAAAGATATTACAATGTCATTGATTATATTATCTATGTTGTACTTCTCATTCCTAGGACCTATTTATTTTGTAACTGGAAGTTTATTTGCTGCTGTTGTTTTTAATAATATTACCTATATGTGAAGATGGTGGGTAAAGCCAGTGAAAACTGTGTGTTCAACTTTGTGTCTTCAGCTTTGTTTCTTTAACCTGGACATGAATTCCTGGGTCAAAAGCACCTTATTGTGATATACCACGTGATGTATAAAGAAACTCAGTAAGCTCTCAGATGGTTATACCATGGCATAGGAGATAAGAAAGGCAAATCCAATTGTTTCACTCCTCAATGGCCTAAACACCTCTATCTGTTTGACCTGCCCTGAGGTGTGGTATTCTTACGTCTTGGCTAGGTTCTGTTTTTGTTTTCCTCAGTGGAATGAGTCTCATCCCAGGCCTGGTTATCACATTGCTGGAAAATCAGGAACTTGGGAGTCAGTTGGCCTCTGAGAGGAAGCTCATTATTACAAAGTCATGGAAAGTCTACTGTGTACTGTAGCTGCTTTGGTCATGAACAGGAACAGTGTCCCAAGCTGGGGCCAGTTGAACCTAGAATGGGAACAGGGAGGGGGGGATATGGTGCACATCCTGCACCTTTCTTTCTCATGTTTCTAAGGCCACTTATATTCCCTACAGGAGGGAATATAAAGAATGAAGAATATTTTCTACATTGGTATGTGCTATAAACAGTTTCTCCTGAGTCTGTTTGCTGGTGCAGTTGGCTCCTTATTCATTGGCCTAGTGACCAGTTTGGTTTCCAGATCTGCAGAGCAATCTGACCACTCTTCCTGGGCACCTCAGAGCAATCCCTTCTGAGACAACACTGCTTTTTCTGACTTGATCTGGCTACTGATTCTAACATACTCCATCCTTTTCGCTAGTTATCATGACAATGCTAATGAATCTATGAGATTTTTCTTGTCTACCTTTATAGACTGAGGATGAGAGTCAAATCTGTCATCAAGATGGATCCCATGGGTAATCCAAGTAGACAGTTCATTCATTCACTTTCACTTAGTGCATATTTAAAGAACACTTTGGAAGGCATCGGGGGTTTACAACAGTGAATGAAATCAGCCATAATCTAGCAGAGAATAAAATGTCAAGTAATTAAAAGGGTTCCGAGTGTTGTAAAGGGGAAATACTGGGCACTCTTTCAGAGACAGAAGCATTTGACAGCTGGTGCTCATTTATTCACTCATTTTTGCATTTGTGAAAACATACTCGTTGAACACCCACTAATGTGCCAGACCCCGATTTGGCTATGAGCATGTAGCAATGAACATGACAAAATCTCTACCCTATAGGATTTATATTTAAACAAGTAAAATAATAACATTTCAAGGTGTGGATATGTCCCAAGAAGAAAGCAAAGCAAGGGGTGGGAGGTGATAGTGTGTGGTCATAGCAGGCTTCTCTGAAGAGGTGACAATGGATGGAGCCTGGTCACAGGTAGGGAGGAGACCCCGTGAATACCTGGGGGGAGCATTCCAGACAGAGGGACCAGTAAGTACAAAGTCCTGATCAGGGGAGAGCTCAGCATGTCTGAAGAACTGTAAGGGTACCTCAAGGAATCAGGTGCAGAAAGAAGAGAAAGTCAAAGTGGACAGCTGGAGGCACAGCCTGGGACCAGACCATGCAGTGCCTTCTAGGTCATGGGAAGGACTCCGATGGGATTCTAGTGACATGACTGGCTTTGAACTGGGGAGTGCCATAGCTGATGTATGTTTTAGAAGGATCATCATGGCTACCTTGTGGAGAACAGATTATATTCTTGAACTAATCTACTGCTGTTTATTTGAAGAAACTATATAGGTTTTATTTATAGGCTTGCAAATACTAATTATGATCTATGGACTACAGAAGAGGCGTATGCTGACTTTTCTCTTAACCAGAAATTTTCTAGACTTCTATGCCATGGTGAAGGCAGATTTACTGGCATGAAATAACTAAACCATGACAATTCCATTAGGAAAACCTGACAGTATCTTTATAATGGCTGGGACTTTCTAAACATAAAAGGACAAAATGACATTATCCCCTTTTATAATATCTCATACTCTGGCCCCCAACCTTGAGCACTTTATCATTTTTCTTGATTATGAGGCTATCATAAGTAAGCCAAGTTCAGTCCTCATTATTCCTCATAGCCACATTCCATCTAGGAGTGGGCCCATGGAAAAGGAAGACTTCTGGTTTTTCTGTCCAAACAGTATATGCTTTTATGTATATAAAAGTGGTGGGAATAGGGTCAAGAGTCTGGCGTGACCATGCCATGTGCTGGGTGAAGAATTAGCAAAGGGTAAGAGCATTTGTCGAATAAGCAAGTACTTTGTCAAAGCAAAAGTGCTTTATGAATAGTAGCCATGTTTTTTTTAAAGGGCTGCCAAATGACATTTTGGGCAGAAGCTATTTCTTTCTAAATGTCTAAAGGGGAGACATACTGCTCTTAGCAGAGTGGCGATTTAACAAAATCACAAGCAGGAAACCATGAACAACCAAGACCATGATTCCATAATTAGTGTTATTGATTTAACCGTTCCCGGGGTTGGACATTTTGTTTGGGTTTGGTTTATCCTGGAGGCATGACTAAGTTTTATTGAAGGTTTTCAAGTATGGGCTAGATTGCATTTTGTAGAGTTCTTAAAGGGGCAATGGCAATCATGGAAAGGATGATTGGATCAGATGACTTCTAAGATCTATTTCAACCCCATGATTCAATGATTATAAGATAGAATCTGAATTTGAAGTCCAAAGGTTTTGAGTTCTGCTTTTTGTCATTTTATTTCCTGGTGACTCAAAATTGATCAGTAGAGTATCTTCAGAATTTCTACATGAGTTTGACAAAAGCAATTTTTCTTCTGAGAAAAGAATATTTCGGCTCTTGGCATTTGTATGTTCAATGAAGCCTTTTTTTTTTTTAATGATAGAAAACTACGTGTGCAAAAAAATTGCAAGACAGCTGCTGTCCGAAGGATCTGCAATGATAGAGATGCTCTGTGGTGCTGTGTTCTGTCGCACCGAGCATGTGCGATTATGGAGCATTTGAGATGTGGTTTGTGCAGGGCGCCTGGGGGGCTCAGTCGGTTGAGCATCTGGCTTCGGCTCAGGTCATGATCTCGCCGTTTGTGGGTTCGAGCCCTGCATCAAGCTCTGTGCTGTGACAGCTCAGAGCCTGGAATCTGTCTTCAGATTCTGTGTGTGTGTCTCTCTCCGACCCTCCCCTGCTCATGGTGTTTCTCTCTCTCAAAAATAAATAAAACATTAAAAATAATTTAAAAAAAAAGAAATGCAGCTTGTGCAGATGGGGAACTGAATTTTAATTTTTACATAACTTAATTAATTTAAATTTAAATTTACATAGCTACATGTGGCTGGTGGCCAATTTATTGGAAAGCACATTTCCAAGTCAAATAAGCATGGTTATTGGCCCACATTTTATCTCTAGTCCTCATATCCTGGTTTGTATGCATGCATGCACAGGTACATGGTCTCTCCTTTCTCTCTCTGTCCTTCTGATGTATGTACATGTTTGTGTATATGTATGTATATATCTATCATCTTCATCATCTATCAGGTAAATAAAGTTATTTTATTTTTTATTATTTTATATATAGAGAGATAGCACTAGTGGAGGAGGGAGCAGGGAGGAGGGAGGGAGGGAGAGAGAGAAAGAGAGAGAGAGAGAGAGAGAGAGAGAGAGAGAGAGAGAGAGAGATTGAGAGAATATCAAACAGGCTCCATGCTCAGTGCCAGACTTGAGGCTCTATCCCATGATCCTGGGATCATGACCTGAGCTGAAATTAAGAATTAGATGCTCACTCATTGAGCCACCCAGGTGCCCCAACTCATCTATCTAGTGTTTTCTATAGTACATTTTGCAACATGTCAAGGGAAATATGATGGGCGGGAGAACAGGAAGAATATGATAAAGTTCTTTGTGTTTGTTCCAAAGATAAAAGTATCTTTTTTTTTTTGGAAAAAGAACAAAGAGTGGGCACAGAGAAGTGTAAGAAAGCCACTTGGGTAGTTTTTGACATGTCATTAGGCCAAATTACCTTCACTGGTGCCTGGGAATCTATTTGGAGAATTGAAATCATACTCCCTCGAAGGAATTCAAGATTTCAGATTGGTGTTAACCCTTGTGCTCTGCAATATATAGACAAAGTGAAGAAAAAGATGTGTTTGGAACAACGGAGTCCTGTGTTCACTTTTCATAACTCTGATGCTTTTCTGTAATGACTTTGAAAAATGAGGGCTTTCAGAGAGAGGGTTTTAGGGAAGGATGGATGGCTGGAGTGTGGCTTGGTAAGAGTTTGTCAGAGGCTGTGTGTTAACTTACTGGGCCTAGAGTGGAAATAAATGATTCAAAATCTTAATAAGGGATTAATTTCTTCCTTTATTTCTCCTGAACATGTCTCTATGCAAGGAATCTTCTTCTCAAACCAAAACCATTGCATTTACAGGATTTCTTTCCTTTAACTGATTCTCTCCTCACAGGCTGATATAATTCTCCTACTCTGGACTTTAAATGGCTTCTCATTGCTCACAACATCAAGACACATTCCATAAATATCTGGTTCTTGCCCTTTTTTGCTGAGGTATTCCTAATGATAAGACCTGAACTTGAACTCTGAGAAATCAGGGTCCTGCCTTGAGGGCTTGGAGCAGCAACTGAGATACTCTTGGAGTTTTGGGCTTAACTGTAAAATTTCACGTGACTGTCACCTCCAAATTGTTCTGTATTTCTCTGGTTATAAAACTAATATTTTAAAATACTCTCAGAAGGGCCACCTGGGTAGCTCCGTTGGTTAAACGTCCGACTTCGGCTCAGGTCATGATCTGGTGATTCGGGGGTTTGAGCCCCGCATTGGGCTCTGTGCTGACAGCTCAGAGCCTAGAGCCTGCTTCAGATTCTGTGTGTGTCTCTCTCTCTCTGCTTTACCCTGACTCATGCTCTGTCTCTGTCTCTCTCAAAAATAGATAAACCCTAAAAAATTTAAAACAAATACTCTCAGGAGAAAAAATAGACATGGACATAATTTTCCAGACTGAAACCGTGTTTTATTGGATAGCTGGTTTATGTATAAAATATTATTGGACTGAATTTATCAGTTGTAGAGGGTGAGGCTGAGTTTGAAGAGCAGTGAAATGACACATTAGGTGTGTGGCTTTTACGCAATTTCACTGCTGCTTTTTGGTGTCACAATATTTCAATAACCCAGACTTGAAGTATATAAGTAGCATTTTTTTTTCTTCATTCTGGTAAAAATTTCATCAGAACAGTCTTTGGAGAGGGGAGTCCAAATGTTGCCAGAGAGGTGAAGAGCAATGACCTCAGTTGCTATTTGTGGCCACTTTGATAAGAGTCCCCTCCCTGAGAGGCACCGGGTTGAGAAATATGCAGACTGGAATCATTTCTGATTCATGAGTCGGATCTCTTTTATTGAGTCACAGAAGCATTCTTCAGAGGAGGGTTTTTTTCATTTTTTGTTTGTTTGTTTTTTCCCAGAAGAAAGTTGCTGTTTTTGATCTTCTATTTTGCCACTGATATTTTTAATCAGATTAAAATGCATAAAAAGTTCCCGCACAGCAAAGGAAACAATCAACAAAACAAGAAGTCAACCCACTGAATGGGAGAAAATATTTGCAAATGATATACCTTGTAAAGGGTTACTATCCCAAATGTACAAAGAACTTCTATAACTCAACACCCAAAACCAAATAATCCACTGAAAAATGGGCAGAAGACATGAACCAATAGTCAGTTCCCATAATCTACTTTTTTTAAAACTAACTCTCAAAGTTAATTTTTTTACATTAAAAAATTTTTTTTGTATACAGTGTTACAACTTTTATCAGGACAGTACATGCACATGGTTAATGCATTCTTGACATGCTCAGTCTTTGGCTGGGAGCAGCCCGTGGGAAATGTGAGTGGATGTGAATGTGGTGGGTAATTTCCAAGTGCGAGAGCTGTGCTCCCATTCCAATGGCTCCTCCCTCCTTGAAAGGAGCACTGATGTGCATTTGATACACCGTGAGGACTTGCTCCCTTGAAGTGTGGTGTCATATCTCAGGTCACTGCTACTGGAATATCAGGAGCTTGCAGTGGCTGTGACCAGGTTGGGTTCTGAGAGGAGGCTCTCATTACTATCATTATTTTCTAGGCAATGCAAAGTCCATTGAGCTCCCATAGCTACTTTGTTCATGAGTCCATTGGACAGAAAGAGGCTGACCAAGGGAGCAAGATGACTGACACTCACTAAGCAGTTCATCTTCATCAGTGATGGTGGGTCTCCTGGAGGCGGGCACAGAAGAGGGGTCTTCTCAAGGTTTCTCAAACTCTTTCATATAAGGGCTCTCAGTTGGTAAAATGGATCATATTTGGAAACTGTGAAGAATGATAACTGTTACTGACAGTTCCAAATATTTCAGATGTCTGGATTATCTGGCTTCCAGAGCTCTCCGTCTTGGGCTCCCATCTATGCTGGAGGAAGGAAGGGAAGAGAGGAATCCCTCCTGGATTTCAGGCCCCCTTTTCACCCCTGTCCTTCATCATTCTTGCCCTTGTAAGATTGGAATCTTAAAATCACCTCTTCTATTTCTTTCCTAGGGCCTTATGTCATCTTGGCTTTGCCTTCCTTGGCTCCTATCAATCAGCTGACATTTCTCAGTCCATGTTCTGTCTTCCAGAGTTAAGTTTCCAAAGTCACTTCTCATTTCATTAAAGATGTCTCTAAGCACTCATTTTGTTTTTTGTCATCTTGTTTGTTCTACTAAATTGCCCATTTTTCCCACCCCATCGAACACAATGAGAAAATCAAGAGGCAAGCACTCTATTCTTAGTGAGTGATGAAATGAGTACTCAGGCACTCGTTCTTAATGGCCTGGAGTCTGAGAACCACCACTCCAGCAGTTTTGTCCTCATTGATTTGACTCCAAACTTGCTTTCAGGTTCAGTTTTTCCCATTGACCTTATATCCACTAAAGCACTCACTGATCTCCCCCCCTCCTTTTCCTCACCAGCTATTTTCTATCAAGAGTGTTGCTCATTGACATGTTTTCACAGAGGACCACATTACAATGACTAAATATTGAACATCTATACTCTTAGCCAACTGTAAACAGACCTCAGTTTCTCAATCGGTTTTTCAAAATACCTTTTGGGCATACTAAATTATGCCATTCAAAGGTTTAATTTGATAAAAACACATTTTACACTTGGTCTTTCCCTTTAACCTAAAACATCTGAAAATGTCTATATTCAAGGGCTTTTCTAAAATCTCTTCTGTTACATCAAGTTTCACCTTTTGGTGCATCGTGGACGCTGGCTTAAAAGTGGTGTGAAGCAGTTATTTATTCTTTTAATTGTGCTTTGTGTTTGTGGTTACATGCTAACAACTTTTCATGATCGGTTTAAATATTGCTGCGAAAAAGATCTTTCATGTATTTATTGCTAACCGTTTTTTGGTATAAGTATTAGTTCTGGTCACCAATTCTGTCTCTTGGAGAGAGGGGTTTCCCTGACACATCCAACAATCCTACTCTGGTCACTGGCTGGGTGTCCTATGCTTCAACTCAGTTCCGACCCTATCTATCCAGAGATAGCATCAGACCCCAGAGGTGAAGGGTTCAGTCTTACTGGAGTGTCCCTCCCCACACCGGCCCAAGATGCCAACCCAGGCTGTCACCTGTGCTTCTGACTGGCTATAAATCAAAGTTTTCCAGGAACCATCCACCCCCACCCCCCACATCATGTTGGATTAATTTGCTAGAGCAGCTCACAAAACTCAGAGAAACATTTTAATTAGTAGATCACCAGTTTATTATTAAAAGATATAATTCAGAAATAGCCAGATGGGAGATATGCACAGAGCAAGGGATGTGGGAAGGGTATGGAGATTTCATGCCCTTGAGGACATTACTGTCCCAGCTTCCTCATGTGTTAACCAACCTGGAAGCTCTCCAAACTTCTCTTTCTGGGGTTTTATGGTGGTTTCGTTACATGAGCACAGTTGATTAAATTGCTGGCCATTGATGACTGATTCAACCTCTAGTCCTTCTTTCCTCCTCTCTAGTTACAGGATTGGTTCCTTGCCAACTAGTCCCTTTCCTTAGGTTCGGTCTAAAAGTCACCTCATTGACAGAACAAGAGACACCTTTGTCACTCTCACTACTTAGAAAATTCTAAGTTTTAGGAGCTTTGTGCTAGAAACAAGAACTACGACAAAATATACATATGTATGTATATTTCTTAGTATAAGTGACAAAGCACAACGAGACATTAACATTAACTTCATTTGTTATTCAATTACCTTCTGAAGAACATCTTGATTGCTTCCAGTTTTTAGAAGTTATGAAAAAGAATGCTCTAAACACTTGGATGCAGGTTTTTGTGTGAACAGATTTGTGACACACTTGAGTAGACACCAAGGATCACGATTGCCACATTGCATGGTAAGCCTATGTTTAGCTTTCTAAGGCATTGCCCCAATGGTACATGACTCCACCATTTTGCATTGCCACCAGCAGTGAATGAAGGATCCTGTTGCTCTGTATATGGACCAACATTTGGTGTTTTTCACAGGGAAGGAAAATGATACAGGTGAGAAGTTTGGACATAAAGAAAAGACAAGCATTAGAGAAGGAATTTGTGAAAGTAAAATATAATCTTTTCTTTTTCTTATTCTCAATTGATGTGATAGATAACTGTTCAAAATAACAATAGTAACAATGTATTGGGTACTTATATCTTGTGAATCCATGAAATGAATACCAGCAGTGTTATAAGGATGAGAAAGAGAGATTGGGAATGCTCTAAGTGAGCACACTATCTGTTATTCAATAACAAGGTGCTACCATAATCTAAGTAGACTTAGATTAGTTGAAAATGTTCAATGAAAGTCCTAGGGAAACTACTCAATTTTTAAAAATTTTTACTTATTTGTTCATTTTAGTGTTTATTTATATTTAGAAATAGAGAGTGAGAACAAATGTGTGCACACATGCGTACAAGCAGGGGAGGGGCAGAGAGAAGGAGAGAGAATCCCGAGCAGGCTCCATGCTGTCAGTCCCCAACGTGGGGCTCCCCTTTTCAAACCTTGACATCATGACCTGAGCTGATACCAGGAGTTCTTCAAAAACAATGTAGGGGCATCTACCTGGGTGGCTCAGACAGGTAGGCGCCCCTAAATTTTTTTTAAATAAGCATATTGATATGCTAAGAGAAGGGAGAAAATGGAAGTACTGTCTCTTACCAAAACAATCCTTAGCATGTTTTCAAATTAAGTGATTGTTTGCAGGACAGAAATGTATTCCTAGTTGGTCTTATTTTTATTTATTTTTATTTTTTTGTAGTTTCAAGTTTTTATTTAAGTACTAGTTAACATACAGTGCAATGATAGTTCCAGATATGGAATTTATCGATAGGTACTTACATATAACATCCAGTGCTGGTCTTATATTGAAAACTAATTCTTTGTGAGATGACCACTTAAAAAAAACAGATAAGGAAGTGATTCTCAGATGTTCAGAGAGGCCAACCCATGTTTTCAAGTCTTACAGCGGTAAGAAACTGGGCCAGCATGCAATCCAGGTAGGTATCAGTGTAACCTGTAATATTTCCTCAGTTCTAGCTGCTACTCTCTGGTGAAGATGCAATCTGGCTTAACACTCACACATTTCAGATGGAGACAAGACATGTGTAAAAGAGGCATGAGAGTTTGAGACAGCACATGGGAGGTGACACAGTGGAAAAGAGGCAGGTGATGAAATGATAGTGAAGAAGAGGTAGACGATGCTGACATTCGAACAATCTTGATGTTTCTGCTTACAGTAAGAGGTGAGGCCATATATTGACAGTGAGAACACGGAGCCAGGAAGGGCAGGCTTCCCTAAAGAGGCTTGACGAATTTGCCATTGTGAGATCAGCGACTTCACAATTGGAGAAATTCTCAAAGAGTTACCCAGGTGGGCAATGAGAACAAAACATGGAACCGAAACACCGGAAAGGCTGAGCTAAGGGGAGGGGCTGTCCCTTGTGGTCACTCGGTTTGGATCACAATAAATAAAGCAGGATGAAGACTCATGTAAACAATAGAAAAGAGTAAATTAGGCGATAGAAATTGGAAGAGATTGGAAAACCAATTGATCGCAATCCAATTCCCGTTGCATGTTGATGTCATGTAGTTTCATCATGCACCGAGTTTCTGTTACATGACCTTCCCTCAAGTAAACTTATAGGGAAAGACAGTGGAATGGAAGAAGATGCTCAGAAACAACAAAGCTTCTTTTAAGAAGAGTAAGGACAGGAGATTTATTTGTACTGACTAGTGGTAGAAAATGTATCTGCTTATTATGCAATCCATTCATTGCTCGATACAAAAAAGAAGAATTAAATGAGACATGTCACTATTGTACTCATGAAAAACTTCAGCAATGATTTTTTTCCACTGGTACTTGATCTCAAGGGAAAAAATTCCTAAAACCTACAGGCAGCAAAAGGTGAAGAACAAATTTGGATTTTAATAGCTGCTCAATATGATAGAGCTTGAAAAGGAGAATTCAAGGGAACCTGGCCTTTTTATTTGACAATGTGGAGCTCAGCATTGAACTCAAGGAAAAAGATCTTTAAGAAAAGGGCTTTTGATTGTATTCATGCTGGTTTGAATGAAAGCTGGCCTTTCCATGACAGTCCACAGTTCTTCCTAGTTGTCAAAACTCAACTATTGAAATTGGTATGGTGGGAGATTTATAGCAAGAAAAAAAGGACAACCTAGGAGTACTAAAATTCTTCTATTGGGTATCTTGAAAAAGCTCAATATTCTATAAAAAAAGAAAAAGGTAGTAATACCAACCATCTGTTGTAACTACTATTTTTTAAAGTGGCATGCCATTATAAAAACCACAAGTACGTTATAATGATTTCTTCCTCCCTCCCTCATTTCCTGCCTTCCCCTCTTCCTCCCTTTCTCTCACTCTCTCTCTCTTTCTGGCAAGGAGGGAGCCATTCTCTGTAGCACATAGATGTTTTACTACCATACATGGAAGGAGGTATATTTTTTATTTTTTTCAAATCTATGTAAACTTTGTTTTGAGATCCTGGAGAGAAGATATCTGAAGTGACTCCTGAAAGATGAGTATTAGTTCCTTTGTCCGTTCTCTCAGTAAATACTTAGGGATCATGTACTGAATGTCAGGCACTGTACTATGCTCTGGGGATAAGGGGTGACAAGACAGATCTTATATATTCTAGTTGTGATGAGGTTTAATAGATAAATAAGTAAATAAGGAAAGTTCAGATGAAAATAACTTAGTTCAGTTGAATAGTGCTGAGCAGTAAGAAACCTATTTAGGTTAGGAGTTCATAGAGGAATTATTTGAAGTGGTGTCACTTGAAGACCCTTTCTAATGTGAATGAGGCAGACATGCAGAGCTTTCAGGGATGAGAGCCCAAGCAGAGCGTCACCAAGAAGAGGGTGTTAAGGCAGGCAGAGGGCTGAGGCAATCCTGGAGAAAGAGCCTCTATCAAACTGAATTCCACACTACTCCTGGACTTGGATTTACATCATCCAACAACTATTTATTAAAGCTACTTTGAGTCAGGCTTTCTCCTACCTTCATCAGAGAGCTTCCTAACCAATTTATATGATAGTCTCAGAAACTGTCAGCAGAAGCTCCTAACTGTTGTCAAAAGAATTCTTTAAAGGGCATCCGAACTTGGTACAAGTTTGTAAACCACTGTTTACACTGTGGAGTTCACAGTGTTAAGAGTCTCTGGGTTTTCTGACTTCTTCTCAAATGCAATCATGCTGGAAGATGATTTTTAGTTCTTGCCTCTTAGGAGAGGAAACAACACTAAACACATGGGGAATCTGGCATGTAGCTTGATCGAGTTTAGAAAAGTCAGGAAGACTTTTATAGAGTTTGTATTTATCTTTTCAGTGATTAAAATTTTGATTATTTTTGGCATTGTTTGCTTTTTGTTGAGGGATGTAGGCTTTGTGTGTAAAGTGTATTTTACTGTATATGTAATTATACTTGTGTAGTTGAGAATAGAGAGACTTGTATTCTATTCATTTTGTATTATAGGTTTAATCTTGGAATCTCAGAGAATAATGTTTCTAGTTGTCTAACACAACCAGGAAAACTGTAAAAAATTTATTAAAAGGTTGGAAACAGGTAGAAGGAATTACTAGGTGTCCCTGTAGTAAGTGCTGAAAGTTGTCTCCGCAGGCCTCCCTGGGGAGTAGTTAAGCTTTTAGGGGTGTAGGCCTTTGGGTGACTTGTGTTTACTATTGGTTGGAATGTTTTACGACTCTGTAAGGATGTGGTGAAGTTGCAGCAAACTGACAACAACACCAGTGATTTCTGTCTTGTAGAAAGATGACCAACATGAACATCATTTATTGCTCAGGAGAACGTTGAGCACTTCTGGGGCATCGGGGCGGGGCGGGGGGGGGGGCTCAGTCGGTTCAGCGTCTGACTTTTGCTCAGGTCATGATCTCACCATTCATGAGTTCGAGCCCCACACCAGGCTCTGTGCTGACAGCTGGGAGCCTGGAGCCTGCTTCAGAATCTGTGTCTCCCTCTCTCTGCTCGTCCTCCACTCACTCTCTCTCTCTTTCTCAAAAATAAACAAATAGAACATTGAGCACTTTGATATCTAAAGTAACAACTTATTGTCATTTTTGTAAAAAAATACATTTCTGAGTGATTATATAAAATTCTGTTTCTCAAATACTGTTTGAATTGGCTTCATTATCTCTGGATTCCTTACGAATGAGTTAATTTATTTTGGACACATTTCACTCTGTGTTTGTGTTATGTTTTTAACTTTTTGAAAATTATAATTAAAAATGTCTAATGGTTATTTATTTTTGAGAGAGAGAGAGGGAGAGAAAGAGAAAGAGAGAGAGGAAAAGGACAAGCAGTGGAGGGGCAGAGAGAGCGGGAGACACAGAATCCGAAGCAGGCTCCAGGCTCTGAGCTGTCAGCACAGAGCCTGATGTGGGGTCTAAACCCAGGAACTGTGAGATCGTGACCTGAGCCAAAGCCGGATGCTTAACTAACAGCCACCCAGGTGCCCCAGTTCTGGGCTATTTTAAAATGTTATAAAAATGAGTATCTGGTTTGCCAAATAAAATTGAAAAAACTTTCTCAATCTCCCTGAGCTTCTATTGTTATCCTTTTAACTATTAAAAATATCAATAATAAGGTCTAAAGCAGAGCCTTTTTTTTTGTGAGAATTGAATGAAATAATAAATGTCAATGCAATCTGTATGATACCATGGTATTATGTAAATCCAGTAATTTACTGCATGACTCTTGTGTCCCTCCAAAATTCGTATGTTGAAATCTTAACCCTCAGAATGTGATTGTATTTGAAGATAGGGCTTTCAGGAGATAATTAAGATAATAAGAGGCATGTGGGTGGGCCCTAACTGAATATGACTGATGTTTTAGTCTGTTCAGCTTACTTTGACAAAATATCATCGACTTATCATCATGGCTTATGAACAGCAGAAAGCTGTGTCTGCCTAGAGACTGGGAAGTCCAAGATCAAGGCTCTGGCAGACACGGTATCGGTGAGAGCCCTCCTCCTACTTCATAGATGGTCTTCTCGCTGTGTTCTCACAAGAAGGGAAGGAGGAGAGACCTCTCTGGAAGCTCTAACCTCATTCCTGAGGGCTCCACATATGTGACCTAATGGCCTTCAAAGGCCCCACCTGCTAATGCCATCACCTCAAGGGTTAACATCCAACGTATGAATCTTGTGGGGAGGACATATTTGGATCATAGCAACTTGTGTCCTTATAAGAAGAGGAGGTTAGGACACACACACACACACACACACACACACACACACACTCACATAGGGGAAGGCCCTGTGAAGTTGCCGGAGGAAGACAGTCATCTACAGCCCAAGGAGAGAGGTTGGAGAAGAAAGTGACCCTGCAGACACTTTGATCTCAGACTTGCGGCCTCTAGAACTGCAAGAAAAGCAATGTCCTTTGTTTAGGCCACCCAGTCCGTGATACTTTGTTAGCGCGGTCGGAGCAAGCTAACACAGCCCTCTTCGTTTAATGAGTTCACCCTAGAAAGCATTTGGTCAAAGACAAAAAGCTTTTGAGCAAAATCATTACTATAAACATATTCTGGGTAAAGACATGATAAGGTTTTCGCTCCTTATGAGTCCATTCTAGAAAGCCGTTCTCTTCACAGATACCAAGCAGCAAAGCAACAAATATACCGCATTTTTCTCTTCATTCACCCTCAGACTCTCTTTTTGTCTGTCAAGATTTTTTAGGTGTTTATTTATTTATTTATTTATTTATTTAGGGAGAGAGAGTGAGTGGGGAAGGGGCAGAGAGAAAGGGAGAGAGAGAATCCCAAGCAGGCTCCGGGTCTTCAGCACAGGGCCCTATCGATGCTGCTCTTGAACTCACAAACTGTGACGTCATGGCCTGAGCCAAATGCTTAACAGACAGAATCACCCAGGTGCTCCCTCAAAATTTTCTGAACAGGTTTTAATCAAATATTGTATCAGCAAAAACTTTGTATTTTATTTCTGAGCATATATATGCTATATAAAATATTAATATTTATATAAAAATAAAACATTTTATTATTGAGGTCTAGTTGACATATTGGTTTTGATGGACAGCATTGTGACTGGACAATTCCGTAGTTACTCAGTGCTCACCACAATACACAGTAAGTAATCACCATCTGTCACCATACAACATTATTACAATATTGTTGACTATATTTCTGATGCTGTGGTTTTCATCTTCATGACTTACTAATTTTACTTTTTTAATTTTTAAAATTTTCTTAATGTTTCTTTATTTTTGAGAGAGAGAGAGAGAGAGAGAGAGAGAGAGAAAGCAAGCTGGGAGAGGCAGAGACAGAGGGAGCCACAGAATCTGAAATGGGTTCCAGGCTCTGAGCTGTCAGCATAGAGCCTGATGTGGGGCTTGAACTCATGAACTGTGAGATCATGACCTGAGCCGAGGTTGGACTCTTAACTGACTAAGCCACCCAGGGCCCCCATTTAAAAATATTTTTAAATGTTTATTTTTGAGAGAGAGACAGAGACAGAATGACTTACTAGTTTATAACTGGACTCTTTTTATTGCTAATTTGCACAAGAATTTTCTGATGCTGTTTGTCTTGCTCTCAGGAGATTTTTTTTTTAACACAGGTGTGAGTTTAAACACAGTGTGAAGTGAGATACTGAGCAGTAGTTGCCTTGTGCTTTTCTTAACAAGGGGCCAGGCTGTGGGAAAACAGAATCATGGGGGTTTTGACACTGGGGTCCTCCCACTGCAACACCCTCGGGCTTGGATAATACTGTTTCTGGCTGACCAGTAAAGACTGTCACTCAGTGTCTGCTCTGAAGGTCCACTTCACACAGTAAACCACTCTTGGGGTCTCCTTACCTTGCAGGTGTTCTTTTCCATGCTTCTCTTTCTTCTTCAATAAGCTGTGCTTTCAGACCTAAGATTCAAACATTCTCACACTAGAGATAAGAAGTATTTGGGCCTGAAAAGGGAAGAGGGCTCTGGGGTTTGGAAGCCCGTGCTGGGAAGAGCTTCACTTAGGAAGAAGGCAGTGTAAGGATTTGGGGCTTTCAAAAAGAGGTAGGCTCATAAAAATATGCTCAGCATTAGTCATTAAGGAAATGAAAACCAAAATTGCAATGACATACTATTTCCCATGCACTAGGATGGATAAAATAAAAAAGACAATACATAAAAGAAGGGTTGGCAAGGATGTGGAGAAACATAAAATGGTGTATCCACTTTGGAACAGTCTGGCACTTTCTCAAAATGTTGAACATGACGTTACCACCTGACCCATCAAGTTCACTCTTAGGTATGCATCCAAGAAAAGTGAAAACATACGTTCACACAAAAACTTGTATGTGGATGTTCATAGAAGAATTAGTACAATAGTCAAAAAGTGGAAACAACCCAAATGTCCATCAACTGAGGAATGGGAATAAAATGTGGTGTGTCCATTCAAGGGAATAGCATTCTGTAACGAAAAGGAACAAAGGTCTGATATATGCTACTGCATGGATGAACATTAAAAATCATGTGCTAAGTGAAAGAAGCCAGTCACAAAAATTATCTATTGTATGATTCCATTTATGCAAGAGGCCACAATAGGAAAATCTATAGAGATTGAGGGTATATTTGTGACTGGAGGTGGGTGATAGGAATTACTGCTAATTGCTATCTAGTTTCTTATTAGGGTGATTAAAATGTTCCCAAATTGGCCATGGTGATGTTTGCACATATCTGTGAATGTACTAAAAACCACTGAAGCATATACTTTACGTGGATGCATTATATGATATATGGGTTGTATTTCAATAAATCTGATTTTAAAAATGATGTTAGAAACCAGGGCTTCCAGAGAGGAGACCCGTTTGCTGAATGACACATGGGTGTTAAGCAAGATGGTTTTATGAAGGGTAAAGGCCACAACCTTAGAAACCACAGTGAAGATTTTCCATGCCCACACTTGGCACTTGAGTGAGCCATGCAGGCTGAAGCCTGCTGCCTTTCCCCCACATCATCTGTTACGTTAGCCCCTTAGATTCTCATATGATATAAATGCATGACATTCATTCAACCCCTAACATAAACAAGGTTGAATTCCAGTTACTCCAGTAAATCAGGATGTAGAGGCAAGTTTTGTTGTCCTTCATCTCATTGAATACAGATGCAACCCCACCGCTTTTGTTTGAGAGTGGGGTTCCCCAAGTCCGCCCTCTCCCACTTCTCATATTTGAGGCATGACGGGTGAACTGTGTCTGAAGAAAAGAATAACTGTAGTGGTTTCGTTTTTTAAAATGATGTTTCCATATCTTTGAGTTTTGCAGCTAGATGGCATTTCTTTTGTATTACCCATAGCCTTGTTTATTACATTCTCCAAGCTAATATTAGAATTCTGTGAATTTCCCCTTTATCTTTTTCTTGGGGAATCTATCTACTACCTGCTTCTTATTAACTCTGTGAGGACATTCTGAAATAGGTCTTGATCAATTTAACATTTAAATAGCCTCAGGGAAGATACATAGCCTTGTGTCTATTTGGCTATGGCTTTGTAGAAATGCAGTATTCTTTAATTATGAGAATTATCTCCAAGGCATACAAAGAAGTTGCTGCTCTAGAAAGTCTAAGACACACTAAAATATGAACCATTGTCGTTAAGGCTTTGTTGACCAGATGATTAACTGAGAAATGGGAATCAGCTCATGTGTACCATTTGGGCAACGACTTCCAGAGAGAAACTCAATAAGTTGATGTAAAACAAGAAAATTGCTTGCTCTTCTTTGTAAGAACCCCACCCACCCCTGTTTGAAGACACTGGGATGAAATCCTGAGAAGGACGCACAGAGGTGAAAGCTGATTTTCCCTGAAGTGCACATTGTACGTTCGAAGCCAAAGTTCTTTCAACAAGATTAATAAGTGCTATTCATGGCATTCTCTGGGCAGATCAACAGTGTGAAGAGCACAGGGATAAGGCTACAAAATCCTGTTGTCTTCAAATGTGTTTGAGCAGCAGCCAACAGTAGGAGGAGCTCTGCTCATCTTTTGGTGGGGAGGAAGCAAATTGTGGAGGGCCAAGTTACAAAACACAAATCATTTTTAAGCAAATCTGGAGGTTAATTAAATGGCTAGCTCGCACGCTAAAGACCTTTACTTGAGAATCTACAACCTTCCTAATGTCTAACTTGTGATGCTTAGGACCAGAAAGAGTGAGAAATCCTCCTAAAGGGCTGCAAACACAGGGTAAGTCAAGTCCACCAAGGTCAAACAGAGACATCAAACATTAGAAACAGAGGGAAAGAGGGGCGCCTGGGTGGCTCAGTCGGTTAAGCCTCCAGCTTCGGCTCAGGTCAGATCTCACGTTCGTGGGTTCGAGCCCCGTGTCAGGCTCTGTGCTGACAGCTAGCTCAGAGCATGGAGCCTGCTTCCGGTTCTGTGTCTCCTTCTCTCTCTGCCCCTCCCCCTCTCATGCTCTGTCTCTCTCAGTATCAAAAATAAATAAAAAACAAAAAGAAAATTAAAAAAAAAGAAACAGAGGGAAAGAATGTAGCAGTTTCTGTTTCTTTTCCATTTTGATTACTGATTAATAATTAAGGTTCAATTCATAACTTTATGTATTCAAACTAATGGTTGGATACTTATTTCTAAGTCCAGTAATAATGTAGTCACAAAAAAAGGGAACTGGAAATTAGAAGAAGTGGGTTTGGGCCTGCCCTTTCCCATTTTGTGACTCTAGACAATTTTTTCACTTCTTGAGGATTCGGCATCCTTCCCCATATAAGGATGGGGCTTAGAGATCCTAAGATGCCTTCGACCTCATGATTTTATGATTTATGAATCTTGAATTTCGGAGCTGGCTGACTCACTGGTGATTTATTCGAGAAAAATAATCTTATTGACTCCCAAACGAAAGACTCATATTTCCTGTAGGTGACAAATTAATTTTTAAATATCATTAATGTCAAACCAAAGAAAATATCCTGACTCCAACAAGAAATTTAAAGAGTCTGCCCAAAGATAGATGGCTAGGAATTAGCAGTGTGTGAGTTCCCGTAATTAACTAAAACTCCACATAGGAATTTTTCTTAATTTATTAAAAACTTGTGTGGTTCTTTTTCTTTTCCAAACCAAATATTCTCAAAGAAATGAAAATAAGTTTCAGGAGCACACTTAGCAAGGAGCTACTCTATTGTATTTTCCTACTACTATTGTCTTACTCTTTAAATGACGGGACTAATATTACAGACTGACAATGACATGACACCACAGGCTAATCCACCATTTGCACTTTCCACTGAATCTCCAGGAAGAAAATGAGCCATCAGACACTTGGAATGCATACATTAAATGATGGTGCTATGAAATTTGGACTAACTGGAGAGAAGAAACTATACCAGGAAGATTCTCCTGAGGCCAAATAGATTCTCCTGAGGCCATTTCCATCACTAGAAGTGGCCACCTAATCACAGTTGCTTAGCTCAACGATTAAACAAATATGTAAAATATGGCAGCGCATGTTTAAGGATTTATCAGAGAGGATGGTTTGGGATAGAAATATCAACAACAATTTGAAGTGACTTAAACATTCAGGCAAGTTCAGAAGGAAGGTGGGATTTGGGGTTGATGTAACGCAGACCCTGTCTTTTCTTCCTGCTATTGTTTTTTCTCCCTGACGTGTACCTTCATCCTTGGTTGGATGGTGGCTCCAGAGTCAGACTGTCAAAAGTTTGATTCTGTCTCTGCCTCTCCTTGACAGATCACAGTGACCATGCCATGAATAATAAAAATAGTTGGAAGTGTTGGCATTTATCAAACTCTCGTTACATGGTGTGTTTTACATGTATTGATTCATTTACTCTTGACCATAGTCCTGCCAAGTGGTGTGGTACTTTAAAAAATATGTCTCAAATTCTTTGAGATGCCTCTTTGTGACAAGTGAGCTCTAATTTCCCTCTTCTCAGATATGGGCTGCAGACCCGTGAGGTCCGACTTCCGAGTTCACATTCTCAGCCCCTGGTGTACATAGTCATGATGTGATGGGTGTCTGTGTCCTGCCTAGAATATTTGAAATTCTTACTTTCCCTTTTAAATGGCCCCATTTTCAGGATTGGTGGATACTTTGAGAGGGATTAAAATGAAGAGTTGACTAGAAGTGTTAAGAATTTCTTAAAACACATTTTATTTGAAGTAAAAAATGATGATTACATGTCTTAGAAGCCATCTGGCATTTCCATTTCTTTGAATCTCATATTGCAGAGACTAGATGTGAGAAGTGGGTCATAAGTTTGGGAAAGGGGTAAGGAAGTGACTGACCTTCCACACCAAGGAAGAGATTTGAGTTCAAATTTTGTATAGGTACCAGTTTCTACTCATTGGACATAAGCTAATGAGACAGAAAAGCACAGTGAAAATGTATAGCTTTATGAATTCCAGTAATTGTAGCAATGTTAGGTGTTGAGTGATTTCTTTAAAAGTAAAGGTAAGACTCAATAAGATTATTTTTGTTCTGAATTCAAATGTGAAAATTGCGAAAGCTTCAGTATTAATTTCTGCATTATTGCTGAGGTCTCACAGGCAAATTCCCACATTGTGTTTCCCCCTTCTTTGCAGATCTGTTTCCTACCTCTGGATGGACAGAGAAAGAGGCCCGGAGCTAGGTTCTGCCCCAGTCTCTTAGTTCTGTCTTTCTTGTTTCTGACCCCTCAGTTTGGTGAGGCCCAAGGGGCAACAAGTGGACCAGCCATGAGGTCCCGGGGCAGCAAGTGATCTCTCTTGTTTTCCAGGGAGAGTTCCCTCCACTTCCAAAAGCACCAGAGCCCCGAGGGAGGGGAAGTTGCCTGCTTGAAGTAACTTGAAGAGTGAATGATAGGGCATCATGGTTGGGTAACCTTTCCACTGCTATATAGAGAATTTGCCTTCAAGTCTTACTCAAGAGGGGGATGGTTCTTTACTCAGCCCTGGGAAATGACCTATACAAGGTCTATCTTGTATTCCTTGTACCACGATTACTTGTGTCCCTCTTCTCTTAGCTCTCTAATGGGTTAGAAACTCTTGAAGGAAAAAAAAAAAAGGAATAGTGTCATGCCTAGATCATAGCTCAATACATACTAATGCTACTGATAATTAAAAGTGAAGAATGCAGGGTGCCCAGGTGGTTCAGTCAGTTGAACATCCAACTTCAGCTCATGTCATGATTTCACAGTTTATGAGTTCAAGCCCAGCATTGGGCTCTGTGCTGACAGCTTGGAGCCTGAAGCCTGCTTTGGATTCAGTGTCTCCCTCTCTCTTTCTCTCTCTCTCTCTCTGCCCATCCTCCACTGTGTGCACCCTCCTTTTCTCTCAAAATAAAAAAGTTTTAAAAAAGTGAAAGGTGGTTGGATGAATAGAACTATAAAGCACCTTAAATTTTCCTGCTAAAGTTGCCTTGTTAGATATACATTGAGATTAGAAGACAAATCTTAATGTGCATCTGGAATTTATAAAACAGGTGAGTTCAGAGCAGGTATATTACTTTAAGTAAAAATTGCCTTAAGAACAAAGTTCAGTTCCAAAGTTCACTTAATAATCAGTGTTTCAGTAATTGACCTATTAACGAACTTTTACAGTAAACAATGATGTACTGCTTTATTCAAAATAGAATAGAACTTAAGGCAGAGACTATTTTCTAGCTTGGTAGATGTCCTATTTTAACAGATCTACTGTATTTTATCTATTTATGTATGCATTTTGGGGGGCTTGGAATGGAAAGCTAATTGATAATTGATGTATATCCTGCTTTCCCTCCCAAAGGATTAGAAACTATTTACTGCTAAATTGTAATTCAAAATATAAATATATGTGGCTCATAACCCTGAGGTGCTTTTTGGTGTTTATAATGTTATCTATACCGACTGTACCAGATTCGAGATCTATAAATGAATGGCATCAGAGTAAGAAACAAGCAGTAAAAAAACGTTTTCTCTAACCAGAGAAATTAAATGGCTCTCGGTGGGATCCTGTACATTGATGTCCACTGGGAACACAGAGAATGGGCTTTCGTTGGGTCCATCTAGGTTATTGGCCAGTGAATGGAGAATCATGACTATGAAACTCAAACGTTGGTGGTAATAGATGCAAGTAATTTTCCATGATAAAAGTGCCTTTTTCATCAAGGTTTACTCGACATCAAGATTCACCAAATGTCTAAGGTTCTGTGTGATGTATGGTAGGCACCTAGCAAGCCAGCAACGGCACATTGAGTCATGCTTCTAATCTCTTGCCTTCTTCTGAAGCATTCCTTCTTCCCCAGCCAGAGAAAGTTCCCCACTTTAAAGGGATCTTATCTGACCGAGGCAAGCCCATCTAGACAATTTCATATCTTAAGGTCAACTGACTTACAACATTAATTACATCTGCAAAGTCTTTTTTTTGCCACACAATGTAACATAATTACGGGTGTAACACCATGGGGAGAAGATCATGTGGGTCAAAGTTCTGTCTGCTACAGCCACAAGCCTAGAAAGTAGCAGGTTCAGTTACTATTTGAAGTCAACAAAACCTACATTCATTACATTAGACCACCATGCTCTATTCATGGATTAAAATAAGAAAAGTCATATTAGAAAACAGTTTAGCATCCCCAATAGGATATGAATAATTCATTATTGTTGCCATGAAACTATCCTTGGTTCCTTCCTGAAATAAATGACTTGAGAATATAATCCAGAACAGATAAATCAAAATATTGAATTCAAAAGGGTAACCGTTTTTATGATACTAGACAAATTTCCAAAGCTTTCTGTAATTCAAAATGCTTATCTGAGGGGTGCCTGTATAGCTCAGTCAGTTATGAGTCCGACTCTTGATTTTGGCTCAGATCATGATCTCACAGTATTAAGATTGAGCCCCATGGAGCCTTGCTTTGGATTCTGTCCCTCCCTTTCCTTCTGCCCCTCCCTCACTTGGGTGTTCACTCTCTCTCTCTCAAAAAAAAAAAAATGGAAAAAAAAAAGAATGCTCATCTGAAATATGGATATGATAACAGCTACTCCACGAGATTGCAATGAAGATGGCATGTGGTAAAGTGCAAGACACAATTCCTAGTGCATAGTAAACACTCGATCAGTACTAGTTATTTTATTCACACAGAAGTGTCCTTTATGTTGTCATAACATTTACCATACTTTCTTTTACTGCTTGTTTAATTATACATATTCTTTTCTTGACTAAAACTCATAAGAACAAAGATCACATCATTTTTCATTAAAGCTTTTATTTTAGCATCTGGAGCTGAACTTGGCATGTACAAAGGTAGTCAGTAAATATTTGCTAAATACACAAATAAATAATTTTGGATGAAATCTGTTATTTGTAACATGGTGTGGGTCAAATAAGATACCTATGAAGGCCAAATTTGGTCTATGGATTGCATTCTACCAAAGACTATGATGATGATAATTTAGGAAGGAAGTTTTTCAGACATGTGTTATCAATCTTCTATAGAACTCTAAAAGACTCAATACATATCCATAGTATGTCTAATTTTGAGCAATATAGATGCTGGAGAAAATGACAATTCAATAATGTAGAGGATTTCAAATATTTCTCTCCCAAACTGTAGAATGACCAAGTTGTTTTATTACAACTCCCTTTAAATTAAAAACAATTCTCCTTGTTTTAAAAAATGGCAAAATGTCTTGATAAGTCTCTGTTTGTAGCTTAGAGTGCTTTGCTCTTTCTCAGGGATGTGTTTCATCTGTTATTTATTCATAACACCAAGCTGCTGCCCTTGGGAGAGGCCCAGAGCTAGAGAGAGGGAGTCTCCTCAAATTAGTCCTTGGGGTCCATGCTCTGTGCTCTTATTGGTCCCTGAAATGCAAACTCACTACCAAATATTTATCTTCATGGCACTTGGTACTTTGATATGATCTGAAAAGAAAAAAAAATGATTTAACTCCTTTCAATATGGCATTGAAAAGATTCCTTTGGAATAAAAATTAGTGTAGAAATAGTGAGACACATTTCCTAAAGCATCATTAGGACCAGGGCCAGAAGTTCCCTATAATTGAAACAAGTGATAATTATAAAAACGTTGATGTAATTAACGACTGTAGTCTCAGTAACCCTAACACATTCCCAATATAATTATGTGCACAAGTGTTTTAATCAAATTTCAGGGACTGCTTACACAGACTGGTAGGATATCTTAATCTGGAATTCAATTAAATAAAAGTTTTAAAAAACTCTAAAAGAGGCAAAATACTTTCTAGCTTTGGTGTATTGTTTTTAAAGATGTGGTTTCGAGAAGAACAATGCATATGAAGCAGGAAAGAGAGAATGCCAGTTCTAGAAGCAAGATTTTGGGCAAAAGAGAGTGAGAGAGCATGGCTGGAAGCCTCTATATTGGTGAAAACACTTTGGGGGGATTTTTCTAGAACTCCAGCTATAAACTGGGCCAATGTTAGATTTCTTGTGTTTGGTGGTAAATAGCACTGATATTTTGAACAATGGCTTGTCTCTTTCCTCTTCATTGTCACATGAGTTCACTGCTGGCTTTTCTGCCATCCTTCCAGTAAAGGAGGTCCCTGCATTTAGGCCCCTTCTTTCATACGTTCAGTTTGTTAGGTTTTCAGATAAAAACTTCACATTTTAGAATGTGATTTAAATGGAAAGCCCAAAAGAAAATCCCAGCTTCAACCTGGAATCTGGGAGAATCAGATCCAGTTAAGCAGTCTACAGAGAAGAGTTGGGAGAAGCACCTGATTGAAGTGTAGTTTTACAGATTATGATGGAAGGGAAGATTTGTCATGTCTGACACGAGGTCTGGAGAAACCTCTCAACTTCTGTCTGAATCTCTTGGAGCCCATTTTGTGGGGAGGCTGGCTGCCATGTAAGGAGAGTGTCCTGAGACCCCCCTGCTGTGAGGAAGCCCAGGCAGTGGCACCTTGCTCAATGCTTCCTTTATTGTGACGACTGCACACGAATACGTTTGGCCCAGACCCTCCCCTCTGAGCCTTAGAGCCATGTATCCGCAGGTCCACGCCACGTCTCTGCCAGAAAGTCCTGCTCCACAAGCATCAGTGTGAGGTGAATACTTGCGCCCCCTCCCCACAACCTGTCTCTTCTCCAGTGTCTCATCTTGGGAATTGGTTTTGACATTCTCCCACCCCACCCCCCTTAGCCTCAAGTGCTTTAGCTAAAAATCTAAGAATCAGCCTTTATTTTGCCTTTTTCCAAAACCCACGACTAATCCATCCACAAAATACTAGTGATTCGGCATCCACCAGTGTACCTTGACTACCCTCCCTCATTGCCCAGTTTTCTCCTCTACTCCCTGCATTGTCACCTCTTCCAGCAGCCTCCTTAGCAGCCTCCTGTCTCCGTTTCTGCCATCCTCCTATTTATTCTCCATTTACCAGCTAATGTTTTAAAGATGTTAGTTGGATCTTCCCATGCCTTTGCATAAACACTCAAGTGGCTTGCTGGGCATTGAGTACAATCCACGTGACTTGGTGGCCCCACCTGGTCTTCTGTTTCTCTCCCTCACTTGGCTCTGTCAGCACACAAGCCCTTTCTCACCTAACCGCCTCGCCAGTGATTGTCCTCTGTCTGGACCAGTCCCAAGTGCTCTTCACATTCTCCTTAAATGTCAGGGAGGCCTCTCGTGATTGCCACAGTTAAGGTCAGTTTTCCTGGCATCCTCATTCATGGCACCATGGTATTTGTGAGCCCTGTAATCATTTCATGAGTGTGTGTTTGCGCATGTCATCTTTATTATCTAGCTCTTTATAGTATCCCTCAAGTGCCGCAAAGTCATGGTCCATGTTGATTTCATGTTCACCATTATGTCCTTGGACTTACCATCGTCCCCAGCATATACGAGATGCCCCATTAATTATTTTCAATTGGTTATTTTGTCGAGTAAATGAACAAATACCAAAGCCTTAGAAAATCTCAAGAGAACCACATACATGGCTTAGGGAAGAAATGGTCAGAAGTGTAAGGGGGAAATCGTGAGAAAGTGTTCTCTTCCGTACTGAGCTAGAGCAGAAGACTGGAAAGAGAGGACCTGGTGTGAAGGATGTCCGCAAGGCAGTTCACCAGGGAGACCCAGTCCCCATCCATTTCCTGCCCTGCCTCTTGGACATGGTTCCCAGCCTATCACCACCCAAGTTCCTCACGCCTGAAATCCCGCTCCCAAGTCTGACCTTCAGCAGCCCTGCCCTCTCCTCACTCATCACCTGCCACGCCACCTTCCCAAATTTCCCTCCTCGTGCCAAGGATGCCCCTCCCAGCAGCTTGAAGCTTCAGATGGCCAATCTTTCCACCCGGTGAATGGAGGATCTGGGCATGGTGGCAGGGGGAGGCAAATCTTCAGTTCCTGGTCCTACAACTGTGCCCTCAGCACCCATGGACTTGGGTAGAGGTGAGATGTCAGGTAGACAGACACATGGGTACACGCCTCAGGCTCAGAGGAGAGGTCTGGACCAAATGCATGCAGTTAAGAGTTACCACCATGGATAAAGCTTTGGGAAAGGATGAGCTCCCTAGACAAAGCATTACAGGGAGGAAGAAAGGGGAGGAAAGAGGGTTGATGACAATATCAGGAAAAGTGGGTAGCTGGGAGGAGAATGCAAATCTGTCTTCTTCTCTGACATTTAGTCCAATTGGAGGAGACTATGTCCAGAGCACATAAGCACCTAACCTAATCTCTGCTTTTCAGATGTCAGTTGGGGGAAATAGCGCGAAGGGATCTCAGTGTGTTTTTCTGGCTTTTTCTCCTAATGTTATAATATCTTGTCTTCTACACTTTTGCTCATTTCTTCCATCCAGCCTGTGAAGGTTTTACGGAGTTTAAAGAGTGCTCAAAAACTGGTCCTTTAGGCTGTCGTGTGGAGTTCACTGTTTTCCTCTGTCCTACCCTGGCAATCTGGGGCCCTGAACCTGAGTGACCACCATGTGGTACCCCAGCCATGACGCACCTTTCTGGGACCCCCCGGGCTGGGAGCCCTGGTTACCAAACTGCTAGCAGATTGTCTTTCCTTTGTGTTGTGTCTGTATCCAGAGAATCAAAACTGGCAAGTTAGAGGCAAAACCGTCGAATTTGTGGGAGAGGTGACTCGTAAGTCCCCAAAGATGAGCCTTCCACCAAAGGAAAACCTGCTTCACACACACCTTGGAGAAAAGATGTGCAATTGAAGAGCCCGAAAACTTAATGTCTGCTGACCTAGGACCCTCTTCCCACCGGGTGACTCCTTGGGGTGGGAGTGAGGCCATGTGCTTTTTGGGGGTGAGGGTTGGGCTTGCTTCCTTGCCTCTCTCTGAGAGCAAGAGGGCTTGGGAGAGCCAGGGCTGGGGTGTCTGAGGCTCAGTAAGGAGGACAGGGACTCCTGGTCACTTCACAGCAGGAGTTTTCAGTCTCCTGCATATGGAATTTTACTAAATACTTAATGTTGGCATTTCACCCCCTTAGATTCTGATGGGCTTCATCTCAGGTGCCGCTAGGGCACTGGGACTTTTGAAAGTTTTTGTGCAGGGGCGCCTGGGTTGCTCAATCAGTTAAGCCTCTGACTCTTGATTTCAGCTCAGATCATGATTTCACAGTTTGTGGGTTTGAACCCCAAGTTGGGCTCTGTGCTAACAGCTCCAGAGCCTGCTTGGAATTCTCTCTCCCTTTGTCTCTGCCCCTCCCCAGCTCCTGTTCTCTCTCTCAAAATGAATAAATAAACATTTAAAAGACTGTCTTTTGTGGAGTCAAAAGGCAGTCTTTTGGGAAGCTCTTCAAAAATCCTCCCCACGATTCCAAAGTGCCCCCTATAAATCGAGAACTTCAAAGCACAATTTGAGCTAACTTGTGGAAATACAGAATGGCTAATAGATGCACAAGGAAAGAAAATAAGGTCACAAAAATAGGAATATCAAAATTCTTTCATGGTTATGGATGGTTATGTTTATGGGAAGGAATGGATTGAGAACAATCAGGAAAAATATTGTCATCTTGGGCTGGGGGGGGCAATCTCTCTGTGGAATTTCTGTGACCTTCCCCTCCACCCCACAAATCCAGGCTTAAGGTGAGTTCTAATCCTGTTCCAAGGTGTTCCGCATACTGCAAAGCCAGTAAAGTCCTCTGAGACGCTGGGCCAGCTTGATCCTCGCTGTCTCTCTAGGCGAGAGCTCCTTCCAGGAGGCCACGCGAGTGCATGAAAGAAGAGATGCGCCTCTAATAATACAGTTTAACCTAAATCTGTGACTTTAGACCCTCTTGGAAGATATCACCACTGTAGGTACTGACTGGGACATTCACCGCAGCCAATGAAGGACTCTCCAGAAAATTCTTTTTAAGGTTCAGGGAGAAAGCAGGATATTTTATTTCATCCTGTGCCAATAGTTGGTGTAGCCATTGAGAAAGATTGAGCTGGGTTAACTCACAAAAATAATCCATTGTAGTATTAAGAAAAATAGTTTAAAGGGGCACCTGGGTGGCTCAGTCGGTTAAGCGTCCGGCTTCGGCTCAGGTCATGATCCCACAGTTCGTGGGTTCAAGCCCCGCATCGGGCTCTGTGCTGACAGCTAGCTCAGAGCCTGGAGCCTGCTTCTGATTCTGTACTCCCTCTCTCTCTGCCCCTCCCCTGCTCACGCTGTCTCTCTCTGTCTCTCAAAAATAAAAAACATTAAAAAAAAAAAGAAAAATAGTTTAAGTATGGTACGAACCTTTTCACAAGAATTGTAAATCCAGTTCATTTATCCATAAAGAAAAAAAGGAACTGGCAGTTGGGGACCTGGAGATAAGTTAGCCTTGATAATAAGAGGCCAATGCGCAATCTCTACAGAGACTGGGAGCCAAATAATGACCTGTGTGTAATGTGGGACCAGGGCGCCTTGGCTGCAAATCAAGACGAGAGCGGGGCCGCTGCAACAAGTTGCAGTAACTCTGGACTTCAGAAAGGTGGGCCTTAGAGGAGGAGTGACATGGACCGGGTTTTAAGTCCTGAAAAGGGGGGCTTGATTGGAAGGTGGGAGGCGTTGTGTGTGGCGTAGGTGACACATTTAACTCTGCACAACATGCGTGGAATACCATTGTTATGTTTTTTTTTTTTTTGATACACAATTTTATTTTATTTTATTTTTTTTCCATAATATTTTATTGTCAAATTGTTTTCCGTACAACACCCAGTGCTCTTCCCCTTAAGTGCCCTCCGCCATCACCACCACCTCTTTTCCCCCCTCCCCCTTCCCCTTCAACCCTCAGTTCATTCTCAGCATTCAATAGTCTCTCAAGTTCTGCATCCCTCTCTCTCCCAAACTCTCGTTCCCTCTTCCCCTCCCCCTGGTCCTCCATTAGGTTTCTCTTGTTTTCCTGCTAGACCTATGAGTGCAAACATATGGTTTCTGTCCTTCTCTGCCTGACTTATTTCGCTTAGCATGACACCCTCAAGGTCCATCCACTTTCCTACTGTTCATAGCAGCAATGTCAACAATACCATTGTTATGTTGACTGCTTGGTATTCTAACATTTCTTTCTTCATATTTCCACTCTGACTGTTGTTGCTGCCTTTAGCCTCTAACTTAACAATCTCACCCGCCTTGGGAGCATGAAGAACCCGAGCGTCAGGTTAGGAGGGAGAGTCAGTTAGGTTAATGAGAGGCTGTGCCAAGTGCTGTATCAAAGCAGGTCACACTTTTATTAAGTTGCATTAGAGCTTGACTAGTGTTCGTCTTGACACTTTCAACCTCCCAGTCTCCTTGAGGCCGGGAATGATGCAGGAGGTTTAATGCCATTCTGTGTGGCTGCTGCTCTGGATTTCCAGGACAGTAATTAGCAAAGAGGACAGGGTCCTGGTTGAAGACTGTTTCTTCCAGGTGTTTATCTCAAGTGAAATGGCTTTTGTGGTGTGTTTAAAATGCCAACAGATGTATCCTTTGAGAAGCTCTAAAGAGATCAGTTTATTAGCCCTGGCTCTTTGCTAAGTCAAGAGCTGTGTGACCTTCCGGCCAGCGATCGCAAGGTGAAGGGAACCTACCAGCCTGCCCCCCACACTCATGTAGCTTGCTTTTCTAAAGCCCCGCTGGCAACCTCTGAAAAGAAATCTATCTGATTAGTGCTTGTGTAACTCTGCAATTTCCTGTGCATTCCAGATCAGAAATTCAAATGGAATGAGCTGAAATAGACATCATTTTTTTCATTCTTTCTTTTTTTTTTTTTAGAGTCATAGAGTTAATGAGTGCCTATCAAATGCTTACATAAATGGTAATTTGATGTGGCAAAGAGCTTCGGGGCAGAAATGTATGGGCTGGTGATACTTAAAAGTCAAAACTTCTAGATTAGAATCTGGGCCATAAATATGCTATTATCTTGGTGCTTGTTTCAAAAAATTACATGTAGTTTCATTTAAAAGTTTAGTTTAAGTTCCAGTGACCTGATATATAATCAACTGTGCATATGTGTGTATCTATCTGTATGTATATATACATATGTGTATTCACACATATACACACATGCGAAATGTATGCACATGTATGTAAAAGGATAGAGATATAAAGAATATATAGAAAGGATTCCTGTATATATTCTTTTATATCTACATCTTTCTATCTTCATCTACATGTATGTGTGTGTGTATGTAGATATATGTATATTTATTCCTTCTTGTATATATTCTTTTCTTTAAGGAGAAAACAATCTTGATGTGGCTGGAATGAGGAAAATGTAGTTTCTTGTCAGCTAGCTCTCGGAACAAGGCCTGAAATCTTGGCATGAGCCAGGAGACACACTGAATAGAAGTAGATTGCTCTTAGAAACATCGTCCACTCAGCAGTTACATTGGAAAGAAACATTGCTCATTGTAAAGGCAACTGAAAGAGAAAAAATTGGCCCATGGTGGTTGCTGAATCAATCTGCTGGAACTTCACAGTTGCCTCTGCAAACTGGACTCTTGTTGGCATTGAAGAGCATGAGGGCGAATACCAGACCCAGAAGAAAGTCAGCTTGGCTTTTTCTGTGAAGGTAAAGTCTTGTAGCTGCTTTTGGTCCCGAGAAAGTAGCTTCAAAGAAAAACAAAATTACACCTTGTATTTCTTTCCTTTATCCCTTCCTTCTTTCTCTCCTTCCTCCCTCCCTCCTTTCCTTCCTTCCTCTTCCCCCTCCCTCTCTCTTTTTTCTCTCTCTTTTTCCTTCCTTCCTCCTTTCCTTCCTCCCTCCCTCCCTCTCTTCCTTCCTCTTCCCTTTCCCTCCCTCTCTTTCTTTCTTTTTCCTTCCTCCCTCCTTCCCTCCCTCCTTTTCTTCTTTCCTCCCTCCCTCTCTTCTTCCTTCCTTCCTTCCTTTTCCTCCCTTATCTTCAAGGATGTGTTTTGTGTATTTACCGGTAACTTTTCACCATGGCATTTACCTCTCGCTTCATTCTCATGTCTTGGTCATTCGTCATAACCGTCTCATGGAGTCCAGCCTTGGCAGGGCCCCAGTGATGCCCGGTAACCATTCTGTTCTCTCTCTTAGGGTAAAGCATGTCTCTAGGGCCATCTGGGGAAGGTCAGGTTATCTATTTCCTCCTCAGTAGCAAACATTTGATTGTTTTTCTAGTGTTCTGCCATTCTGATAGTTCCCCTCTGTTCCCCTAGTCTTTTCTGCTCCTACTGCCCCCTGCTGACCAACTCTTTGAATGCTGAGTTCAAAATCCCCAAGCAAGTTCCCATCCCATTAGCCAGCCACCACCCAGTCCATGTCCATGGTGGATAGACTTGAAAGAGTATTTGCCATTGGTGAGACCTCCACATCTGGTCTAACCCAGATGGGATCAGAGTGGTGGGGTCCCATGGTGCGAGGAAGTGCCTAGTGCATTGGGATCAAGTTTCTCTCCGGAGAGATTTGATCATCTCTGGACTGTGACTATTCTGACCACATATGGGAGGGTACAACCCTGCCTCGCAGGGTGGTTGTCAGGAAAGAGAACGGCAAGTGCCCAGCATGGCGAGGACTTAGCGAAGTAATGGGGTTCTTCCTACCCTACCGTCTTTGGGCGGGAGCTTGTGCAAAACTGTAACTTTTTCATCTTTTGTTTCTCACAACTTTTTTTGTTTTTGGTCTTTGTCCTTTTTATTAATATGTGTCAAGAATGATGCAGATGAATCATATTTAGGATACAAAAGCAAAATAATATATTTCATCTTTGGATGATGGTGTGCTTATCATGAGCATGGCCAGCCAGAGTGAATGCCCTCCACGTGCCAGGCCCTGTGCCTAGCACTGCGCAGGAATTCTCTTATTCATCTTCACCTCGATACTGTGAAACGAGTCTGGTTTTGCCCTTATTATATTGAGGAAATACTGAGACTCTCAAGAAGGTTAGGCAATCTTGCCAAAGTCACATGGTTTGTGGGTCTGGTTTTGAGTTCCCCTGCAGAGCTGAACCTTAAATCAGCAAGTAGATTGAATTTTTAGTTTCTGGGAAGTTATTTTTGTGACTGGGCCGCTGTTAGAGAATCATTACCTACTTTGTGAATTGATAATCGCCCACTTCCTCGCAGTGGCTGATGTGGGAAAAGTACCTATGAAACAGACTTTTAAAAATTACTGACCAACCAGTTTAAATGTTTAAAATGTCAGAGAAATCAAGGTTTAACCGAGACGACTACTTATGACAAGGGCACTTTTGAGTGTATACAAATAATAATGAAGCTGGTCAAGTTGTATTTTCAGAAATGAATAAGAAGATACAACTGTAAGCCCTACCTCTCACGGTGGTTATGGAAACTGATGCTCTGAATTTACTGCGAATTTGGATTAATTTACATTCCAGTAGCCGTCCGTGTTTTCTTTTTAGAAATGTGATGTATAACCATTGCAAGCAACACATCTGAAACCCTATTTGTAAATGATCTTAAACATAGAGTCTTTTTATACAAATATCTTATTTCCATGATCTGATTCTGTCACCAGTGGTATGTATACACTGTTTATTTAAGTGTCTGGAACTTCTGCTCTAAGGATAGATACGAACAATGATATAATCCTACTACCTTGATCCACCTTTTTTTTTTTAAGAAAAAAAAAAAACCAAATTGTTTTCTCTCCTTTACCTACTGCCGATGTGCTGATGATGGTCACTTCTGAATCAGATAATGAAAATGTCAATAGTTCTTCTCTTTGAGAAAGTCAAGGGATGTGGGACATTGGGGTATTTCTTAGGATACTTGAGATGTATATTTTCATATTTTGGGTAACAACTTTCTCAGAGTTCATTGAAGGAAAAAAACATCTCCTGCAGTTAGTACTTTAGGTCAGTTTATGGCAAAGAAGTAAAAGAAGCATCAGACTACTAGTTCTGGAACTAGATGAGGAATAGACTTCCTATTAGGACGAGGCATAATTAATATCAAGGGGACAAGGGACAGTAGTGGCGTTTCCATAATATTAAAATATGATCAGTGTGAAATATGCTCATCACCTTCTTATAATAAGGTGCTGTGGCAAGCATTATAAATTAAAGCCATAAAGTTGTGTACATAGAATTTATATACCTGTGTACACAGTCCTAAGTGATAACTGTCTATGGAGTGAATGAATGAATCTTAGAAGTATTATAGAATTGTGTTTAACTGCAGACTTCACCACTTGAAGTCAATTCCTAGCTTTGCCCCTTTCCAGTCATGTGACCTAAGCAAACAGCTTAACTTCTCTGGGTGTTTTTCTTATGTGTATACTATAGATAATAATGGTACCTATTTTGTAGCATTGTCATGTGGATTCATAACTTACTATACAAACATTTAGACAGTCTCTGGCACATAGTCAGCTTTTATGTGTTTAGATCTTGTTATAGGATTAACTTTCATTTTCCTTCTTCTAGAAGGAGTGAGGGGGTGACTGAGTGGCTCAGTTGGTTAAGCGTCTGGCTTCGGCTCAGGTCATGATCTCATGGTTCGTGGGTTCAAGCCCCGTGTTGGGCTCTGTGCTGACAGCTAGCTCTGAGCCTGGAGCCTGCTTTGGATTTTGTATCTCCCTCTCTCTCTGACCCTCTCCTGCTCACGCTATCTCTGTCTCTCAAAAATAAATAAAAAACATTTTACAAAATTAGAAGAAATGAAGATGAAGTTCATAATAGTAGGACTAATCTGTATTGAAATCCTGAAAAACACTTAAACATCACAAGGATAAACTTACAAAAGTGGTCCAATCCCAATGAATTAATGAAAATATCTCATGCCCAGAATGAGAGTGACCTATGAGCAGAAAACTAAACGTCACGAACTCCCACCCATTCATCGTGATGACTTGAAATGCTGAGTTGAGAAGGTGGGGGGGGGTCGGTGTGACCTGAGGGCGTGGTGCAAGATGGGAATGAGCGAGGTTGCCAAGCCGTTAGGGGCTGCCTGTATTGCGTTGCCTTCCCCACCTAGAGCAAGTTTATGCACCAAGGCCTGCTGGCTGAGCCACATTCACTTCTTCTGGAAGAATTGAGAGAGAGGGAGGGAGAGAGAGGGAGGGAGAGAGAGAGAATTTATCTCTCCATGTTGGCCGCACATAGGTCTATGTGCTTCTATAAACTGAGGCCAAATGTTCAGCTAAGCTCAGTCAGAAAATCCTGCGGTTCCTGGCTACATATACCTTTTTCCTATGAGGTAGAACCAATTTACTAAAATTTCCCCTTCCTTGGCAAAGGTCTCTGTTCAATGCTCCTGGAAGATGTGTTTGTAATGCCCCTTGTTATGGGCTTTTAATTTTAATCATTAAGTAATAATTTTTATCATCCATGAAGAATTTCTGCACCACTACCTTTGAGTTCTGCAAGGTCTTATCTAATTCTACAATTTATTCTACCTGACAGTGACTCATTCATCAGTAGAATCTTTGGTCCTATGGATCAACTTAGGAATGGTTAATATACACTGAATTCACATATCAAACGTGTTGGGTACTTGAAGGAGACTGAAAACTAACGCATTTTATATACATTACCTCACGAAGATTTATAAGCTTCCGATAAGGTACATGTCATCAGTATCTTCCACATGAGGAAACTGAAACTTAGAGAGACAAGTGACATTTCCCAGAGTAACCACGTAGGGGCTGCTTGGGCTGCAGTTTCAGACATATCTGACTCCAGAATCGGAGCTCCTCGTGTTTTTGTTTGTTTTCCTGATTAGTTTGTAGGTACTCTTTCTCCTGACATGAAGGAATGGTTTAGTGCCCTTGGAAACTTAGTTCCATTAGAAAGATAGGCGGCCAACAGTCAAAATGGCCAGGTTATAATCAGCTGGTAATCAGACATTATGAAGGAGCTGAGCGCCAAGCCTGGGAAAGACCAACCTTTGGTCTTTGTCACGGCACTGGACAAGCAGGTGCTCCAAGTGCCACCAGCCCTGAGAAAAGCAGAGTACCCCTTGGGCCAGCACGACCTTCCTCCCAGACCTGGGTTTTGGATTTTTGCAGGAGCAAGCAAGGTGGACTGGGCGGTGGTGTGTTGGAAATGGAACTGTATAGGGAGAAGGAGGACCCCAGATAGGACCGGGGTTAGATGGTCTCTTAACATTGGTAAATTCTGTATTACAGATTAAGGTGCTCAGAAAACGACCAAAGAAACCTACCTGGTTCTTTGTTTCTGTAAGACCTCAAACAATTATGCAAATGAACACAGCAAAACCTGAAAGAGTTCAAGTGGGGTGCACTTGATACCAGGCCAATGGTCAATGTACAGTTGAGCAATGATGGAAAATACAACCAAACTCTGCAGCAAAGAATTCTCCCACTCAGCTGCAAATGGTCATGACTGAGAAATAAGAAAGGATATAAAACAGGGCAAGATCATTTCATAAATTTGATAGATCAAATCATTATCCTATTCCTTAAAGACCAGTTTTGATAAAAGTATCTGTGAACATGGGCGTGAAAATGAAAGCATAAGCTTTTAATTTCTGCTGGTGTGGATGTGGGTCACAAGCTAATGGAGCCCTGAGAGCAGCTGCCAATCATAAGCAGAACTGTGCTTTCCTCATTCTTGACCCCCCCAAAATCCCAGCACCCCTGTGTCTCTCCCTTGAGATTTTAATTAGACAGGCAAGTTGCTTAATGAGCTATTTCTTGGTTTAATGAGATATTCCTTGGAGCCCAGAGGGACTCCTGTGCTCATCTTAGAAGCCCACAGAAAAAATAAATAGGTTTATATATAATGAAAATAAGGGTAGATACATCAGCAAACATTGTCCTCTGAAGTCAAAATACACAAACACATCCAGAATGTCAGAAATGGAATAGGTTACTGTCTCAGCTCTCCAGAGACATCAATGTCATTAACAGGGAAAACGGTGATGGGAAGAGGCTGTTGCACCTGCAAAAAGACTGAAGACATGTACTAATCAAATGCATCATGTGAACTTTGGGTGGACCATGGATCAGGAGGAAGAAGAGGCATAGAAGATATTCTTGGAGACCATTGAAAACCATTTCAAACATGGACTCTATATTACATAATATTACTGACTCGTTAAACTTCTTAAGTATGATGTTGATATTGAGGTTACAGAGAAGAAGACCCTTATTATGTGACGTAAATACTAAAATAATTCAGGGTAAGGTCTGACCAATTATGACTATAACTTGCTGTCAATCATTCTAATTAAAATACAGAGATGAAGAAAGTAGCAACATGTTAACCTTTGGTGAATCGAAAGGATACGAATACGGGTGCTATTTTTTTTTGGATTTTTGGAAGATTTGAAAATGTTTCCCATCATAAAAGTTTGTAAAAACATGACCCTGAGTACAGTGCCTCTTTTCAGTGCGGTCCTCTGCAGAACTCATCTGACAGATTGGAAATAGTCACCTTTGGAATGACCTTCATGTGCAGATGGTCTACTGTTTTTTCTTTTTTCTGTTTTTAATCATTGTAGAAAATTCTACGGGGGCAGTGCTGATATTGCTAAAATCTTCCCCTTCTCCATCTTTTTTTTCTTTTTCCCCTCCTCCTCCTTCCTTCTCCTTCACTCCCTCCTCTTCCTCCTTTCTTTCCCTCTTTTCCTGTTTCTTTAATTCTATTTTGTTTTTCCCGGAATGGTTCCTTGCCTGTGTACACACCTAGCACTTTGGGAATACTGTTATGATTTTTAAAAAGTGAATTCTATTTTATATAAATGTCACTTGATATACAAATCACCTGGGGCGCGCTACTTTACATTTTGGAGGGTATTAAGTTCCTCGTTCCCTAAAGGCCTATCTGTGAGAACTTGATCTTCCGTTTTCCTCTCTTGGGTGATTGGGTTTCCAGTGCCCAGCACGATTGGTCTCTCCGGGAGTGGCCACAAGGTGGCAGTGTTTCAGAGCATTGTTTTGCCTGGGAGGAGGATGTGCGGGTGGCTGAAAGGCTGAAGGGCCATCTGTGGCAGCAGGTTGGCAGATCTGATGCCCTGTTTGTCCTGTTCATCATCCAAAAGGTTCAAAACTAAGACTTGGAAGGTGTGCTGGGGAAGAGACACATGAGCTGTCCTTTGCCTAGAGCTCAGCCCGTTTACATTAACAGTAATCTCATGGAACCCCATGAAGTTATTTCTCCCGTGAACTATTTCTTGTCTGCCCCAAACACTTTTTTGTCTTTTCCTTCTGGCTGTCTCTGTTGTCGTGCATTGATGCAAGGGCTTCACCTAGCATTTCTTTCTGTTAACCCATGACCCGCTAAATGAAATGTAAACTACATTCAACTCTTTATTTGTGGCATGGATTCTAAATACAACCGCCAGTGGAAATGCTTCCTTCCTATGGACATCTATAGAACTATGGATGTGTGAGTGTTTCCATGACACTTCCATTAACCTTCAAAATCAAAGCAGAAAACATTTCTCACTTAAAACCTTTATATAGGATACAATCTTTAATAGGCTCAATCTTTAATATTGGGCTTTCATAGTCTGTGAGGAGCTAATGATTGAAATGTACGATTCTTATGTCCCTGTGACAAAGCAAACCAAGGTCATTTTTGTCCAAAGTCCAGTGCAGACTCAGTAAATTCCAGAGGATCCTAATAGAAATAAAACTTGATGGCTCTGCAGTTATCTTTGGATGAACTTCAAACTGAGGCTATAGATCATTGTAAATGTCTAGGAGAGTTTAATGTTGGTGAAGCCAAACCCAAAGCGTAGACGAGGTGAGGAGGCTGCCATGGGACCCTCTCTGCGAGTGTGGTCTTTTTGCTCCATAAATCTGCTTGTGGGCTTGTCTCCGGTGTGGGCTCTTTGGCAGGGTCCCTTCTCAAATCTGCAGGGTAAGCTCAATGCCTGGAGAGGCATCACTTGGGTTCTTTTCCTCTGACAACCTCCTGATAAATTCTTCCCCCGAATGGGCAGACACTTGAGCAGCTATGCTTACTGGATTATCTTGTTAGTGTGGCATAACTTTTGAATTATCCAAGGCTGAATGAAGTGCAAACATTTGTCTTTCACTAGGTGAACCCACAACTGAATTAAGCCCCAGCTCATTTATCAGGTCCACTGACAACATTACTTCCCACTGTGTCAGGATATAGTGATGTGCTTAGGCAAGTTCATGCCTGGACTGATATCCATGAAGCCAAATAATGATAATCTGCCTTAGGAAGTAGCGTACATTTTCTTATTTCAAAATTATGGATTACCTTTGGTTTCTGGTTTTCTAAAACCTCTGTGGATTAATTCGGGTGAATTATCATGGAATTTATTATTTTGCTTCTAAACACCCAAAGCCAATACTTTGCCTCTAACATCAAGACATGCTATTGTTATCAAGGTTCCATTCCTAAGATTCATATTGATTATAGAGTAGTTGTTCTCCAAACCGGGACTCACTTTCTCACTCTGTAAAATGATGACTGCAACTAAAGTTTTCATAACAGATCTTATCTTTTCCAACTCTTTGCAATACTTTAATGTTCAGCAAAGGATCAGAAAATTTAGAAATGCTTGAAGGCAGCGATTTCTTGACCAGTTGCATGAAGTTACTGCAACTTCTCACATCTGCTCCTTTCAATGTGTTGGCAAATTGCAATATTGTGTATCATTAGGGTGGATGCTTCCAAGGCATCCTCTTTTGTCTTTAAGGTGGCTCCGGTGTTTTACAAGATTTAAGAATTCCAATATTGAACACTAGCTGGCGATGACTATGCTCTCAGAAGGAAAGATTTCAAGACAACAGTTTAAGTGAGAAAATGTCTTTCGTTACGATTCAAAGAATGTTAAATACAAGACAATGCATGTTGAAATGAATCAGAGTTGTCTTTTTAAAAAAAATATATTATTTGTTTCAAGATAGAGAGCACAAGCTGGGGGAGGGGCACTAAGAGAGGGAGAGAGAGAATTTGAAGGAGGCTCTGCACTATCAGCATGGAGCCCCCACTCATGAACTCTGAGATCATGACATGAGCCAAAATCAAAAGTTAGATGTTTAACTAAATGAATCGCCCAGGTGCCCCAGAGTTGTCTTCTTTGGAGTAGATATTTACACTAATTCTCACAACAGAGATTAGCTCTGTGTCAGAGATTTGATGCTAACTACCTGACTACTTCCTTCAAGCCGCAGGTCCCCATGCTCTCAGACATGTTACCCTCATCTTCTCTCCTTAAGACGTTAGCTATTTCAGATCTTAGCTCTTAGAACAACCCCACACGTCATCTTCTGTTTCCTTCTTTTACTCCTCATAGCTAAAGAGGTTAACTCCTTGGCATGTTTCTTTTTAGGAGCAGAAACATCACAGAGTCTGATCTAGGACAGTTTTTGGTGACCTGTCCCTGCACACCTACGCCCTCCTTCTCAGTTCGGGGAATACGAACATGAATGTGACGATGTCTGTAATACGGTGACAGAGGGCCAGAAGAACATCATGGAGGAGATCATTTCTGCAAATGGGGTTACCAGGACTACATTTCTGGATGACAGTTCATTTGATCCCAGCCTCGAAGGCGATGCAGTATTTTAAAAGGCACTTTGGCCCAGCTCTGGATTCTCTATTCTATTCCATTGGTCTATGTGTCTGTTTTTGTGC
>NC_043705.1:136335177-136353804 GCF_006229205.1 Suricata suricatta | reverse complement strand
AGAACTGCCCCCACTTAGGTGGAAACAGAGAGAATTTGAGCAATTTCCTTAGGGTGACAGATATGCAAGTCGCTGAGCCAGAACACACATGTAAGCAGTCTGCCTCTTGAGCCTGGGCTCTAAACTGTTACAGAATTAAGGGAAGGACAGGGTTGGCATTGGGGGGAGCCCAGATAGAAGGGGAAGGTGCTGCAGTAACAGTAAGAGACCAGGGGGGCTCGGACTAGCACAGGACATTGCAAGAGGCAGAGGTAGAGATGACAAAAAGGGCAGATACAAAGGAACCTGCAGAGGAAACAGTGACCTTGACCTTGGTAGAGAAGTGAAAGTCAACTATCCACACGTCAAAATGTCAAATCTCTGCACCCTTCTCTTCACCCCTCCCCATGCACCTCTCCCCTGTGCTCGCTGCTTCCCTCCATGCTCTAGATGAAGTCTCACTTGGGCAGAGTCAGGGAAGGACACTACTTATTTCATTCTTAACACGTGACACTTGGACTACTGTATCACCATTCTGGAAGCTGTATCACCTTGTTTGACAAAACTTCTGTTCCCATGATGACTGCGACATGTCTAGAGAGACACACTTGTTTTTTTTTTTTAATCCAAAGGAAAGACCTTACATTTATTCCATAACTGTAATGTTTCTAGAAAAGACCTACAGACCAGAATAGAATGAAAATGGCATTGCTTTTAGTTTGGGAACTTTCTACATCAACTTTGGACTCTCAATTGGCAATATGTGGTTTATGAATCACTCAGAACAATCCATCCTGTGTCCCTGCCAAGTCTTGCTTTCATGGGACACGTTGGCTAGAAAAGGCCTCCCTCAAGCTAGAAATTATTAGGACAGGCTTCTCTCTGAGAATGTTGAAGCATGACGTTAGTGTGGCATCCCAATTTATCAAATTTGCCTTACTAAGGGAACTGATATCATCATAACAACATTGACGATGGCATACCCTGGATTTATAAAGGACCTTTCTACTACTAATTCATTGGGAACCATCAGAGGAAGACAAGAAACCCAATCATTTAAATAAACTTGACACCAAGAATCTCTATACTTTTCTTGAGTCAACCAAGTAAAAAAGTAGAAGATGCCATGATATGAATACAGTTTATTGTGCAATGAGCTGCAAAGGGCTGTAGTTCACCAAGATTATGAAGCAATAGTCTAAGAAGAATGGTTTAAAGGATGTCTGGGTGGCACCCATCATGGAAAATCAAGAAGAAACCATGGAATTGGGGTTTGTGACATGTGGCACTAGAGTGGCCCTCTTGGGGTTGATTCTAGTTTGAAGAAAAATTACAATTATTTATTGTCTATTAATAGCCATGCCTGTTCCAATACTACTAAACCTAACCATGCCCTAAGAGTGAGGTATTTCCACCTCAGAGAGACAGAACATTTGTCTGCAGTCCCACAAAACTGGTCAGTGATAGAGCAATGCCTATGATGAAGGTCTGCCGATTTGATAACCAAACCTTTGCCTCAAGTGGCTGAAGGCAGTAGGCACCCTTCATAGCACAACAGGGTCTTTGGCTGTGGAATAGGTTCTGTCAATCATTTCAACATAATGCTTGTCAGCGATATGAAAACATGGCTCCCTTTTAGGCACGGTGGCCATTTTTCTTTCTCTCCTTACAGATGTTTACTTGAATACATCTTCGTTTCTTAACCAAATTATAGGAACATCCATGTTAGACTTGAATTCTCCCTGAATCATGAAATGATTCTGGTAGATCAATGGTAATTACAATCAGTGGTAATCATGAAAAATGTCATGATCATGAAAACAGTGAACTGATATTCCTTAGGCTTCCCATGCACCATTCGACTTAATAACTCTAAGGGGAATTTATATAACTTTTGATTTATAGAAATCCAGTCACGAAGAGACCAGGAACATCCAGGGACTTCCATCTTCTTGGCCATGCATACACAACACACTAATTATCAGAACAAATTCATTCCATGTTATTTCCCTTTAGCGATAGTGTGCATTTTTCTTTCTCTCCTTAGGGATATCTACATGAAAACATCTTTGTTTCTTTTTCTTTTAATTTTTTTAATGTTTATTTATTTTTGAAAAAGAGAGAGAGACAGAGACCAAGTATGAGCAGCGGAGGGGCAGAGAGAGACAGAGAGAGGGAGACACAGAATCCAAGGCAGGCTCCAGGCTCTGAGCTGTCAGCACAGGGCCCGATGCGGGGCTCAAACCCGCAAACTGTGAGATCATGACCTAAGCCAAAGTTGGGGGCTTAATCAGCTGAGACACCCAGGCGCCCCACATCTTTGTTTCTTAATGGTTTTCTTTCCTCATCTTTTTGAGGGCTATCCTCCCTTTGAAAATGGTGACTTTTGTCTCCACGCCTGAAGGGAAGAGTCCCACTGTTCTGCCTGTGGTCACACAGGTCAGTTGCTGGCAAAACACATAACATAAACTGAAGGCTCTGAGTTAAAATAGACAAGATTTTATTTGGAACCTACAAAATGCATGAACAATAACTTTTGCTGATGAATTCTGTATTGGTTAATTGAACTCTCTTCACTTCTTCCCAGAGGGCCTGCTGGCCTTCTAACGTGAGCTGATGGCTACAGAAACACTTGCATCCTAACAAATTATACAAGATCTCTTTAAGAACCTCCTTAAGGTCTCTTGTTTCCTGAAAAATTATTTAAGGATTCTTAATAATATTAAGCATAATTACGGCTACATTTTGAGCCCCTGCTTTAAAGGGGGCACTGGGCTAAGCGCTTAGCAAGCAGTAAAAGGCTAAAGGCAAATTGTTAATTACTACGGTCACGGCAGACAGGCGTTTTTATTGTTTACATTTTACAGATGAAGAACTCTAGTAACGGAGAGGCTAAAGAGCCTGCCCAAGGACGAGCAGGCAGTGACGTGGCAAGGTAGTGATCTGAACTCTGGGAATCTGACCCTATTGGTGGAGGAAGGACACCATCAACCGTGAAGCCGTCCTTACCTCCTAATCTTTATTCCGTTGGTTATTCACTTGTGAAAGTCAAATTAAAAAAAAAAAAGGATAGTTAAAGAACTGGGGAATAAGAAATTCCATTGGATAAGCCCATTTCTCCCACAATGGACTTCTTTTCATTACTGTGTCAGTTGTAAAGTAAATGAGTCTGATTATTTTTGGAGGAGGGTTACCCTTCCTCATGAAAAGGTAGAGGAGCGTACTCTGGTACATCATTTATTTTTCTTGGTAACTTCAGCTGTATCAATCCTCAGCAAAGTGGTCCTTAAGAGGACTGAGGTGACATCGACCCACCCACAGGAAACAGATCTGTTCTCTCATTTGTCTCCTACCCTCTCCTTTGCACGGACTTATCTGTGAAGCTATGTACCGGGCAAGGCTCATTAGATCATGAGACGGAATCAAAAACCGATTCAGTGGAGCGACAAGCTGCTTCCTCAGATGTCCTCTTAAAGGGACAACAGCCTTTTCACCGCAGAAGAACTAGTTCTTTCTTTCGAGAGCTGCTACAGTGAGTGAGTGTTCTTGAGTTCAAGTGGGTGTCTCATTAGGGGTGTATTCCTGTATATACACCCGGTGATGTAGGAGTCCTTTCAAACTGGAAAAGTAACTTGAACTTGAACTTGCAATGAACTGAAACAATAAAGTAAACTGATGTAAACAATATTAACCTTTTGACTTCTCTCGCTCTCTCTCTTTTTTTTTAAGGAAGAACAGAATGATGTTTTCTTGTAGTTCATATTTTTCACTGAAAAATGCCTCAGGATTAATCACACGCATGTCACCAAGGTCTCTACAGACCCAGTTTTCACCTTGGCCAGATTAGATGTGGTCTTCTTCCTCATTGTCTCCCCCATTTCAAAGAACACCATATATTTTAACTTTCGGGAGAACTCCCTTTAGTAAAAACAAAAGTAATAATTAACAGTCTCCGTAGGTTCGCTGCCAAGAGCCCCCGTGGCTCTTTCCTGCTTATGTATCTGCGAGAGTGGGCGCCACATACACACAAGTCTTTTCAACACATTTTCTATTTTTGCTCTTCCCCATGTACCTTATAACCAGTTCGGGATTATGAATGTCTGATAGCAAGGTTTAGATGTTTTTCAGTATTATGGTAGAAAATCAATGGATCAAATATGTCTTTTAAAAGCAAAACATACTTTTGAGTAAGAGGCATTTTATTTTTATTAAAAAATTTTTTAATTGAGAGAGAGAAAGCGGGAGAGGGGCAGAGAGAGAAAAGGAGACACAGAATCCGAAGCAGGATCCAGGTTCTGTGCTGTAAGCATAAGCCTAACACAGGGCTCGAACTCATGAACCGTGACCCAATGACCTGAGCCAAAGTCTGATCGCTTAACCAACTGAGTCATTCAGGTGTCCCTGAGTAAGAGGCATTTAAAAAATTATTTTTAATGTTTTTATTTATTTTTGAGAAAGAGAGACAGAACATGAGTGTGGGAGTGGCAGAGAGAGAGAGAGAGAGAGAGAGAGGGAGACAGAGTCTGAAACAGCTCCAGGCTCTGAGCTGTCAGCACAGAGCCCGACAGGGGACTCAAAGTCGTGAACCACAAGATCATGACCTGAGCTGTGTGGGGAGCTGCAAAGATCTCAGCTGCTTGGCCATTTGCTAGCCGGATTTGTCACTCCCTGAAGGGAGTTGCAAAATAGGCAGGGGAGCGCCACTCCCTGTCAGAGAAGCCAAAAGACCAAAGATCAACCGCCTGCAGGCAGGGTAGCATCAGCCCCTCAGGCGCTGTGCTAAAACACTTTGGTCCGGTTCCTCTTTTACTCCAGTCTTAACCCCTTGACCCTGTTTCCTAGCAACTGACCTAGGTCAGCTGCCTTGTTTTCCCCGCCTTGAAGGCTTTATAAGGAACAGTTTTCTCAATAGACTCTCTCTCTCTGTTGCCTGATCGGAAACCGTGAGTTGTGTCTTTACTCTCTGTGCGTCCCTTTTCCTGCCCTTTTCCTCCCTCCTCAGGAAAAGAACCCGCGACGACTCTCCGCCCTGCGGGTCGGGGTGGACAAGCCGGGTACCGCCGGGGACAGCGCTCCCGGACCAGGCCTCCAGGTTCCGACAGAGCTGAAGTCGGATGCTTAACTGACTGAGTCACCCAGGCACCTCTGAGTAAGAGGCATTTTAATGGGATACTTTACATCAGAAGTTTTGTTATCACATTGGTCTCAAGATGGCTGGACGTGTGTGTGTGTGTGCGTGCACGTGCGCACATGCACCTACACATGCAAATATGCAGGCATGGGTGTGCTGGCTCAGAAAGTACCTGACCACTCACAGGACAATATTTCATGAGGCGCTCGCTTTCAGGGTGGGGCCACGCATAATGGTCACCTGACAGTGAGTGTCCCCTTAAAATACTGGCCCTCGTGTCTCTCTCACCACACCCTCGTCCTGGCCTTGCTGCGGGTTCTCTGACAGAAAGGGGTGCAGGCAGAGGAACCGCTGGATTAGTGTTTTTGTCTCCTTGTGTGTAGGGAGGCCTGGGACGCCACCCCTGGTGTATGTGTGTGTGTGTGTGTGTGTGTGTGTGTGTGTGTGTGTGTGACATCCCATAGGTGTGGCAGGAGGCTCACCTCTCCCAAGATATTCCGCCTGAAAGAAGCCAAAGCAGAGTCACAAACTGTGTGATGAATTGAAAAAGATCCCAATGTATCTCACTAGTGCCTCAAATATACCCCCAAATATGATGTATTATAATTGTGTTTTTCAAAAGTAGTTGTATGATTTATAAAAATATGAATGTATTTTGTTTGCACACTCTGGGTGGTACAGTTTAATTGGATTTATATTTAAAGCTGTCACATTTAAAGTAGTCTCCTCTCCCTGCCTGCGTAACCTTCCGGCAGTTCGCATCTAGTTGTTTGTTGATTAGGCCAAGAGTCTACATTTGAGACCTACGTGGGTTGTAAGGCAAGTGGCCCATTAGCCCCTCACCTCCCCCGCATAGATTCCATATTGGAGGACGTAACTCGCAAAGTCAGTGTTGAGAAATACACTCGATCCTAACAACCTCTTGATGAAAAGGGCCTCTGCACAGAAGCAAAGTCAAGGATGATTCCTGAGGAGAAGCAGCAGAAGGAGATTAACTTTGAGGTGCAAGAAAGGGACTGGACCAAGGCACTCCCTCCATGAAGCAGGGAGCTTCGGATCAGGCAGCTGCTCTCCATCGGTTTGTATCAGAACCTCCTGGCGAGCTTCACAGACTATCAATGCTCAGACCTACAAAATCAGAATTTCTTTCTTTTCTTTATTAAAAAAACTTTTTAAAGTTTATATATTTTGAGAGAGAGCAGGGGAGGGGCAGGGAGAGGGAGAGAGAGAGGATCCCAAGCAGACTCTGTACTGGCAGTGCAGAGCCTGACATGGGGCTTGAACTCACAAACTCTGAGATCATGACCTGAGCTGAAATCAAGAGTCAGACATTTAGCTGACTGAGCCACCCAGGAGCTCCATGAAATTAGTTTCTGAGGTGAGTTGTATGTACATCTCCATTTTCACAAGACTCTCCAGGTGACTCCATTGCACAGCTGTGGTTGTAAGGTATCTGATGAGGAGCTAGTAGAGGTTGGCCTGGTACTTTTATCAATCAGTTCTTTAAATTAGAAATCCGTGTGACCTCTGTTTGATACAGACAAGGAGGAAAGCTCTGAAGGGCAAGGAGATGGAGAATTCCTAGAAAAGGTGCCATTTCTTGGCTCATAATCCTTGAGGAAGCAGGAGTGATTGTTTGGGAATGAACGGGAAACCTATTAATCCTGTCAATGAGAAATGGAGAGAGGAAATGAAACCATATTCCCTAGTTTCATTTCAGATCTCCTAACTTGTTTTATCATTTCTAGACCTTATGCCCAAAGATGAGTGAAGGCAGGGGACAGCTAAGGAAGCTCTTCTTTCCGATGATCCAGGGAAGCTGTAATGATTGCCCTTCTGTGCAAAGCCCAGTGGCCAGAGCTGATGCTGGTTCCCAAATGTGAAAGATTCAGTTGCCTGGAGGTGAGATCATTTATTTCTGTGGTTCAAAACTTCCACCAGTCCCTCTAGCTCAGATGATGCCCAAAACAAAGATAAAAAGCAAACCAGAGGATCACAGAAACTATTCTGGAAACCTATAAAGCATTTGGGTTATAACTGAACAAGATGGAAAAAAATTTCCCAACATAATTGGAACCTTTCCTCGTTGTTTTTATCAGATTATCAGGTGACTAGATTCAAATGTTTGTGGCAGGTCTGCGGTTAATATAAATGTTAAGAGTAGGCCTGTCCTAAGATGCTGAGGGTCTGGAACTGTGACCAACAATGGCAACCGAGGCACAGTGCCTTTTAAAATATTGTGCAGGCATATTTCAGAATAGCTGAAGAAATCCCCTCAGCAGGTGTTAATGACAGCAAGTGGCCAGTCTGAGTCCTCTCCATTAGATGCACAGACACATTTTTTCTTCTCCAAACTCTAATATTCTATATCAGACATTTCTTTTTCCAGAAAAGCATTGGTGTGCTTAGGCTTTGATACTACAGAAAAGCAATTCTTCACGTATATATGATAAGTATGTGGACGAGCCTCATGGAAAGAACAGAATATAACATATGTTTGATTTAATTCCTGATTGGGCCATGTACCTGCTATGACTGTGGGTAAGTTACCGGTTCCGTCACTGCTATGATGCAGAGAAGAAAAATTTCCTGGCACGAGGTAGTTAATCAACAGAAACTGTTATTTTTTTCCCCTGTCTATCATTAAATGAGGCAAACGTAAAGTGTTTAGCACAGGCCCTGGCACATAGTAGATGTTCAAAAAGTGTCAGCTCTTACTGTGTTTTGGTATCAACAGTAGTGCCTAGCATATAGTAATATATTCTAAATTTTTAAAAATGTTTTTATTTATTTTTGAGAGACAGAGAGAGGCAGTGAGAGCAGGGGAGAGTCAGAGAGAGAGAGAGATATACAGAATCTGAAGCAGGCTCCAGGCTCTGAGTTAGCTGTCAGCATAGAGCCTGACTTGTGGCTTGAACCCATGAACCGTGAGATCATGACCTGAGCCGAAGCCAGATGCTTAACCGACTGAGCCACTCAGGTGCCCCAGTAATATATTCTAAAAATGTCTCTGTATGGATGAAAATACATGTGTGTACCATAATATGTAATTCTTATATAACACTTTCCATGCATGAGGCACTATTCTAACTGCTCAGCTTATGTTAACAAAGTCAGTCTTCTTGATAACCCTATGATATACATAATACTATTAAAGCATTGTAGAGGTGGAGACACTGGGGCAACAAATTCTCAAGGAGAATTACCCAAGGGAGGACTTCTGCTGTTACACTTTTCTAGACAGGCCTTGAAAGGTTTTTTTTTTTTTTTTAATGTTTATTTATTTTGAGAGGGATAAAGAGTGAGCAAGGGAGAGGGAGAGAGAGAGGGAGAGAGAATCCAAAGCAGGCTCCGCACCATCAGCACTGAGCCTGATGCAGGACGTGATCTCACAGACCATGAGATCATGACCTGAGCTGAAACCAAGAGTCTGATGCTCAACTGAACGAGCAATGAGGTGCCCCTTCAGGCTTATTTTTATACTTAGCTTCTGGAGACAACAAACTCAGACTGACAGAGAATTTCACAGGGGAGATTCAAACTAGGGTGTAGAGAAAAGAGGCACTAGGGTGGGTGGCAAGTTTTACTCAAAGCCTCAAAGTCAGAGAGGCTTGAAGTGCCTGGGGGACTTTGGATGACTGTCCTAAGCACTTTCTAGACCATCTGCCAAAGTACTTCCACCCCTCCCTCTTCCTCACACAAATATCAAAGATTTTCCACAAATCAAAGTCAAGTCAGCAAGTGGAACTATTTGTAGGGCTTGACCTGCCCTGACAGGCAGAGTTGACTTCAGGCCAACCCAACTCTGTTGGCCGGTTGTCTTCATCCTGGCCGCACCTTTCGTCAGGGCGGGGTGTTAGGTGATTTGCTGGCCCCTTGATTCCGTCCCAGTGGACCTCGCTGGTGACTGCATCTCTGTGAAGTCAGAACCTTTGTTTTGTGAGGAGCAAAAAACACCTGTGTAAGGAAGGTCATTCACATAATAAATGAATACCCATGTCACATCCTGACAGTATGAAGGACCCGAATCGATAGGAATAGTCACTGACTTTGTAATAAAATTCACTCCTCACTGCTTCAGTGGCCTATTTGTTTTGACTCCATGCTTCTCATTATCAGGAAATGGAAATGCTGTGGGTAGATTTGGGTCACTGCGGAAAAATATCACAGTTGTCACTGCCTTGTGTTATCTAGTTTTCATTATACAAATTGAAACCCTCACCTTTTGTCCTCCCAAGTAAAAGGTTGTGTGTGTGTGTGTGTGTGTGTGTGTGTGTGTGTGTGTGTGTGTGTCAATGGAACTGTGTGCTTATTTAAAGTCTCAGCCAATAAAGGCAAAGTTGGTGGAGGAAAACTCTACAATTTAAAAGTTCCAACTGTGACAACAGGAAGACGGGTACTTTGTGGACCATGATATCATGTGTGGAAAGTCCTGAATTTTTCATAAATTATCACTCAACAGAAGAGACGTCACTGTTCTTTTGTTCCTTTCTGCCCTAATGGAGGAAATTACATTTTCTCCTGATGCCTCATGTCTTTATCAATGGCAGATGCATTCTCTCTCTTCCTTTGGAAATAGCGTTTTAATTTAAAAGTCGGTTGTTTGAATTGCGTTTTGCTAATGAGATGAGTCATAAGATGACGGCAACTTACGCTTTTTTAATTTTTTTTTTTTCAAAAGCAAACACATTGAGGCAGCCTGCAGGGCCTTCGAAGCCCACATGTAACTCATTAAAGGTTCATTAAGGGACTCCTAAATTGAATTTGTTTGTGTAGCCAGTGTTTATATTTCTCTAGTTGATGATTTATCACCTATGCTACAGTAGCGCTCCACGTCAGTCGTGAGCAGCCTGCGGACTGTGACTCAGACTTGCCCACATTGCTGGTGTCTTCATTTTCAGGTCACCTGGACGTGGACCATCCAATTTGCTTGGAAGTTTCCTGGCTGCCATTCCAGAAGGAAACGTCCTTGTAATGACAGATTCTGTAACACAAGCAGTTTCAAGCACAGAGATTTAAGAGCAAATTAGTGGCTTGCTTTGTCTGAATAAGAGAACTAAAATGTCCTAATAAGTCTTTCACATGATGCACTTAGCAGACCTGAGACGTGTTGGCCGTTTATGTTTGAAAACTAGAAAATTGCAATTTGCTTAGCAGTTTGTCAAGCACTTCCAAGCACATAATTTTTGGACCCTCAAAATAGCTCTGTGAGGAAAGTAGAGTGAGGACTATTATTTCTTTATATAAATGTGCCATTGAGGTTCCTGGAGGGCGGGAGGCATTCACCTAACAGCCTAAGAGCTTCTCAATGACTGAGGCAGGAAAAACTCTCTACTTCAAGTCTTGCCTTCAACCCATCTTCTCATTTTTATCTAATATTTTCTACTCCCCTGATCTCAGCCGCCATTTGCTGGCTGGGTAGGGGAAACTCCCTTTCTCTTCTTTCCTTGTGAAGGGACGTCCATTAGAGCAACATTCCTGGCCTAAAACTTTGGCCCTAACTATAAAGGTACCTTGTGAATTTGGGGGACGTAACTGGACATGCTCATTTTTTAATCAGTATTAAAGCTGACAATTTGATATCTATCTACTAGACCCAGTGTTTATACTCCACAATTCTTAATTCAGTCAGGGAAGTTATGGTGCCTGATTTTTATTAGAACTCGCCTCTCTACCCCTTACCCCTGGCCCACAAAACTGTAGCAAAGGAGTTTTTTCCCCTTAATCAAATTGTTGGCTTGCTATACATTTGCTTTTCAGATTTTTATGGTTGGGGGAGTGTGGTAAAACTTTTAGATGCCTTTAAAATTTCTCACTGATATGCTAACTTATAACCAACCCAGGAATTTTTTTTATTTTTTATTTTTTATTTTTTTGGCAGGGTCAGGGACAATGTCTTATTTTCCTTTGTAGCTTCCTGGACATGGTTTAGTTCCCAAGGTTTAGAAGGTTGAATTGAACTGAAAGGAGAAACTGTTATCACAATGACTGCCACTCTTTGGCTTTTCTTTTTTCTTTTAATTTTTAAAAATATTTTTTATTTATTTTTGAGAGACAGAGAGAGACAGTGCGAGCAGGGGAGGGTCAGAGAGAGAGGAAGACAAAGAATCTGAAACAGGCTCCAGGCTCTGAGCTAGCTGTCAGCACAGAGCCCAACGTAGGGCTCGAACCCACGAATGTGAGATCATGACCTGAGCCACCCAGGCGCCCCTGTCTTTGGCTTTTCTAACGAAACCATCTGTCCTTTAATATACTTAAAGAAAATACATTATATATGTGTGTGTGTGTGTGTGTGTGTGTGTATGATTACATAAGTTAGAGTCATTTGCTGCAACATGCAAAGTATAAGAGCATGTCAAAAGAAAATCATCAACAGCCATTAGAGATAGCTCATGAATTGTATTCTGTTTGGCATTCATCCCTGAAACCATGGATCAATTGGCTTTGGAAAAAAGACATAGTTGAAGAAATCCTCACTGAAGCTTTTCAAATCACTTTCAATGCTATTTTTAAATTTTTAAATATTGTTTATCCATCCGCCCACTGAGGAACACTTGGTGATTGTGGAAAATGCTATGAATGGGAATGTACAAATATCTTTTGGAGGTCCTACTTTCAATTATTTTGGGTATGGACTCAGAAGTAAATACTGAGCTCACCTGACAATTCCATTTCCAGTGTTTTGAGGAACTGCCATCCTGTTTTTCACAGTGGATGTCCCATTTTGCTTTTCCACCAACAGTGCAGGAGGGTCTCGATTTCCCCACCTCTTTGCCAACACCTGTTGTTGTTGTTATTATTTAAAAAAATATTTATTTATATATTTTGAGAGAGAGAGAGAGAGAGCGAGAGAGCGAGCATGAGTGGGGGAGGGGCTGAGAGGGAGGGAGACAGAGCATCTCAAGCAGGCTCCATGTTCACAGTGTAGAGTCCCACATGGGGCTCCATCCCAAGAACTGTGAGATCATTACCTGAGCTGAAATCAAGAGTCAGACTCTTAACTGATTGATAATAATAAGGTGCCCTTATTATTATTTTTATAGTACTTGCCTTAAAGGGTGTGAGGTGGTATCTACATGTGGTTTTGATTGTTATTGCCCTATTGATTAATGATGTTGAGCATTTTTTTCATATGCTTATTGGCTGTTTCCATATCATCTTTGGAGAAATATCTATTCAACCTAACCCTAAACCTAACCTTTTGCCATTTGTTTTGTTGTTATGGTTGTTGTTGTTGAGTTGTAGGAGTTTTCTATATATTCTGGATATTAATCCCTTATTAGACTCATGATTTGCAAATATTTTCTCCCATATGATGGGTTGCCTTTTCACTCTGGTGATCATTTCCTTTGATGAGCAAAAGTTTTTAAGTTTAATATAGTCCCATCAGTCTACTTTTGCTTTCGTTGCCTGAGCTTCTGATGTCCTACTCAAGGAACAATTGCCACATTCATTGCCATGAAGCTTCCTCTGTGCTGTATTTTCCTTAAGAGTTTTATAGTGTAAGCTATTACATTTTGGGGCTTTGATCAATTTTGAGTTAATTTTTGCATATGGTATAAAATAAGAGTTCCACTTCATTCTTTTGCAGGTGAGTATCCAGTTTCTATAGCATTGTGCATTGAAAAGATTATCCTTTCCCATTGAAGAGTCTTGGCATCCTTATCAAAATCAGTTTGCCACACATGCAAGGGCTTATTTTGGGCTGTCTAGCTTATCCCATTGCAATATATATATATTTCTCTATAGCTATATCTGTATATCGTTACAGCAGTGCCACACTGGTTTGATTACTGTAGCTTTGTAATAAGTTTTGAAATCAGGAATTGTGAGCCCTCCAACTTTGTTCTTTTTCAAGACTGGTTTGGCTTAACACTATTTTTAAAACAAATTTATACTCAATTTATAATGCTTATATATCATGGTAGTTTTCCCTGCCCTATTCACCAGATACAATTTCCCACTGAAATGGGCTTTTTTTTTTTTTTTTCTTTGCAATTAATAGCTATAAACCTCTTGGCTATTTTAGTTGTCTTGCTTCTTTGAAATTACTTGCTTGTCCTCATGGCTTATTGGAAAGCACACTGCTTTAGGAGTCAGGGCATTGGACTTTCAAGGCTGAGACTGCTACCAACCAGCAACTGTGTCCTCAGACAGGACACTTGATAAAGTTCTTAGATTTCCCCCTCCATAAAACATAAAAGTTTGACAAGATAGGCCTTAGGATCTCTTTCAGCCCTCAAACTCCAAGTCTTTCAACATTAGATAGTTGTTTTTTTTCTTGAGAGAGAGAGAGAGAGAGAGAGAGCGAGAGAGAGAGCGAGCGCATGAGCTGGGGAGAGGGGCAGAGAGAGAGAGAGAATCTTAAACATACTCCATGCTCAGCACAGAGCCCGAGACAGGACTTGATCTCATGACCCTGGGATTATGACAGCCACAATCAAGAGTCTGATGCTCAACTGACTGAGTCACCCAGGCTCCCCAACAGTCGATTCTTGTAAATATTCTTGTTTATCATGGCACGCGTACCATGATCTGCACATTCATGTATGTGATCTATGACGTTCTTTCCTCTAATAAGCATAACTGAGAATCTCAAATATGGAGCCAGCTAGGCTCTAAGGGGCAAAGACAAAGCAACTTTGTTACTTCTCACCACTTCCCATTAAAGTTCATCTATGGAATTGCTCTTCTTCAACTTTGGATAAAGTCTTGGGTGTCTCAAGATCCTTCTCTCCCAGATAAAGAAAATCCACTTCAGTTGATCAATCACATGATACCATGTTCATTACTTGAGAGCTTCAACTGTCTTTTGGCTCAGGCCAGCCTCCAACCCAGATCCCTGGAGTGTGTGTCATAGAGGGAAATGCTTTCATGGTCACTGGCTGTTTCTCTTGTTTGAGTACCAGCCCCTTCCCTACTCACCAGCTGCTGTTCAGAGCCCTGGAGGAAGAGGGATCAGAAGGAAACCTGAGGAAGATATTTAACTTTTCTGGTGGAATTGTAATCTGGTGTTGCTTTCATCCAGTGTATAGCTCCCAAATGCTGATTCTTTTTCTTTTTGCCTGCACCCTTGTCCTTGCAAACTCTGAAAGTTCAACCCAAGTTCATTACCTCGTAGCCCCACCTCACCTTTTGGCAGGTGAGGATCCAAGAGTCAACCCCTTGGCTCTGAAACTTTAGAGGAGAGAATTAAGTTACCTATGAAGTTTTCATAGCACCTTCCTCATTTGGTTTACAGGAAAGCCAAGCCAAGCGGAGCAAATCAGAGCACTGTCTGCAAAGATCATGCCTGGATTCTTCAAAATTCCAGGCAATGCTCTGTTTTCAGCTATGCAACCTGGAAGGAAGTGAAGGGGTCACTCCTGCAAAGCTGTTTTAATGCCTGTGCCTGGCCATCCTGGGTGCTCTAGACTCTTGCTATTTGATGTGAATTTGTTGGGTCACAGGCACCGGCTTTAGCTGGGAGCCTATTAGACACACTAACATTGAGCTCCACTCCCAACCCTCAGAACCTGTATTATAAGAAGGTACAAGGTGATTTTTCATGCACATTAAAATTTGAAAGGCAGTGATCAACAGCTTAGCATGGATGGTGCCTACAAAACTGCTTAGGATCCTCTGCTGAGGTCTGGAACGTTCTTATTCAATATGCTGGTATTATATATATATATATATATATATATATATATATAATATATATATAAAATCATATATATATATGTGTTGTAAAGGATCTAAATAATGAAATATGGAGATGAAAACTGGATGAAAAACGATGGAAAGAAAAGAAGAGGTCGCACATTTTAACACTAATTAGATCCCACGGAATACGTTTTAGGAGCAGCAAGAGTTACATCGATGCTATCACATGGGCATGTGTAACGTCTTCTTTTCAGCTGCGTGGCGCTTGCATGTTTTTCCCCATCTTTCCTTAATTGCTTTTCCTACAATGTCTTAATCTTTACCCTCCTAAACCCTGGATGCTAAATCAGCAGTTTGAGTTCTCTATTTGTTTAGTTCCTATGATTCAGGGATTTCTTTTTGTAAACTCGGTAAACTTTTCCATATTTCCAGTTACATTGTTAGTGGGTTTGGAGGATTTTTTCCATTTATAGAACCCTTGTTGAAGTTGTCGAGTCTTGAAATTGTTAACTATTCAGTTATTTGTCATAAAAATATGGTGTGTGTGTGTGTGTGTGTGTGTGTCTGTGCACGTGCGTGTGTGTTTAATGAGAGTCTGTTAAGATAATTACAAAGAAATTCCCTGAATTAGAATTTTTGTTGTTGAGGCTTAAATAAAACTGTAATTTGTCATTTTGTCAGTAAGCCAGAGTACACTACTTACACATTAAAAGCATACACATTTCAACATTTTCGTTTCCTTTAATTTTAACTGACTTATCTGAAAAGCTTTAGGCTGGCTTAATTTCTGTATACCATCTGTTACCACTGGATTCTAGACCATTCTGTTTGGCTCAGGCACTTAGGGCACCAGTAATTTCTCCATCACTGGCCTGAATGTAACTGTTTATATTACATTTTGTCAAGGTAAACTTACTTTGATATATTACCTTTTCTTCTGTCAACTCAAACCTTTACCTTTATGTCGCATTAAAAAATTTTTAACGTTTATTTATTTTTTTGAGAGAGAAAGAGTGCAAGTAAGCAGGGGAAAGGCAGAGAAAGAGAGGGACAGAGGATCCAAAGACGGCTCTGTGATCACAGTAGGGAGCCCGACGCGGGGTTTGAACTCGCAAATAGTGATATCATGACCCGAGCTAAAGTCAGTTACTTAAACGATTGAGCCTCCCAGGTGCCATGTAGGTGGCATTTTGAGTAGTTGAGAAAGCTAAAGGGAAGCAAACAAGAATTTTTTTCATCTGTTCTTTATATTTCCCTGCTATACACCCACTTATCCACTTTTGCCATGTTTCCACATTTAAATCTCATAATTTTCACTTTGTTTCCCTCACTGGACCATCCCCCATCTCAGAGCTAGCCTGAAACGGAATTATGTATTTAGTGTTTGGTAATGCAATGTTTTTAAAAAAAAAAAAACTATTGATTTTGGAACAGTTTTAGATTTACGGCGAAGTGGTAGAGAGTTCCCATATATTCTTTACCCACTTTTTCCTATGTTGACATTCGACATGACTGTGGTATATTGATCACAACTAGGAAACTGACACTGGTCTATAACTACTGAGTAAACTCAAGACTTTATTTGGATTTCACTAGTTTTTCCATCAAGGTCTCGTTTGTCTCCCAGGATCCCCCTCGGGATATCCTGCTACGTTTAGTTGTCATCCTCCTCCACCTGGCACAGTCTCTTGGTCTTTCCTTCTTTTTCATGACCTTGTCAGTTCAGGGATTTTGTAGAATGTCTTTCAACTCTGATGTGTCTGATGTTTTTCTTGTGGTCAGACAGGGTCATGGATTTTTGAGAATATGGCACAGGTGAAGTCCCTTTCTTGTTGCATCTTATTGGGGTGGCTGAGGGTGATTTCACTCATCAGTGGTGAAGTTAACCTTGCCCCCTTGCCCCCCGGGCCTGTCTGCTAGGCTGCCTCTTGTTTTCCATCCTTGCCTCCTATGTCCCACTATCCCCACCATAACCCCCTCTTTTTGCTCAGGGCAGAGAATAATTCCCTTTTCCAACTCAACATAGGTCTCTCAGGAAAATATTTGAGAGAGTTTTATACAACCAAGAAAACATTTAAATGTTGTTCTCTTTCCAAGGATGCTGAGATCCTCTGCTTTATCTCTGATGATGGAGCCATGAGAGCGAAGGCGTTGTTTCCTGTGAAAATTATTGTGGCCATTGAAAGATCTGATAGGCAGCTTGGCAAGGGTTTAATATTTTCCTGGGCCATCAGTCAGGCCCAAGGGAGCAGGGAGGAGCTGGGAGGATTGTGTTCTCTTTCCAGAACCTTTGACACTGTTCTAGTTAATCGGCTGCTTTCCCTTCTAAGCAGTAAGTTCCGGCCCATTTGTAATACTCTTTAAAAAGGAGAAGTAAACCATGGCTTGGGGCTAGGTCTAAGTGAGGTCAGCTTTCCGCTTGAGAGAGGAACAGTCTGGGGTGTGGGGGGGGTAGGATTGGGTTTCCCAGCAGGATGATCGTGTGATGTAGACCTTACTTTGCATGTGGCTGTTTCTGAGACCGTTGCTTTTAATCCTTCCTCCCTTCTTTCCTTCCTTCCTACCTTCCTTTCTTCCCTCCTTCCTTCCTCCTGTCTTTCTTCTTCCCTGTCCCACTTCCTCTCCTCTTCTGTTTTGTTTAACAGGTTTCATTTTCTAATCTTCTTTGTGTCTTTCATGATTTCTGCCTCCCATCTGTTTTGTGTGCAGCTGTACTGGATATCTGCCCCCCTCCCCCACACATATTTTTGCTGCCATTCTAGAGGTTACCTGCCAGGTAGCCCGTATTAACCTATACACTTCGGTTGCTCCGTTCATCTCTGCCTGAGGGTGTTCTCTGGTGGCTGACACCAGCCAGAGGTGAGGTAGTTAAGGCTACACAAATTATCCTTTTTCAATGTAGGATGAAAGTTGGTAAATAAGTACCCCAGCTTCCTTGCCCATTCGATGGGACAATTCTGTGCTGAGGTCTACTCTAGTTCTGTCCAACAGAACTTTCTGTGATGGTGGAAATATTCTTTCATCTGCCCTGTCCAATATGGTAACCATTAGCCACAGGTGGCTACTGAGTGCTTAAAATGTGGCAAAAGAGGATATGGAAATGATTTTAAATTAAATTGAATTAAATTTCAAATTTAAACTTCATCAGGAGAAGAAGCTTCTGCACAGTGAAGGAAACACTCAACAAAACTAAAAGGCAGCCTACAAAATGGAGAAGATACTTGCAAATGACATATCTGATAGAGTGTTCTTACCCAAAATCTATAAAGAACTTATCAAACTCAACAGCCCCAAAACAAATAATCCAGTGAAGAAATGAGCAGAAGACATGAATAGATACTTTTCCAAAGAAAACATCCAGATGGCTGACAGACAAATGAAAAGATGCTCAACATCACTCATCATCAGACAAATACAAATCAAAACCATAATAAGAAACTGCCTCACACCTGTCAGAATGGCTAAAATTTACAACACAAGAAACAGCAGGTGTTGGTGAGGATGTGAAGAAAGGGGAAATTTCTTGCACTATTGGTGAGAATGCAAACTGGTGCAGCCACTCTGGAGAACAGTATGGAGGTTCCACAAAGAACTAAAAATAGAGCTATCTTAAAATCCAGAAATTGTACCATTAAGAATTTATCCAAAGAATAAGAATATACAGATTTAAAGGGGTATAGTCACCTCAATGTTTATAGCAAAATTATCAACAATAACCACACTATAGGGAAAGCCCAAATGTCTATTGATTACTGAATGGATAAAGAAGATGTGGTGTATACACACACACACACACACACACACACACCCCACACATATATATATATATGTGTGGTGTGGCATATATATATATATATATATATATATATATA